>NW_023270451.1:55515067-55715067 GCF_011800145.1 Mirounga leonina
ATATATATATATATATATATATATATATATATATATATATATATATACATACTCTTTTATATGTTAATAAGGCAAATATTTTCTTTAAAAAAAAATCCAGTGACTATTTTTGCTGGTTGTGTTAGTTGCTTAACCCGAAAAGTTGACATGCAGAACAGGTGTGAAATTGAGAGATCAGCCATTTTCAAAGGGCATGGCAGCAGTTGAGAAGATTGAGTTTCTTACACTTTATACCTTGTGATGTTTGTTGGTTTTTAAGCTACTGCACTACTTTATCTGAAAGCAGGTCTTGTTCTTTTTTTTTTTTTTGTATTTTTTTAAATTTTCTATTGTTATGTTAATCACCATACATTACATCATTAGTTTTTGATGTAGTGTTCCATGATTCATTGTTTGTGCATAACACCCAGGGCTCCTTGCAGAACGTGCCCTCTTTAATACCCATCACCAGGCTAACCCATCCTCCCACCCCTCTCTCCTCTAGAACCCTCAGTTTGTTTTTCAGAGTCCATCATCTCTCATGGTTTGTCTCCCCCTCCGATTTCCCCCCCTTCATTCTTCCCCTCCTGCTATCTTCTTTTTTTTTTCCTAACATATATTGCATTATTTGTTTCAGAGGTACAGATCTGTGATTCAACAGTCTTGCACAATTCACTGAACTCACAATAGCACATACCCTCCCCAATGTCTATCACCCAGCCACCCTGATTGACTTATCTCGCTCAGCATAATACCCTCCAGTTCCATCCATGTCATTGCAAATGGCAAGATCTCATTCCTTTTGATGGCTGCATAATATTCCATTGTATATATATACCACATCTTCTTTATCCATTCATCTGTCGATGGACATCTTGGCTCTTTCCACAGTTTGGCTATTGTGGACATTGCTGCTATAAACATCGGGATGCACATACCCCTTCGGATCCCTACATTTGTATCTTTGGGGTAAATACCCAGCAATGCAATTGCTGGATCATATGGAAGCTCTATTACAAAGCTGTCATCATCAAGAGAGTATGGTACTGGCACAAAAACAGACACATAGATCAATGGAACAGAATAGAGAGCCCAGAAATGGACCCTCAACTCTATGGTCAACTAACCTTTGACAAAGCAGGAAAGAATGTCCAGTGGAAAAAAGACCATCTCTTCAACAAATGGTGCTTGGAAAATGGGACAGCCACATGCAGAAGAATGAAACTGGACCATTTCCTTCCACCACACATAAAAATAGACTCCAAATGGTTGAAAGACCTCAATGTGAGACAGGAGTCCATCAACATCCTAAAGGAGAACACAGGCAGCAACCTCTTCGACCTCAGCCACAGCAACTTCTTCTTAGAAACATCACCAAAGGCAAGGGAAGCAAGGGCAAAAATGAACTATTGGGACTTCATCAAGATAAAAAGCTTTTGCATAGCAAAAGAAACAGTCAACAAAACCAAAAGACAACCGACAGAATGGGAGAAGATATTTGCAAATGACAGATCAGATAAAGGGCTAGTATCCAAAATCTATAAAGAACTTATCAAACTCAACACCCAAAGAACCAAGAATCCAACCAAGAAATGGGCAGAAGACATGAACAGACATTTGTCCAAAGAAGACATCCAAATGGCCAACAGACACATGAAAAAATGTTCAACATTGCTCGGCACCAGGGAAATCCAAATCAAGACCTCAATGAGATACCACCTCACACCAGTCAGAATGGCTAAAATTAACAAGTCAGGAAATGACAGATGTTGGCGGGGATGCGGAGAAAGGGGAACCCCCCTACACTGTTGGTGGGAGTGCAAGCTGGTGCAACCACTCTGGAAAACAGTATGGAGGTTCCTCAAAAAGTTGAAAATAGCAGGTCTTGTTTTATCAGTTTTCACATTAGTGAATTAAGGTATGCATTATTATTCTTTTAATTTACAATCTTTATATTATTTCCCATGAAATAGAATAAAGGGAATGTTTCCTGTGCTAAGAAGAATTCCTAAATATAGAGAATCAATTTAATTATTAAGAGAAACAGAGAAAAAGGATTGTTTCTCTCTTTCCCACATCCTAAACCCACTGCATTACTCTGTCTTGTTATTCTCTTTCCCCCCTCTATGTGGTCTTTGCTAGTGTACTAAACCATCCTGACTTTGTTTTGATTAAGTTTACTCATTTTAAAATCAGACTTCAGAGTATCCTGTCTACATTTTAGAAATAGGATAGGAAGGAGACATCACTGCAATTCAATTCTATCCATGAGTACTAAGTGAGGATTCCTACAGACTAGACCTTGTGAGGTGATGGGAGGGAAGAAGAAACCATTGTCCCTATCCTGAACAAGCAGGCGGTCCAGTTAGGATAATTACTCAAATGCCCACTGCATGCAGGAAGATGAGTGTCAAAAGAGATCTGAAAACAAAGAGATCCCACAACCTGAACTAGGAGGAGACTTCAAAAGAATAGGGGCTTGAGGTGTATATAGAAAAAATGTGCAGAGTTGGATACGAAGAGTAAAGATGCCTGAAAGTGCCCTAGACAGAGGGGTGTACATGAGCAGCCACAGAGGAACAGATGTACATGGCATGTTCTAGGGACAATATGACTTGCTTGACTGACAGAGGACTTAAGGCAGAGAGCAGTGGGAAATAAGGCCTCGTGGTTCAGGTGGGGTGATAAGGATGATGCACTAAACCAAGACCAGTAACTTGATTAGGCATTGAATGAAATGTGCTGCAATATCAGATTGTGGAGGCATCTCAGTCAAATAAAAATGAGTTCTCTGTAATCCACTATTGATTTACCCATACCACTCTTTATTATCATGAGTATAGAGAATTGGATATATTAGGGGGAAAACTTAGGGAATTTTTCCTTAAATTTTCACATAATATATTGTTTCACATTGAAAAATGAAGGTGTGGCGCCTGGGTGGCTTTATCAGTTGAGTATCCAACTCTTGATTTCAGCTCAGGTCTTGCTCTCCAGGTCGTGAGTTCGAACCCCCGTGTTGGGCTCCATGCTGGGCGTGGAGCCTACTTAAGTTAAAAAAAAAAAAAAATGAAGGTAATATATATGCATTGAACAAATATAGAAATGACACAAAACAAAAATGCTGAACTTTTTAAAGAGTTGTTTGTTTAATAAGTTTTTAGCATACTACAATGATGACATCTCATGAAAACATATGAGTGTTCAAAGCTAGGCTAGTGAAAATTTAATTTGCTGTTTAAAGAGGTTCGGATAAAGTTATGGAAATGTATTAGATTCATGACCAAATCTATTTTTAAAAGATGAAAAGTAGATTATGTTGCTATGATTTTTATTATGATCTATTTCTGAAAAGAGAAAAGAATAGGCAACTTAATTAAATAAATAGAAGTAACTTTCTTAGCTGTTCTCTTCATACATGTGTACAACTGTGAAGACACTGGAAGAGCATGACCTCCCATATTTCTTTCATACCTTGTTGTAGAATCCAGTTTGACCCTATTCCTCAGTTCCACAAGAACTAGCTGAGACAGGATTCAAGGAACAAAAGACAGTGCTTATTGCATAGTTTGATTTCTGTATTCACTTGGTGAAAATTTGAAAGAAAGGGCAGAGATCCTGGTAACAGGAATCAGTGGATGAACTGGCCCTGGGGATGACAGTCCTCCTGCCTGTGTCTTTACTAGTTCTGCTAGTTTGTTTTTTTGCTTTGTGTGCTTTTTTTATTCATTTATATGCAAAAGTCAGCCAAATACAAAAGGCAACAGTCCTGGTAATACCAAATAACACTCATGACTGAAAAAAATTATCAAGAAAGTGCCATGAATGCTGTCTGGGAAAAATAAAATAGTTTATGTCCCCAAATTTGGTCTGCATATTTTTAAGTTTCCGTTTACATAGCAGACTAGTTTAAGATAACAAGTAAAAGATGATCCTGTTTCTCTCACAAATGATACACAATGGTCACTATTTCATTATCAAAATATTAGAACTCAGCAGGGAAGCAGAACTGCATTAACCCAACATTCTTGAATGTTGGGAGGTGAGTCATTTCACTGATTCATTTCCTTTTATGTGGAAAATCTATTGGGATATTGATGACTTATGCAGATGTGATTTTTTTTAAAATAGTTGATTTTACTACCTATACTTGCCAATTAATTTTCAGAATTTTGTTTCTAATAGTCAGAAGCCCAGCAAAATAAAAGGTGATAGTTATATCACATTTCTTAGCCACTATAGGAGGCAGATGTACAATGCAGTTCTCTTTGCCTATTTTCATGCCACACCCTCTCTTTTGGCCCTTAACCCATATTTAGGGGGGACACAGTGAAGGCAGCTATACTTATAAAGATTACCTTGTCATGATGATTCACAGTCAAATCTTTATTAACCAGGGGCTCCCAGTTCTTTCTGAGATCCATTTCTCTTGCTTATCATAATGCTGCGATCAAAATGGGTTGCAAAAATCTACCTCTCCACCTAGCAGTAGTTTCCTAAGTTCTTAAGACTTTATCTCAAATTCTTCATAAGAAATGTTTGGAAAGTCAGTTAAATCACCAATTATTTCTTCACTGCATGCAGAGAAATACACAATTAAATATTTTAAATTCTTTGAAACTTCTATTGTCGTATTACAAATACGCAATGAGAAGGTTTAGTAAGTTAATGTTACCAAAGTCAAGTAAAAGAGATTAAAAAAATTACATTCCTTTATGTATAAGGGAATAATTATAGTTTGGGCACCTGTGTTAATAAGTAATGTAGTTTCTTTGCATTAATAAGATATGGCATATTGACCGAAACTCTTAAAGGTAGAATGCAAAAACCAAGCCATTAAGATCTGAAGAAATACTAACCTTAACTCCGCTGTAATTTAGACCTGTCAACAAAATTATCAGGATAGCAATTTTAGAGATAATATTCTAGGTATGGCCTACAGTGTTCTACTTGTATTTAATGAAAATGTGCTTTTTTAAGCAATCAAGTATTTGCCCTAAGTTCTACTTCAGGATGTTTGTATTTGTTCAACTAAAAAGTTAAAGTCAAGCATTCAATTTCAATGGGACTTGAGACAAGCCTACAATTAGGGATTTGGAAATAGCTGTGTACCTAATGAAGATTAGGGAAATCATTTACTACTACATGAAAGTCAGTTTAAATGCTTTGTTCTCATTTTTTATTCCCATAAATGCATGTTTCTTAGAAGTATGGGATGATATATGCAAGTTTTACTCATTGAATTTACCTTTACAGGTAAATAGATGCTCTTTTCTCTCTGAAGATCATGTTACGTACTCTATGAAGGAAGTTCCTATGAAAAAGAAATCACCCAAATGGACTCCCACAGTTACTCTCTTCCATATTCCTGGCCAAATCAAAAGTACGTATGCCTCCTCCCTGGAAAGTAGCCATTCACGGTATCAAAGGAAGTACTGTGCCATAGACCAGAGCACAGGATTTTTGCATCTAGCAATCATTTAATAAATGGTTGTTGAAATCTTATATAAAAATCTTTGCATTCCCACTATGTGACCAAAATGATTAGTTCCATTTTTTCACATACTTAGCCATAGAAAATAACAGTAGCTAAAGTCACTGCTACACTGGATATTCATTTCTCCCTGAGTAGATTGCCATATCTACTTACTTGCCCACTAAAAACTTGAGTTATCATCTAACAACCTGATGATTATATAACAATCACCAATGATTATTTCGTCTCTATATGCACCTTGGAAAATAATTCATTGTCCTATAACAAAAAATAAAAATTTGTTTGAAGACAAAAAATACTACCAAGTAAAATAGTTCGTTTGGAAATACTTTTTAAATTATTATTATTATTTAATATTTGATGCTTTATAGGTACAAATTCGTTCTGAAGCAATGCTTGTGGACTTTTTAATTTTAAAACTTCAACTGAATAATTGACATCAAAATTGTTCAGCTGTGTTATACTTTCTCTTCTTATAAGAGAAAAACATTGCTTATAGACAGGCCCCCCACAAAATTTTGTAGATTGAGAGATCATCTCCCAATTCTTTCAGTCTTTGTCAGATTTGGCTTATGAGTGCTCTAACTTTGTAGATATAAGGGAGGTAGAAGATATCTGTGTATAAAGTATTATTCAAGCAAACAAGGTCTTTCTTTAAGTTTATGCATTTCAATATACATGGGTGTTGTTCTTAAAAATATGAAATCAAAGTTGAAAGATTTGATCCATCAAAATGTGCTGGTAAATGATATAGGGATAAATGCAAATTTCATGGTCAATACCAAAAGACAAAAAAAAAAAGTCCTCTGCCATTGTTCATGTTTTATCTATTTTTTTAAAAACTGCAGAAGGAAAAATACTCTAGGGAAAAAAAAATGAAGCTTTACTGCAAAAGAAATGAATGCAAGAAATGGCACTTTAAGTAGTGAAGAGACGTGAAGCATTGCAACTTCATAGCCTGCTAAGGAGCAACAGCTGTACCTAATTTCAACTTGACGTGCTTCAGATCTCATATTCATATAGGTATTTAATGATCCAAACATAATGGTCCTATATAGAATAATTACTTATATGAAGGAGCAAACTTCATACGCATTCCTTTTTAAATGATCCTTCAAGAGAAAAACGGCGCTGGCTCTTTGAACAATGAGTAATCTCTTTCACCAATCCAAACGTTTGGGGCTAAAAAGCTTATCTTTTATGAGAAAATAATAATAGTGGTGAGGTTACTTCTTTTTGACAGACTCTTTTTGTCTCCCGCCTTCCCAAGATAGCCAGTACAATGAAAAAAGATAGAATGCCAGGCCAATCATTAAGTCATACTGGTAGATGGTTACAAGAAATATGACAAACAAAAGGACATACGGTACTTTAGAGTTGGTGTATTTTGAAAGCAGAGATTGGTTGCTTTCACTTTGATCTTCCTGGGCAGGGAGACTAGCAGAAGCAGAGCTCTTGGATTCCTTGTCACCTGAAGAGCCCAGTGATTGTCCAGACGCTAATCCTTCATTTTCATGCCTGGCCTCTTCCACGGTCTCAATAGCTTCACTGACAAAAATCGTTGGCTGTAGAGATTTTTCCACACCGTGTTCTCCTTGTTGAAAAATCTGGCTTTTAAATCTTTCTCTGCTACTACCTGAGGTCTCTGTTCCTGAACTTTTGGAAACTTCTTCAGGTATAGACCCAAGATGAGGGTGCTTCTCAATACCCTGGATTTCACTTGTTGGATTACAATTATATTCTGATTTAGTAGAAATAGATTGGAGAGTCATGGTAGTAATTATATTCTCTACAGCAATTGCCTGTTCATGAGATGGCACTGAGGTTTTAGCATGGTGATTGGAAACGTGAGAGACATTCTGAGAAGCTCTGTTAGTGTCTGAGTTTAAAGTAGAATGAATAATAGCATCTCTGTCTGTTTTCTTTGATAATTCTTGGACCTGTTTATCATCTCTATTTTCTGGAAATGTTTTTTTGTCTTTTGGTAACATTCCCAAATGTAAATCCAGTTCTGAGGCTGCTTTTTGATTGCCTGTAATGACCTGGAAGGATTCTTCTACAGATGTGATATTTCCAATGCCACGTTTCTTCCTGTCATGTGTCTTCCCGGGATTGTACATAGATATGGTTTCTTCTTTCTCCATTTCATCTACATGTACATTACAAATACCTAAACGTGATTCCTTTTCAAAATCATTGTCATAGATTACACCTCCTGTATCTCGTTGACAAAGGGTATAATGTGAATCATCATTTCCCTCTTCATGTGGATCAAACGCTGTTTCCTTTACCTCGATGGGCCTGTCACTTCGTGCTGTCTCTTGAGGTAGCTTAGCAATTATTGCTTTTTCTCTAGCAGACATGCTTTCTAGAGCACTTTCTGATGTTGTCTTAATTATATAAGCTGTACCTGCTTCTGCTTTCTCAGTAACACCATGATCAGCTAGAGAAGACAGTTCACAGCTCACTGTTTCTTGGCAGGTAAACAATTTTTCCGTAGGAGTAGCTTTCAAATTCCTTGTATTATCTCTTTTTCCCCACATGTCTTCACAAGCAGATTGTTCCTTGTTCTGTTCTGTTCTATATGTCTTACTCTCTCTTGCTTTTCTCTGACTTTCTAGAACATTCCAACTTTGTTTCTGTTGTGCATTCTTATTCTGATCCTCAGGATTAATCCAATCTGATTTTTCTTCTTCAACTTGGAAAAGACAATCATTCCTCAAAACATTTCCACTTCTTGGTGAACAAACTTGACCAGGCATCCCTCGAAAAGTAGTGCCTTCACTAGTCAAGAGATCATGCTCTGGAGTTGTTAACACAGCGTTTTCCCAACTTAGACTTATCCTTGGTGAATGAAACATATCTGCTGTGATTGCCTGGTCGGGAATTGTGGTATCTTTACTCAGCAGGACAGTTAGGTCTCTGTTGCTAGTTTCTGTTCCTTCCATACTGATTTCAGACTGGCCCATCTTCCTTTCTTGGTCATGTAAGAATGAATGAAAATTTTTGCTTTGTTTTACATTAACACCTAAATGTATTCTTTGCTCCTCCTCCTCAGTCTTACCATTGCCATAATCTTTCTTAGAAGATCCTTTTTCCATTGATTCTTCTGAACGCAAATCCAAATTGAAATCTCCTCTTAAACATTCCCAATCTCTTATTTCAATTTTCTCAGCTCTTCCCTCATGTTTTTTATTAAGGTTGTCTGCGACTAGTTGATCTGAAGAAGGACTAGATATTTGCACTCTGCCTCTCCCTTCTGCTGGATTAGCATTATTATCCAGTACTTCTTTGCTGCCAATGTGTAATTGCACTAATTCATCACTACTAGTATCTCCCAATGGTGGCTTGATTTCTCCTATATCTGAAGTAATTTCCTCTGAAGGTTGATGTCTACACTTATTTTCTGAGGAATATTCTTCTTTGCAGTAAAAATCTCCCTTTAAGGAGCTTTCTGCTGATGAACTTGGAGACAAAGGCCTTTTAAACAAGTCAGGGTGTACTTCACCATGGATTTGCTTCTTCTCTAACCCCTCAGCTTTATTTGGAAAATTGACCGGATCTATTGCAAATGTATTCTTTTCATCTCTGGAAGCAGTACTTCTTATTAAGCATTGATTTATCTTAAGGGATAAAAAACAAAACAAAACAGATAATGATCAAATGATTTTAAATATACAAAATGAATTAGATTTCATTAGTGGGGCTAGCAGTTAACTGGTAGATTTCCTTGATTCATTTCGTTTGTGGATTTTGTATAAATTCTGAAAGCCGGATGTTTTGGGGGGATCCTTTTAGGCTATGACTTGGGAATGAGATTAATAAGAAAGGGGACCAAAATTAATCACTCTCCTTCCCAGTTTCCAAATATCACATTGTATTATTCAACTATTCTTGCTTGTCATTGCACTTTCTCCTCACTTAGGTTATACACATTGATAGCTCCATGCTAATCAATTAGAGAGCAGCTTCCTGGGTGCCCCTTGCTGCATTTACACTTGCTATAGGTGCCCCTATTACAGTTTCTCTTATTAATATGTTTTCTGCAAAGCCTCTGCAAACTATTAATAGCAAAACGTCACTCAAAGAAAAGTGAGGGAGTTAATGTCTGCAAATTCTGTTTTAATGACCCTCTGCCAACTGGTACTCAAATGTATTTGAGCTCTTCAGTGATGCCAACTGTCAGGATTTAACAGTGAGATGCCTGTGGTTTTTTTTTTTTTCTCCTTATAACTGACATTTGCATGATCTCAATAATTATATGCAAATCTTACGTTTTCCCCTTCTTCTCACATAAGGCTCATGTTACTTGTCAACTGCACAGCTGTCTTGTAAGCCAATGCCTGTGGGTTCCACAGATTTGGTTGTATTTCCATCTATTATAGAGCTTCATTGTTTTATGCATTAACGTCAGCATGGAGCAAATTAGCATCTAAATTACAGCTCCCTGTTCATTTATTGGATGTACAATCTCAGTAACTTCTAAACAAACTTTTATATTTGAGCCTGCTCATTGTAATGAGGTGTATTGGTGAAGCATGTGATTTTTCAGGGCCCTTTCATTATATTCTGTGGTTTGAAAAAAAATGGTGATGTTAACTTTCAGCTGGTGAGAATTCTCACAATGGGTGACAACTTTGTAGTTTCTTAAAGTTGGAGCAAAGTAAATTGCATACTTTAGTGATGCAGCTTCCATATCACTATAGAAAAGGTGGAAAACGTGGGGAAAGAGATGAGCTCTATTTCTTTTCTGTTTCAGCACTGACACTTGAAGAGGAAATGTCATTTTAATCTTCGATGATTATGAATCCATGTATCCTAATGATATGAGCTCCAGCCAAACACAGTAAAGGATAAATTGCATTATGTGACTCATTTACTCCCATTTCTTCCTTTGTGATAAAAATGCTATCTAAACCATCCCCCCAAAAATTCCAAATAGATTGAATGTTCACCAAGTGTGAAATTTATGATAACAAATTTAATACTAAATTGTACAGTACTGAATTTGTTTCCTGTTTAAAAAATATAGCACAGGCTATTTTCTCCTCATTCGGTAATTTAATACTTTCCAATGATATAGAACTGTGAGATTCTCACAAAGATGGAAGTAAGTTTTAAAAAAATGCTGCTAAATGCAAGAATCAGACTTGAAAAGCTGGACAGACTCTAACAACCATCTAGCCCAGCCCTCTCATTTTACAGACGAGTTTATGCTAAGTGTACACTTGTCACAAAGATTAGAAATGCACATCAGGATAGTGCTACCTCTTCTATAATTCCTACAAACTATTACTCAGAGCCGCTGGTGAAGAGATAAGAAATGAATGTCATTAATTTACCACTGCAGAGACCAGAAGCAACATACTGAAATCAAAGTGCCTTGTTGATCAAGCTAGAGATGCAAGGACAGAATAGGCGTGCTTTCACATTTGCAAATTATATTAGTTGAAACTATTGAAAGGCAGGCATTGCAGCATCTTTGAAGCATAAATGGATTCATCGTCTGTAATACCGTGGCAACCAGAACACTTACCATCAACTCTAATTCTTTTTCATTATGTTCATCATGTTCCCTGTTTACATCTTTTACATTTCGATTACTGGTTTCCAAGGCTGCCTTGTCCTCATGAGAACAAACAATTGTTGGGATATAGGTATCTGCAAAGTTAATACAATTGTGTCTGTGTAAGATTGTTATCATTGTAGGCTTTAACAAAAGACACAGATTTTGTTTAAAAATTAAATTGAAAAAATCAAATAAAAATATTACCTGTAATCTTTGAATTCTCAAAGTTATTCTCGCCTGATGTTACTAATGATTCTTCTTTACTGTCAAATTTAAAACAAAATGTTATAAATGTTTTCTGAGACTACTTCTTCTAAGTATTTTTGTACAGGGGAAAATTCAAACAAATAACAAGTCAAATAAATATTATATAACCTTTCATATTTTCTTGCATTACTTGGTATGCTTTTTAAATAAAATTGATCTCTTAGAATAATTCAATAGTAAATTACTAGTAGTAGAAAAATTTTTAAATAATTTCCACAATGCCATATTTCTAAATAAGATTGTGTTGCCTATATTTAAAACTTACATAACCAAAGTAAAAATATATGTAAATGTTGATTAGTCCATTATTCATGAATTTAGTCTTTTCAAGTGAGAACATTTTTCTGTTGGTTTAAATGATAAAGTTTTATGAACTGACAGTCCATTTGTGGTCGTGGAAATTGCTTTTTAACGTTCCAATTATTAATTTTTTGTGTGTTCCATTTTATTCAAAATTCTTTCAGTTGGGTGGATATAACATTAACTCTCTCTCTCCAAGAAAGGAGAAATAAACAAACTTACTAAAAACTGAAAGGCAGCTAAATTTATACTCAGTTCAAAGACTTTATGTGTGTATTACCATGGGCTAATTTTACAACCAAGACTTCAGATTGCTCATATGAAAGCATGTGTTTTCTTTCTTTAAAATGATTTGGGTTATACTTCCTTTATGATAATTTTCTGCATAGTGATTAAGGAAGATAAATATATTTTTCTTTCAAATGTACTCTACTTGTAGGTTTATGTGTGGCATCATTAGACTTTAGATTTGTCCATGAGACTCAGCAAGAAAAATGTTAGTGAAAAAGCTCACTTTGTGTATAGTTATGTCACAAGTCAATCTATCAGAAATGATTGGCCCAGTGTCCACATTTTCTTGTATTGTCTCGGCTGAATTTTCTTATAATGACTTTTTTTCTCCAATAAAATGCATCTAGAGAGTTGGCAATTGCTGATAAAGTTGTGTAATGGAGTCTACTCTTCATTGCATGGATAATGTTGATACAAATCCCAGGAAAGCCCATCTTTTTTCAACAAATCATGAGAAAACTAGCAAATTCTTCCATCTGGACTACACAAGAAGGTAATTCAGTTTTGTTAATATTTATATGTTTAATTTAACTTTACCAAAAATATTTGGTATTTTCCAGTGGGTCCATGAAAGAAAATAATGTTTCTACATACATAAAATATCATTGGAAAAATACAGTATTTACATAATTGATATGGAATCTATAAATCTGTATTGTTTAATGAGGCCAATAACTATGCAAAGATTTATTTTTGTGGAATCTAACTGCAAGTTGGTGCATTTTTCCTTCTCCAAATACATGATATATAGGAGCTTAAAAATATATAAACCATTAAACATCATTTAGTTGTTCCTGCTTCCTCTTTACCTGCATAACAGTGTTGAAAATCTCATTTGTAGAAGGAAAACCATAGCCATTTAAGCCTTCTGTTTTTGACTAACCAAAATGCTATCAATCATTTTTCTAACTTAATTCTCTAAGATACTTCAATTTTTAAAAAATTATTGCATCAAAAGGAAATAAATCTGCTTTTAACTAATTTGGGGGACAAAAAATTAGGTACTAAACTGTATTATTATATTGGTGTCTTATAAAACATGTAAATACATAAATATAGGAGAGAAATCTTAGATTCAGGGATAAATACAAGAAAGAGAAGCTGAAATACATGAAATTTAAATATTATACCAAATATCTATGAAGAAAAATAATAGAAGATGTGTATGATTCCTACAAGGAAAACAATAAAGTTGTATAAAGAAATACTAAAAACCGGGGGGCAGAACAAGATGGCGGAGGAGTAGGAGACCTGGATTTTGTCTGGTCTCAGGAATTCAGCTGGATAGGGATCAAACCATTCTGAACACCTACAAACTCAACAGGAGATCGAAGAAAAGAATAGCAACAACTCTCTGAACAGAAAAGCGACCACTTTCTGGAAGGTAGGACGTGTGGAGAAGTGAATCCGAGGCGATATTCGGGAGGATAGATGGCGGGGGAGGGGCCTCCGTCGGCCGCTTCTGGCAAGTGATAGAACCACGGAGCACAAAATCGGAACTTTTAAAAGTCTGCTCTGCTGAGGGACGTCACTCTGGTGGCTAAGTGGGGGGTGGAACCCTCATGGGACAGTGTGGTCTCAGGACCCTCGGGGTCACAGAAAGACCGGGGGTGCCTGAGTGCGGCAGAGCTCCCAGGTATCGGAGCGGGGAAGCCGGCTGCAGAGACAGAACCGAGGCATGGGCTCTCAGCTCGGGGTTGCCATAAACTGTGATCCGCAGCCCAGTCGGGCCACTGCTCCTCCAGCAGGGACCCAACAAGCAGCAGATCTGGGGAGACTCACCTTCTTCCCCCGGGAGGAGAGGCACGGGAGTGCACCACAGGGATCTGCGGGGCTTGGAGACTCCACACGGGGTTGGGTGTCAGAGAAAGAAACGTGCAGTCACAGGCCGGGTGAGCATGGAGTGAGGCCAGACACCGGGGAGACAGGAGTGACTGATGGCTTTTCTCTGGGGCTCACTGAGGAGTGGGGCCCCGAGTTCTTGGCTCCTCCGGGGCGGAGATTGGGAGGCCGCCATTTTCACTCTCCTCCTCCAAAGCCAAATGGAAAGCTTGCAGGGAACAAAAGCTCCGGAGAGCAAACCCGAGCAGATTACTTAGCCTGGACCGGGCAAGGGCGGGGCAATTCCGCCTCTGGCAAAGACATTTGGGAACCACAGCAACAGACCCCTCCCCCAGAAGATCCGCCAGAACAGCCAGCCAAGACCAAGTTTACCGATCAATGAGAACAGCAGAACTCCAGCACTAGGGGAATACTGCACATAGAATCCATGGCTTTTTTACCATGATTCTGTAGTCTTTCAAAGGTAATTTTTTTTTTACTTTTTTTTTTTTGAATTTTTCTTTTTCCCTTTTTCAACCAACATCTTATCAATCCCTTTTTTAAAAAAACATTTTTATTTTTCATTTTTAGAGTCATATTCTATCCCTTCATAGTAGTTACCCATATTTTTGGCATATATATATATAAGTTGTTCTCTCTTTAAAATTTTGAGATAGTTTCTTCTAACAGATCAAAATATACCCTAAATCTCTAGTGTATGGTTTTTTTCTACTCCCCCGCCTGATCACATTCTCTCCTTTTTCTTTTTTTTTTAAATCCTCTTCTTTCTTTTTTCAAATAACTTCTTATCAATTCCTTATATAAAATTTTTTATAATTTCCATCTTTACAGTCATATTCCATCCCTTCATCATATCAACCCTTATTTTTGTACATATATGTTTTTCTTTCTTTAAAATTTTGGGAGGCACTTTCTTCTAACAGACCAAAATACACCCAAAATCTAGTGTGTGGCACTAATCTATATACCAGCCTCATCATATTTGATCATATACTGTTTTTTTTTGTTTTGTTCTGTTTTTGTTTGTTTTTATCTTTATCTTTTTCTTTTTCTTTTTCCCTTTTTCTCTCTTTCCCTTTCTTTTCCCACTGCTTCAGGTCTTTTCTGATTTGTTTAGAGTATATTTTCTGGGGACCTTGTTACCCTGTTAGCATTTTGTTCTCTCATTAATCTATTCTCCTCTGGACAAAATGACAAGATGGAAAAAATCACCTCAACAAAAAGAACAAGAGGTAGTACCAACTGCCAGGGACCTACTCAATACGGACATTAGTACGATGTCAGATCTAGAGTTCAGAATCATCACTTTAAAGATACTAGCTGGGCTTGAAGAAAACATGGAAGTTATTAGAGAAACGCTTTCTGGAGAAGTAAAAGAACTAAAATCCAACCAAGTCGAAATCAAAAAGGCTTGGTTATACCTAATGAGGTGCAATCAAAAATGGGGGCACTAACTGCTAGGATAAATGAGGCAGAAGAGAGAATCAGTGATATAGAAGACCAAATGATGGAAAATAAAGAAGCTGAGAAAAAGAGAGATAAACAACTACTGGATCACGAGGGCAGAATTCGAGAGATAAGTGATACCGGAAGATGAAACAACATTAGAATAATTGGGATCCCAGAAGAAGAAGAAAGAGAGAGAGGGGCAGAAGGTATAATGGAGCAAATTATAGCAGAGAACTTCCCTAATTTGGGGAAGGAAACAGGGATCAAAATCCAGGAGGCACAGAGAACCCCTCTCAAAATCAATAAAAATAGGTCAACACCCCGACATCTAATAGTAAAACTTACAAGTCTCAGAGACAAAGAGAAAATCCTGAAAGCAGCTTGGGAGAAGAGATCTGTAACCTACAATGGTAGAAACATTAGATTGGCAACAGACCTATCCACAGAGACCTGGCAGGCCAGAAAGGACTGGCAGGATATATTCAGAGCACTAAATGGGAAAAATATGCAGCCAAGACTACTATATCCAGCTAGGCTGTCATTGAAATAGAAGGAGAGATAAAAAGCTTCCAGGACAAACAAAAACTAAAGGAATTTGCAAACACAAAACCAGCCCTACAAGAAATCTTGAAAGGGGTCCTCTAAGCAAAGAGAGACCCTAAAAGCAACATAGAAGAGAAAGGAACACAGACAATATACAGTAACATTCACCTTACAGGCAATATAATGGCACTAAATTCCTATCTTTCAATAGTTACTCTGAATGTAAATGGGCTAAATGCCCCAATCAAAAGACACAGGCTATCAGATTGGATTAAAAAACAAGACCCATCGATATGCTGTCTGCAAGAGACTCATTTTAGACCCAAAGACACCCCCAGATTGAAAGTGAGGGGGTGGAAAACCATTTACCATGCTAATGGACACCAAAAGAAAGCTGGGGTGGCAATCCTTATATCAGACAAATTAGATTTTAAACCAAAGACTGTAATAAGAGATGAGGAAGGACACTATATCCTACTTAAAGGGTCTATCCAACAAGAAGATCTAACAATTGTAAATATCTATGCCCCTAACATGGGAGCAGCCAATTATATAAGGCAATTAATAACAAAAGCAAAGAAACACATTGACAGCAGTACAATAATAGTGGGGGACTTTAACACCCCCCTCACTGAAATGGACAGATTGTCTAAGCAAAAGATCAACAAGGAAATAAAGGCTTTAAATGACATACTGGATCAAATGGACTTCACAGACACATTCAGAACATTCCATCCCAAAGCAATGGAATACACATTCTTCTCTAGTGCCCATGGAACATTCTCCAGGATCAATCACATGCTAGGTCATAAATCAGGTCTCAACCAGTACCAAAAGATTGGGATCATTCCCTGCCTATTTTCAGACCACAATGCTTTGAAACTAGAACTCAATCACAAGAGGAAAGTCGGAAAGAACTCAAATACATGGAAGCTAAAGAGCATCCTACTAAAGAACGAATGGGTCAACCAGGAAATTAAAGAAGAATTTAAAAAATACATGGAAACCAATGAAAATGAAAACACAACTGTTCAAAATCTTTGGGATGCAGCAAAGGCAGTCCTAAGAGGAAAGTATATAGCAATACAAGCCTTTCTCAAGAAACAAGAAAGGTCTCAAGTACACAACCTAACCCTACACCTAAAGAAGTTGGAGAAAGAACAGCAAATAAAGCCTAAACCCAGCAGGAGAAGAGAAATAATAAAGATCAGAGCAGAAATCAATGAAATAGAAACTAAAAGAACAGTAGAACATATCAACAAAAATGGAGCTTGTTCTTTGAAAAAATTAATAAGATTGATAAACCCCTGGCCAGACTTATCAAAAAGAAAAGAGAAATGACCCAAATCAACAAAATCATAAATGAAAGAGGAGAGATCACAACCAACACCAAAGAAATACAATTATAAGAACATATTATGAGCAACTCTATGCCAGCAAATTAGATAACCTGGAAGAAATGGAGGCATTCCTAGAGGCATTGCCTAGAGGCAATGCCTAGAGGCATTCCTGTATCAACTACCAAAACTGAACCAGGAAGAAATAGAAAACCTGAACAGACCTATAACCACTTAGGAAATTGAAGCAGTCATCAAAAATCTCCCAACAAACAAAAGCCCAGGGCCAGATGGCTTCCCAGGGGAATTCTACCAAACATTTCAAGAAGAATGAATACCTATTCTTCTGAAACTGTTCCAAAAAATAGAAATGGAAGGAAAACTTCCAAACTCATTTTATGAGGCCAGCATTACCTTGATCCCAAAACCAGACAAAGACCCCATCAAAAAGGAGAATTACAGACCAATATCCCTGATGAACATGGATGCAAAAATTCTCACCAAATTACTAGCCAATAGGATCCAACAGTACATTAAAGGATTATTCACCATGACCAAGTGGGATTTATCCCTGGGCTGCAAGGTTGGTTCAACATCCACAAATAAATCAACGTGATACAATACATTAACAAAAGAAAGAACAAGAACCATATGATCCTCTCAATAGATGCAGAAAAAGCATATGACAAAGTACAGCATCCTTTCTTGATCAAAACTCTTCAGAGTATAGGCATGGAGGGTACATACCTCAATATCATAAAAGCGATCTATGAAAAACCTACAGCGAATATCAATGGGGAAAACTGAGAGCTTTCCCCCTAAGGTCAGGAACACGGCAGGGATGTCCACTATCACCACTGCTATTCAACATAGTATTAGAAGTCCTAGCCACAGCAATCAGACAACAAAAAGAAATCAAAGGCATCCAAATCGGCAAAGAAGAAGTCAAACTCTCACTCTTTGCAGACGATATGATACTTTATATGGAAAACCCCAAAGACTCCACCCCAAAACTGCTAGAACTCATAAAGAAATTCAGTAAAGTGGCAGGATATAAAATCAATGCACAGAAATCAGTGGCATTCCTATACCACAACAACAAGACAGAAGAAAGAGAAATTAAGGAGTTGATCCCATTTACAATTGCACCCAAAACCATAAGATACCTAGGAATAAATCTAACCAAAGAGGCAAAGGATCTGTACTCAGAAAACTTTAAAATACTCATGAAAGAAATTGAGGAAGACACAAAGAAATGGAAAAATGTTCCATGCTCATGGATTGGAAGAACAAATATTGTGAAGATGTCAATGCTACCTAGAGCAATCTACACATTCAATGCAATCCTTATCAAAATATCATCCACTTTTTTCAAAGAAATGGAACAAATAATCCTAAAATTTGTATGGAACCAGAAAAGACCCCGCATAGCCAGAGGAATGTTGAAAAAGAAAAGCAAAGCCGGCGGCATCACAATTCCGGACTTCCAGCTCTATTACAAAGCTGTCATCATCAAGACAGTATGGTACTGTCCCAAAAACAGGCACATAGATCAATGGAACAGAATAGAGAGCCCAGAAATGGACCCTCAACTCTATGGTCAACTCATCTTTGACAAAGCAGGAAAGAATGTCCAGTGGAAAAAAGACAGTCTCTTCAACAAATGGTGTTGGGAAAACTGGATAGCCACATGCAGAAGAATGAAACTGGACCATTTCCTTACACCACACACAAAAATAGACTCCAAATGGTTGAAAGACCTCAATGTGAGACAGGAGTCCATCAACATCCTAAAGGAGAACACAGGCAGCACCTCTTCGACCTCAGCTGCAGCAACTTCTTCCTAGAAACATCGCCAAAGGCAAGGGAAGCAAGGGCAAAAATGAACTATTGGGACTTCATCAAGATAAAAAGCTTTTGCATAGCAAAAGAAACAGTCAACAAAACCAAAAGACAACCGACAGAATGGGAGAAGATATTTGCAAATGACATATCAGATAAAGGGCTAGTATCCAAAATCTATAAAGAACTTATCAAACTCAACACCCAAAGAACCAAGAATCCAACCAAGAAATGGGCAGAAGACATGAACAGACATTTTCCCAAAGAAGACATCCAAATGGCCAACAGACACATGAAAAAGTGCTCAACATCACTTGGCATCAGGGAAATCCAAATCAAAACCTCAATGAGATACCACCTCACACCAGTCAGAATGGCTAAAATTAACAAGTCAGGAAATGACAGATGTTGGCGGGGATGCAGAGAAAGGGGAACCCTCCTACACTGTTGGTGGGAATGCAAGCTGGTGCAGCCACTCTGGAAAACAGTATGGAGGTTCCTCAAAAAGTTGAAAATAGAGCTACCATATGATCCAGCAACTGCACTACTGGGTATTTACCCCAAAGATACAAGTGTAGGGATCCGAAGGGGTACATGCACCCCGATGTTTAAAGCAGCAATGTCCACAATAGCCAAACTGTGGAAAGAGCCAAGATGTCCATCGACAGATGAATGGATAAAGAAGATGTGGTATATATATACAATGGAATATTATGCAGCCATCAAAAGGAATGAGCTCTTGCCATTTGCAATGATGTGGATGGAAGTGGAAGGTATTATGCTGAGCGAAATAAGTCAATCAGAGAAAGACATGTATCATATGACCTCACTGATATGAGGAATTCTTAATCTCAGGAAACAAACTGAGGGTTGCTGGAGTGGGGGGTGGGATGGGAGGGATGGGCTGACTGGGTGATAGACACTTCGGAGGGTATGTGCTCTGGTAAGCGCTGTGAATTGTGCAAGACTGTTGAATCTCAGATCTGTACCTCTGAAACAAATAATGCAATATATGTTAAGAAAAAAAAAGAAGAAGATAGCAGGAGGGGAAGAATGAAGGTTGGAAATCAGAGGGGTAGACAAACCATGAGAGACGATGGACTCTGAAAAACAAACTGAGGGTTCTGGAGGGGAGGGGGGAGGATGGGTTAGCCTGGTGATGGGTATTAAAGAGGGCACGTTCTGCATGGAGCACTGGGTGTTATGCACAAACAATGAATCATGGAACACTTCATCTAAAACTAATGATGTAATGTATGGGGATTAACATAACAATAAAAAAATTTAAAAAAAAAGAAATACTAAAAACCTAGAAAAATTGAGATACATACCATGTTCATAGATAGGAAGAAGATATATTAAATTATTAATTCTCTCCCAAATTGATTCAATCCAATTCTAATCAAAGTCCCACAACAGTTTTTGGGGCTCCTGGGTGGCTCAGTCAGTTAAGCATCTGCCTTTGGCTCAGGTCATGATCTTGGGGTCCTGGGATCGAGCCCCAAATCAGGAGCCTGCTTCTCCCTCTCCCTCTGCCTCTCCTCCTGCTTGGGCTCTCTTGCTTGCTCTCTCTCCCTCTCTCTATCTCTCTCTCTCAAATAAATAAAAATCCACAACAGGTTTTTTTTTTTTTTTTTACAAAATTTGAAAATAGGATCTTAAAGAGAAGACTAAAGGACTGAAGGTAGATAAAATATTTTTGAGAAGTAACTGTGAGGAGAAACCTGCTCTACCTGATTTCAAGAGATCATATGAAGTTTTAGTTTTTTAAGACAGTTATGGTGGTATGGAGATGGACAGACAGGGATTGAGAGCATAGTGACAGATTTGCACATATCTAGAACTTGGGTATATTACAAACATGGTATATCATATAGTAGGTAATAAGGGATTGTTCAAAAATGAAGATAGGGAAAATGGCTGCTTCTATGAGAAAAGATGAAATCAGCACAACATATATTCAGAAATGAACTCCAGATGGATTAATATCTGAAATGTCAAAAATCTTGAAATTCTTTTTTTAAAAAGATTTATTTTTTATTTTATTTTATTTTATTTTATTTTTCAAATATATACATGCATTTTTATTTTAACATTTGTGGCCAATACTGTGTAAGACCAATGTTTATGACCTTACATTAACTTCTCCAGCAGGACCCATATACAGCAGAAGTGTTCGTATTGCTTTTATTTCTGCTTGTTAGACTAATAGTATCCTAAAATAATTTAGCCATCTGGAATCATACTTATGCAAAATATAAAAAGAATCTAGATGATTTAATTGTATTCTGTATTTCTGTAATTCTATATGAAAAAATAGTAAGTGAACTCATGATGTAATTTTCCCAAAACACAGCTTTTATTATAGCATGCTCTAAACTAGATAAACCTCTTTCTGTAAACATTGTGCATGCTCATGAAAAGTCTGCTTTCCAAAATAGGTATAATGAACAAATATAAGTAAAACTGTTCAAGAAATTTACCCTTGAAACTTAAATTTACTATTACCACATTTGGAAAATAACCCAGAAATGTTCCACTAAGGAATGCTGAAATGTAAACAATTTGAATTTTAAAGTCATTTATTCTTTTGAAAATGTTTTAAACAACAACAACAACAAAATCTAAGATTTAAATCTGTCTCTATGAATAGCTTAAGCAATATACTAAATCATACTTAATTAGAACCAACAAAAACATTGGCAGTAATGCAACTAATGTCTAATGAACCCAGAAGTTCAGATAAAATTAGAAATCTATGTATCCTCTATAACAAAATATTTCCTTAATTCAGAAAAAAAATCTAGGGGCACCTGGGGGGCTCAGTCATTAAGCGTCTGCCTTCGGCTCAGGTCATGATCCCGGGGTCCTGGGATTGAGCCTCACATCAGGCTCCCTGCTCTGCGGGAAGCCTGCTTCTCCCTCTCTCACTACCCCCTGCTTGTGTTCCCTCTCTTGCTGTGTCTCTCTCTGTCAAATAAATGAAATAAAATCTTTAAAAAAAAAGAAAAGAAAAGAAAAAAAATCTAGCATCTGATTTAAGTATATAAAACCAGAATATTCTTTTTTGCCAGTGTTCTGTTGAAATGTGAGATTTATACAACCAGTTTGATTAAATTGACCAGTAGAGGTTTATTTTTACTCCTGTATACTTCTGGTATCTGTTTAACAGGTTTTACTTTGATGGAATTAAGTTGCAATTGTCACTGACCTAGTTATCAGAATTACGCTTAGTATCAATTCTTTCTTTATTTTAGAGAGAAAGAGAGCACGAGCGGGAGGAGGGGCAGATGAAAAAGGAGAGAAATCATCAAGCGACTCCACACTGAGCATGGAGCCAAACGGGGGGGCTCAATCTCACTACCCTAAGATTATGACCTGAGCCAAAACCAAGAGTTGGACACTCGACCTACTGTGCCACCCAGGCATCCCAAAACCTTGAAATTCTTAATAGAAAAAACGTGTGAATATCTTACAGACTTCAGAGTTGGAAATGTTTTCTTAAATAAGAAGAAAAAAAGTGGCTATAAAAAAAAGATTGTCAGTTTAACTATATTGAAATTTAAAACTTGTTCATTAAAAGACAGATTTATAAGAGAAAAATATAAATTACAAACTAGGATAGAATGCATGTGTTACATAAAATCAACACAAAAAAAGCATCAATAATATATAAGAAAATCAATAAGAAAGCAAGAACATTTTCATAGACTCAAGGGAGAGGGACAGACATTTCACTGAAGAGAAACTTCATATAGCCAGTAAGCACATAAAAGGATAGGCAGTATTGTCAGAGAACAGAGAAATGTAAATCAAAACCACAAGGAGATATTATTTTAATATCCATTTAATTGATAAAAATTGCTATCAAGTACACAAACTTGAAACGATCTAAATGCCCACCAACAGAAGAGACACACAGAACTATGGCATATCATAAAAAGAAATATTACATAGCATTCAAAATTAATAAACCACAGAGACATACAACAATATGGATAAATCTTAGTAACATCGCATTAAATGAATAGTTCCAAAACATTACATCAGAGGATGTTCTTTTTATAAGCTAAAAACTACTAAAATAATTTGAATATATATATATATATATATATCAAGGATAATATATATATATTATCAAGGAAAACAGAATATACTAAAAAGTTATATAAACAAGAAAGCTTGATTTTAAAGATTATGGTTACGTCAGGTGGGGCAAGTTGGGGTAAGGGATGAGGAAAGGAAGTGATTAGAATTTGGTTGTTGTTTTGAGTGGTAGTTTTGCAGGTGCTTATTACATTATTTAAAATATCTAGTTAAATTCTAATTTCAGATAATTTATTAAGACAAATGGCTTACTCTCTGGCTTAGATTAGAGGATGTCTTTAGATAAAATCCCACGCTGAAATTCAAAGTGCCAGTCATACGACCAGTTACATCTAAAGAGTATAATTAAAACAACTTTAGAAGAATTGAGGATAAAAACAAAGCACCTGGGCACCTGGGTGGCTCAGTTGGTTAAGCAACTGCCTTCGGCTCAGGTCATGATCCTGGAGTCCCGCGATCGAGTCCCACATCGGGCTCCCTGCTCGGCGGGGAGTCTGCTTCTCCCTCTGACCCTCCTCCTTCTCATGCTCTCTGTCTCTCATTCTCTCTCTCTCAAATAAATAAATAAAATCTTTAAAAAAAAAAAACAAAGCACCTGATGGTTGATGATAGGGCCCAGAACTACACAATTGTCATAGAAATGAAAAGCATTATTGATTATTTCGGGTCTCCCTTTCATGTTACCTGAGCTCTTTTAAGCAAGGAAGTTTCTTATTTCTTTGTATTCCCAGGGGCTAAAACAGTGCCTGACCCATACTAGTGGCTGTTGAATAAATGCACAACATCCTTTCTACTCTTCCCTTCTCTTTACCTCTTTGTCTTTTAATGCTTAAAGTTTCACCCCTTCCAAAGCTCAGGACAATGTTTTTAATTATGACATCAAATAATTAAACAACATTTTAAAATCTTATAAACTTAGAAATTAAAAAGTCAAAAAGATATGTATTTTGTGGAGAAAGTTTATTTCCAGTGCATCTTAAATCATATAATATAGCCTTTTGTATTATTTAATCATAAGAAAGGTCATTCATTCTTCTAGAAGATATTTTGATCACCCACTCTCATAACTTAATAATAAACACTGGGATATCATAACGTCTTACTTTTAGGAAGCTAAAATGTAAGGATGGAAATAGACACATCAACAGGCAATTATTATAATCACTGTAATAAGTGATAAGTATTATAATACATTATGGAATATGAAACATATTCTCTAAGAAAAAAAGGGAGGACAGAAACAAGGAGGGTACTCTGTGGGGAAATCATGGAATTTTTTACAAAGGAAGTAATATTTTGAGTCACTGAGTTATTGAGGAAAGTAAGAGTTTGGCAATTAGAGAAGAATGGTATGGTCATTCCAGACAGAGGCAATAACAAGTGGTAAAAGATTTTAGGGTAAGAAAGCACAAAAGACAGAGACACATTCAGAAACAATGAAATGTTCAGACGGTTCAAATTGTATTGGGGGGAAAGAATGCCGAGGAACAGAACTAGAGTTAGTTTGAATAGGTTTTGGTGGTGGTGTTTTTTTTTTAGTAAGTTTTTATTTAAATTCCAGTCAGTTAACATACAGTGTAATATTAATTTCAGGTGTACAATTTAGTGATTCAACACTTACAACATCTGGTGCTCGTCACAAGTGCCCTCCTTAATCCCCATCACCTATTTAACCCATCCCTCAGCCCACCTCCCCTCTGGTAATCATCAGTTTGTTTTTGAGTAGGTTTTAAAGGGCTTAGCATGCCAAGCAGAGTGGGGCTGAATTCTTTATGCACTTTTTAACCACTGCAGGGGGTGGTAGGGAAAGGGAGTTCAATGGGAGAGAGACATGATCAGATGTCCATTTTAGAACCAATCTCTGGAGGTACATTTAGGGACTTCTCTAAGGAGAACCTGAATGAGCCACAGTGGGGCAGGTAGACTAGCCACGAGAAGACTACAATATTTCAGGCACAAATATGATGAGGGTTAAAGGTGACAGCAAGGAAAGAGGAGAGGAATCAAATTTGAGTTACAACTTTTGATGTGGCAAAAATATGATTTGTTGATCAATTCCCTGTAGATAGATTTTAAAAATGACTCTCTGCCTGACGTTGGTTGCATTCATGAGATTTAGAAATCTACTGTTTTCCCTCCTAAGACCTAAGCAAGGAAGAATTAAATCTGGAAGTTAACTGGGGCCCCTGCACTACAAGTCAGGAAGGTGTTGAATTAATCTGCAGTGTGGTTTCTGATCTCTTATGGGCTGGGTGATCTGCTTCTGAGGTACCCATGAGAAGCACCTTCTTCCCTAATCTCACATGCTTGGACAGGGGACCCACAAGTTATGCTTAGGTTCCTGGCTTTTATTCTAGTCCTTCACTGGGGAAAAATAAAATGCCTTCCCATCCACACTGTTCACCTGGGCCATAACATTCTAAGTAGTTATTAGCCAGCCTGTAAGTAGTACCTACTAGTTCTGCTAGATCTGGGCATTCTATCTAGATGAATCTCTAAGGAACTAGAGATCAAGCTCATAAAGGAACTTGCATCTCCGTTGTTCAGGAGCCCTGCTACCTGTCCCTCCCTTCTCCCATGGATACTATAACTCTTGATATAACAACAGTTCCCCAAATCGCCTTTCATATCAGAAGCACCAGATCAGATCTCTCTAAGTTTTAAATTAATAGACCTGCACATGGAGGTGGGAAGGGAATGGAGAATGATAGAGCTGAGAAACTCCCAAGATGATTTTGATGTGAGGCCAGATTTGTAAACCCAATAAAGATGTGATGTATCTCAGTGCACTGAGTCCATTGAGTCTAGCTATGCAGACTGCCCCTTCCCTCAATGATAGGCAGTGGGGAGAGTCATTTCTCTGCTTTAGTTGGCCCTCCTGGTCCCAAACCTGGTTCCCCTACTCCTTGTTAGTTTGCTATGACTTTGTCACATGCTTTCCTACTATTTAGAAAACACTTAAGAGTGGAGAGAAATAAAGGCTAATGCAGAGGTTTCTAGTTTGAGAATTTAAAAGGATGGAACTAGCATCACCTGAAATAGAGAATTCAGGAGGTGAAACAAGGGTGAAGGAAAGCAATGAGTTTCATTGAGGAAATGTGTTAGGCTTAGAAGGTCTTTGGGCTTTTGACCAAATGGGAAGTGAAAATTAGTGTTTATTGAATGAAAAATGCCCAGATTTTATTGTTTTTTTTCTCTCTTATAATATCATTGCACAAAGGCTTGCATCATCTTTACAATTTAAATTTTCCCCCACTTCAAAGAAATGGGACATAACATTGAAATTTTGTGTGATGGCCTCAAGTAGATAATAAATATGTTTTGAATATATAAAGAAATTAATGGTTTCCAATCAATAATGATCAATAATGATCCATATGAAATATAATAGCCACGTGACCTCGGACATGATACTCAACCTCTCTATGCCTCAGTTTACTCCAAAATATTGCCTCTTCCTTATACAGGGCAATTATTTAGCACAGTTCTCAATACATGGAAGTGTTTAATAAATTTATCGTTATTATCACTATTGTTATTATTATTATTGTTATTAGTGATGTGTGGTAAACACATTCTACGCTACTATGGTACCCAAGTGCCATGCCTTTCCTTTCACTTGGAGTTATCTGTAGTTTTTAATGTTTACCCTATATTCTCTCATACCTTTAATTCACAAGCTACTTTCAAGAGTAAAATTTGTAACCCATGATAGCATACTTGCTTAGTTGTTTTTACAATGCCCTTCTCAGAGGACCATCCTCCAAAGAAAAATCACTAGATCTTCAGTAAAAGTAACCTTTTATTGAAAAGTGTCCTCTCCAAATACAGTGTGCACGGGAATGTTAATCCACACTTTCTTCTTTATTCAGTGTCGAGATTTAGGCACCATGTTAATATTACCACATTACTGCAGTTTCTGCATATGTGACACTTCTGCTTTTGGAGTTAATTTTAACACTGTTGAAATGTAGTCGTTTTTGTATAAGTAATGATATGATTTTCCTAAGGTCCTATAATGCCATTGTGCTAAAAAGCTCATATGTCTCTTAAAATATGAGTAAAACCTCTCAGAGACCTGTTCCACACAATCCGAGTCTGATGTGATGGAATTACCCAACCAGTCCGGGTAAATGTCAGGATTGGGTTGCAGGCAGCAAAAGTGTAACTCTGTTCCAAGAGCAATAAAAAAGTTGGCATAAAAAAGGATCATTTCCAAAGTGGTCATGACTTGTATTTGTGTCTCCTTAACACTGCTGCAAGATGCTCGGCATTGCTCAGAGAACACCATACTTGGAATTCTTGGGCACCACCTTTCACTCAGAGAAACAGCTAAAAAATGCATAAATGTTGAACTCCTCAAGCAGTTCAGCCTGTCCTCTTTGGTCTTATTTTGTTTCCTCTATCCTCCTCCCTTAAAGAAAGAAAGGAAAATAAATGGAGAGCTTTTAAATTAGAAAAAATAGGCACCTCTTTGAGATTTTTTTTTAAGACACTTAAAAAGAGTACATCAACATTGGCATTGGCACTGACAAATGGCTACTCCTAGAAATACTGAAAAGGCTTTCCTGGGATAATAATTACATATTGTATACTATTTATTTTCATAATTTTATGGTGATATTTTCCTAAAAATTCACTTTCTAGTATTCTGACTTTTTTTTTAGCCACTTCTGAATTGGCGGATGGGGGAAAGCAAAAGCTTGTACTTAACGAGAGGTAATGTTGAAAATACATTAACTACTAGAGCTTAATATCTGTCCCTTTGGTGTTACAATACCAGTAGTCTTCTCTTGATCCGGAGTAAAACTGAAAACAGCAGTGAAATATTTGATCAAAAGACAGAGAATTAAAGAGATAAATTTCTAATTGTGAGCGGAAGTATCTAAGGAAAAAAGATTTAAAGGCATGATGCAGAAGGAATTTAGATTGAAAAGACAAATTATATTCAGTTCCTTGATGATAAAGAAAGCACAATAAAATGAAGACAGCTCTGCATTATTAACAGGGATTGAAAGAAGCAAGAAATAATCTCAAAGAGAAAACATCAACATTTTTAAATGGCTTTATATTCCCTTCAATCCTGAATCTGGAGACTAATAACTAATATGGTAAGGAATATGGTTTTTGTGGGCATCACATTCCTTATCTTTGAAGTAAAGGCTCTGGATTAGATTAGGGATATCAAATACAATACCCTCATGCTGGCCTCTCTCTCTAGCACCCATGGCAAGGACTGATAACAGATCAAGGGATTTCCTTGCTGAGACCAGATTCAACTCAATGAACCTTCTCCACACAGCCAGGCAGCCACTACCCATCAACCCTTTTATTGCTCAAATTGGAATGAACTTGCTCTTCTCAGTTTTGCTATTAAATAACATGCCTTCCAGTTTTAGAGTTCTATATTTATATAACTAATAGGAGTATTTATGAATATAATTTTGAAATGTTTTATTTGGAAATTTCTTAAACTATTAAAAAAATAAAAATGCTAGCAGAATCAGTAGAAATAGCTGCTAACTCAAAATTTCAACACAGTCAAAAATAAACTCTTGGTAAAAATCTTATGGTCAGCATTATCAGTTCAAATTGATAGAAATCCTACCTGCACAGTTTGTGAGCTAATCTTATATTATTTGTAGTAAAGATTACAGAATCATTTACTTCCACATCATTTTACTTATGTTCTTGTAAAACTTTTCAAATAACAGAACATTACATATATCACAACTGGTTGGATAAACAAATGTATTGGATAATACCTATCATATAGGCTCATTTATTACTTATAAAATGTAATCATAAACCATGGCAAACCACAAGACCCTTGAATAAACTCTAGTGAACAGCTCAAGCATTCAAGAAACTAAGCACATGCCACGACATTAGGGACCAGATGGTTTTATTGAGTCATTTTCCTGTTTTCCATAAAGCTGATTTACTACATTCTTAAAAATCTTTTCTATTTCTATTTCTCAATTAGAGCATTGCCCATTGCCTCGGTGCTTGATCTTGAGAACGTACTGAAAACAATTGTACTATGCCTTCTCAATACAGGAAATTTCAATAACTGAAAAACATACCTTTGTTGAAGAATCCTTTGGTAAGTTTCTTTTCCAAAGTTTCTTCATTTCATAACTTGGTTGCCTACTAAGGATTGCCCATTCAAATCTGCCTTGCCATGTCAAAGTGCTGGGTGCTATTTTTTCTGCTCACCTCACCTCACAGGAATCAGGACAAAAAAAAAAAGACTGTTTAGATTTAGTTCTGTGATTGAATCTGGGCAACATGTGCATTTTGTGGCAATGTGTATTTTCTCAAGAGGTACTACATTGTGAGCATCTAGTGAAGAATTAAGTAGCCTCTTGGAGGTCCATGTGTGAACCAAAAATTGTAGGTTGCTTTGGGAGGAGATAGAATTATAAGCAGAATCCATGAATTTTAAGTAAAGAAGACTTATAGGTAAACCTGGCTCAAGGAATGACTCTGCCACAACCTGCCAGTTATATTCCATTGAGAGAGAAATGTGATTGTTTTTAAGCAATGAGTACTGGAAAAACTAAAGAATACACATCAGAGGGATATCAGAAAAAGTTCTTAAACTTATTGGCCCAAAGGCCTTATTTTACTTGAGTTCTTAAAGGAAGTAATTGTCACCCATGGAGTAGGTGGGTGACAAGAAACGAGTGATTGTTCAGCTGAGAGTCCTGCTACTTCCAAAGTTGGACATCCTTATTCTCCAGAGTTCCCCTGCAAAGCGACTAAGAGTTTTATACCATCTCCGTCTTCCAAAAATTATCAGAGTATTGTCGTGTGTATTTTTTCCCTAAGGATACTAAGTTGCAGGCATTCTTTTTTTCATAACGATGTTGATTTATCTGTGGTTGTGTAAAAAGTCACTATCACAGAGTCATGACTACTGAGCCAGCTAATTGAAATTACAGAAACTCTGATTAAACACGCTTTCTTTGTGGAATCTACGTGTAAGTATTGCTAAGCTATTTGGTTTGTTAAATACTGAGCTTTGACATACAAGCTCTTTAGCATTTCTGTTACTTATTGTTTTGAAACTGTTTTAAGAAAAAGTAATTTAAAATGTAAATTGGTATATCCAGTGTATGTTTGGAAGGGTTAGGAGGCAGAGTCAACACAAAGGAGCATGAGACTTCCAGACTTTGAAATCAAATCATTCAAGAAGTGGCACCTCTCAGAAGGAATTGTTGCCAAATGGAGGGTGACAGGTATGAGGTCAGAGTACCAACCTGTAGCTGCTCATCTGAGCATCTTTGCCCTCAATTTTCTCAAAATAGCAATGTTTACAAGTGGTTGTTCATTTGTTATTTTTTTTTTTTATGGGGAACAAAGTGCTAAGAAACTTCTCCAACTTTTTCCCCCAGTTCTACCGATTCCTGTCTCCTGACAAAGGATCTCAAGCATGTGTCAATACTCTTTCCTTCATCTGGAAAGTAAATCAGGCGAGATGGTGTGTAATTCAGTAGAAATACTGGAAGAACAATTCTTCAGTATTTTTTATAGGAGATCATAGATTTTATGTTTGTAAAAAAGCACCAGATATCTTAAATAGAGTAATTGGGACCAACTTGCCAAAGCAAGTTAGAAAAGTTAAAATTGTGCCTTCCTGCGACTACCTTGAATTGTTAAATTTAAAAGTTATAAAGTAATTTTTTAGCTCATTTCTTTATTGCTATGAAATTAATATATGTCTGCTATTTCCTCTTTATTTTTAATTTTTTATACTATCAGCTACTGCTTTGGTTTTAATGAGTGTTTATGATATGAAATCTGTTCTAATTCATTTCCATGTTCAAGCAATTCAATTTCACAAACATACTTCCAAACTAGCTATTCTACTTACGCTAATCACAGCATGAATTGATATATCAGGGAAAAGAGAAATATGGTAAATTGGGTTGGATGGTTTATGTTAAAATCCAAATAAGAACCCTATTATCCAACTGGATTTGTGTTTAACTGCATTTGAGAAGTTTTCTAGGCAGAGGAGTAAGACTTAAAGCATTATTTCTGAATTTAATGCTTTTGTGAACTTACGTCACACATTAAAATCATCTTAATGCACCTTTTTGTCAATTCTTCACAATAGTATTACAAAAGGAAGGGAAAAGAGGATACATTTAAAAAGCAAATGAAAAAGAACTCAATGGGAGCCTATTAGGCTACCTGTTGATGAGCATGTAAGAGAGTCATTAATATGCGGCTCATTGACATGATAGGCCATAATGACTCCTCCAGGGACGGTTCAGTCTATTGTGTCAGAGACTAGTTAGGGATTCATTAACGTGAAGACTCATGACTTCTTAATATGCAAATTATTAATGCAATGCATTGAGGCATCCCTCACAAATGTCCTCATTTTGCATTACATGTCTTCTTTGCCACCCTTTACCCACACCTTTTGTGAACTGTTTTCTTTTTTCCATCCTCTGTTGCAGATCTCTTCACAAAAGATGCCGTACTCCTGTGGAATCTACCACTTCACATTCAAAGACCTCCTCCCCTTCAGCCCACCTTTCTGGGATTTATTGCAGGTCCACATATACAAACCCCTTGAACATTTTGAATAAATCAGTAAAAATTCAGCATAAAATCTGATTTGATATATTTCTCCAATGTCAAATTGGTTTTTGGCTAAAGTCAGGGCAATGTGAACAAAGTGGTTGTTTTTAAGAAATGAGACTCTGAAACATTAATACTATCATTTATACTGAAGGTGGGAAGGGAAAGAAAAAGAGAGCTGAGAAAAGCCCAAGAAAGAAGACACAAGAAAAAAAAGTTTAATTAAACCAAGTAGGAAGAGTAAGTATTCATACCAATGTAATACATTAAATGAAGAAATGGATTTAAACCACTCAATGTCTGGCATACAGCAAGCAATCAATAAGTATTAGCTGTTATTATTATGTTGGCATTTTGCACTCTGCACAAAGACAAAGTTAAAATCCACATTTCCTATTGAAACAATAAGAAAAATGTTATTGAGTGAAAGTTGTTCCATCTATAAATTAATATACCATAATGAGGGAATCAAACATATTCTTTATTCCTACAACAGAATTAGCTACAGCATTCATGGAGAGGTACTCAGGCATCCTTTGAAACTTATCCAGATTTCATGTATAGAAACTATGTTTTAATATACCCTTTCATGTGGGACTTTATATACTACCTATATTCATTTTCTTGCCACTCTATTATTCTAACGTTGTCTAAAACACAATACCTTCTCTGCTAAACTTCAGGAGAAACAGACTCTATTTCTAATTTCCATTAGCCCTCAACTCTGCAGTAGGTCTACAGAAGTCTATTTATCATAAAATTCATATCTCCATACAAAATCAGTAACATTTTTTAAAGCTAACAGCTTTATCGAATTATAATATATACGCCATAAAATTCACCCACTTTAAGTGTACAATACAATAATTTTTAGCATATTTAGTATATTTTCAGAATCGTGCAGCCATCACCAAAAACTAACCTTAAAACATTTCCAGTACCCCAAAAAGAAACCTCATGTCCTTTAGAATCACTCTTCATTTCTCAACCCCAGCCTTAGAGACACTAATCTTCCTGTCTCTATATATTTGCCTAATTTGGACATTTTATACAAGTGGAATTATGCAATATGTGTCCTTTCATGTCTGGCTTCTTTCACAGAGCATAATGTTTTGAGGCTCATCGATGTTGTAGCATGTATCAGTACTTTCTTTTTATTGCTTAATAGTATTCCATTATATAGATATAACACACTTTGTTTATTCATTCACCAGTTGTTGGGCATTTGGATTTTTCCACCTTTTGGTACTTGTGGATAGTACTTCTATAAACATTTACATTTGTGTGGGCATATGTTTTCATTTCCCTTGGGTAGAAACCTAGATGTGAAATTGCTGGGCTATAGTCATTCCATATTTCACATATTAAGAAACTGTCATACTATTTTCCTATAAAGTGGCTGCACCATTTTATAATCCCACCACTAGTGCATGAAGGTTTTAATTTCAAGTCCTCACCAACATTTATTACCTCTTATTGATCATAATAATTCCAGTGGGTGTGAAGTGATACCTTATTGTGGTTTTTGCATTCCTAATGATGTTGAGTATTGTTTTATGTGCTTATAGGTCATTAAAATAGCTTCTTTAGAGAATATCTATTCAGATGCTTAGCTTATTTTATTTTTTTTTTTTAAGATTTTATTTATTTATTTGAGAGAGAGAGCACATGAAAGGGGGGAGGGTCAGGGGGAGAAGCAGACTCCCTGCTGAGCAGGGAGCCCGATGCGGGACTCGATCCTGGGACTCCAGGATCATGACCTGAGCCCAAGGCAGTCACTTAACCAACTGAGCCACCGAGGCGCCCGCTTAGCTTATTTTAAAATTAAGTTCTTCTAGATATAAGTCACTTACTGGATATATGATTTTCTCCACTATGTGGGTTGTCTTTTTTTTTAAGACTTCATTTATTTATTTGAGAGAAAGAGTGAGCACAATAGGGGGAGGGGCAGAGGGAGAAGGACAAGCGGATTCCCTGCTGAGCAGGGAGCCCTGCATGGGGCTTGATCCCAGGACCCCGCGATCATGACCTGCACTGAAGTCAGATGCTTAACAGACTGAGCCACCCAGGTGCCCCCTACATAGACTTTGTTTGATTGAATCTCTTTAAATAGGAGACAATATTTTTAACATAAATAATCTTTATTAATATAATTATCACAAGCAGCTAATTATACTTCACATTCTTCTAATGTTAATTTCAATTCTAAATGCTAGAAAACATTAAACTACCCAGGTTCTAGACTGAAGTAGATGTAAGCAGATTCAGAAATGCTGCAAATGAACACGTAGATTCAAGGAAAGAAGTCCAACTGATTTAGGAAGCTCACGGTACAAACATGCTATTTTCTCTGGAGCCTACAGCTAGAAGAGATAGAATAAGCAGGGAGGAGCTCATCAGTGCCAAGATGACTCTCCCAGTTGAAGGCCTTTAGATCCCTGATTAAATAGAGCAAAGTTTATTACCAGGAAATCCTAAGCAGATGAAATGAGAAGGGCTCAGTAAGATAAAACTATGGTTGGAGATCAGTACAAGAGCAATATGGTACTTGGGAAGGACTAGTTGAGAACCAGATATGAGCCAAAAGGCAAGGAGCCTTTTGACTGAAGACGTTGGGCCACAGACGGGGTTGCAGAAGGAGTCTGGGATAAGAGCCAAATTCTGCTGAGACTCAGCTACATTGCCAAAGATGAAGATCTCTGCCACAGTCTTAAGGCAACAGCAGACTCTGCAGTCAACACTCTGAAGAATACTTTTATCAGGTGGGCTTAAAGGACCCAGTCCTTCTATTGGACATCATGCTAATTCAGAATAATGTTAGACAAAACTCAGTGTGTATTCATTCAACAAATATTTAATATTTGCTAGGCATTATACTAGAAGTTAAACCATGAGCACAAGCCAAGATTAAACAAGCTCTGCCTTCATAAAGTTTACAGTCTAAAGAAAGATAAATACAAACCAGCAGTTTAAAAATCACAACTGTACCATTCACGAATGGGGAAGCATGGGGCCCTACAGAAAAAAATACTAGGAACACTATCCCAAACTCAATGAAGGCAGTAGCATCTGGCACATATGTGGGCTTGTAAAGAGACATCAGACTGGAAGGAGGTCAGATCCTGCAATCTGATTGCAGATCATATTTAAAAGCGTGATTTTCTGAATCCTAAAATATACATTTTTTCAAGAAGGAAAACGGTTTTAAAAGAAAACTCTTAAAAGTTGACTTCATCCTAAATGGCAATTAACTTGATCCTTAGTGTTCCTGCTCTTGCTTAACCCTCTCACCATACCTGCAAAAGCATTATTTCATTTAGATTGACTGATTTTCTTTTTGTTTAAATAGTATTACTCTTTTGGTACGTATTGAGACTAAATGATTTCCAATTTTTTTTAATAATTGTAATTCAGAACACCTGTGTTTAGATCTTTTGTTTACACTGGTTATTCCCAATCCTGGGGCACATCAGAATCACCTGGGGAGATTTTTAAACAATACCTATGCCTGAGCCCTGCCCCAGACCAGTTCAGTTAGTCTTTGCAGTGGGGCCTGTGTATGGGTCTTTTATTTTTCCCTTCCCTGTGTGCAGCCAAGCTTGAAAAACACCGGTTTACGCTACTATTCCACACTGGCTTCTACTCTACAAAGGTATGGTCAGTGTGAAATTAAGTCCTCTAGTAAAAATACTCTGCTATTAAGAGTTTCCATGGGGTGGGGAGAGAAGAAGGTATACATAATCAAATGGGCTAGCATTAATGTAAATTTTATTTATTTATTTATTTATTTTTTAAGATTTTATTTATTTATTCATGAGAAACAGAGAGAGAGAGGCAGAGGGAGAAGCAGGCTCCCAAGGAGCAGGGAGCCCGATGCGGGACTCGATCCCAGGACCCTGGGATCATGACCTGAGCCGAAGGCAGACGCTTAACCATCTGAGCCACCCAGGCGCCCTAAATTTTATACAAATTGTACTTCTGCTACTGTTAAGTCTATAAAACAAATTTTCATTTATCATGGAGATTACCCACCCATACTTCAGTGCATTTAAATTTACTTTTTTTTTTTTTTAACTGAAAAGAAACCTACGTGCTGTTTAGGGTAAAAGACATTCATCGTTTCTACTTTCACAGCTATATTGCTCATTATAAAACTGCTAGTTTTTGTAAGAATTTAGACCTGAACTAGTAAAACGTTTTCTGGTTGTACTATGTGGCAAATTGTCCAAATAATTATTGCAAATGCAAATACCATAAAGTGTATTGCCAAGGACACTAGTAGGTTAGATCCTATAAAAGAAACAATTAGAGTCTTGAGGTAAAAATAATAGAAATGAGATGACAGTTATTGAAAAAGGTAGAACTTGCAATATAATAGTTTAAACATAAGTTTGTGGATAATGCTGGTATTTTAATGTGTTTGGAGTTTATCATGTATAAGAGAATGTTTCATATAAAAATACCACAACCACATATATTCTGGTCTTCTTTTTTCCTGATTTGGTGTGTAAGTGAGGGCACTTGCAAGATTGCACTTGCTATCTTTGAGGATCAGCATTTTACAACAGTTTGCTTCATTAATATGTATATAGTGTTGATTTTATGAAAAAAATTTCTTTTTACATGTCTCAATTTACATAAGCTTATTCCATATGTATAATACTATGATCAGGATACCTATATAATGTTCCTACTCTTGCTTATTCTGCAGATTGCAGATTGCAGAAATCTATAGTCAGGATAATCACAATAATGGAAAACAAAAATAATGATAGATAAAATTATTTAGTACTTTTTAACTCCAATAACTCAAATGTTGAATTCCTTCTTTGATTAACTGTAGCTCAGCTCCAACACGGTGCACCAGTGGAAAAGATGGACCTAGAAAGATAGGAATGAGACTCTGGGAAGCCAGAGAGCAGCCAGAGAAAGGAGAAAGGGATCCTAAAGAGGTCTGGTGTCAAAGAGAAACTGTTTCTGTGCCTTTCCTGCATGAGACCCTGTGGCTAGGTAGTGACTGGTATGCCCAAGAATCTATAGGAGGCATAAGGAGCATGAGCACCTAATGCAAACAGAGGGGAAAGGTCCATCACTTGAAATTGCTTCAAGTATTGCCCTTGTGGCTTTGTTCATCATGGAACCCTGTTCCCCCAGATTTCTTCATGACTGACTCTCTTCATGTCTCTGATCAGCTGTCATTTTCTCAGTGATGTGCAATCTTTACTCCTCCTTCTTCTGTGGTATTGTATTTTATACTCTCAATTGCATTTACCATTTTCTAACATAACTTACTTATTTTTTATGTTAACTACTTATTAGTTTTCCCTTCCATTAGCATTTCATCTAACCAAGGAAAGAGATTGTCATTTTTTCACTAATGTATCTCCATTGTTTAGAATAGTACCTGGCACATAGTATGTGCTCAATAACCGTGGTTGAATGCATGAAGACCCTTTATTCTTTTCTCCAGTCACTTGTGGTTTTTGTTTGTTTATTCTCTATCAGTGCACAAGCTAAAGGACACAGTAAGAACTTTGCTACTGATATCTTGATGATTTTTTTCTTTCAAGTCAACCAAGACACATACTCTCTCAATCTTGAGGTCACTGGTATTAGAAGGAACCATACTAGTGTAATTTCCATATACCCATCCACAAGGATAAACATTGAGATGCCTGGACTAATCTTTCTCACTAAGTTAAAACATAAACCTTAGATTTTAAAGGAAGAATTTGGATCAACTAATTACAAAAAGAAATTTTCCCTGAGCACGACTAGAGCAGTAAGATGAGTCACCCATGAAATAGGTATAGGAATACCTAAAAATGCGTGCCATCATACATATCTGCTTTTTATATTAAAGATGACCTCTAGCAAAATTAAATAACTAATATTGGTAATGAGAAAAGGATAAAACCTGTATTTAACCATTCCAAATACAGAAAGAGATAGTAAGTAAAAAATGGTTAAAAACATAGAAAAGGTTTTTAAACATGAGACTCCCAAAACACAAGCAGAAGTATGATGGTATTCCTAAGTACCATAAGCAGTTTTTCAAGGCAATAAAGAATCTTTCATAAAACATGATTAGTGGAAAGCATGTTAGGAGAGAAACATTGGGGAAATTATGCTCAACACTTAAAATTACATCAATCTCGTTTCTTATAGTTAGCAACCTAGTTCATACTTTTCATTAATTTACTCTGAATACTTTCTGAATTAATATAACTAAAATACTACTCTATCCTTGAACAGGGAGACTAAAGTTCAAATTTTCAGCCTAGCAAGAGTGTACAGTTCTTTTCCAGCTTTTTTTTATTGTTTTATTTTTTTTATTGTTATGTTAGTCACCATACAGTACATCATTAGTTTTTGATGTAGTGTTCCATGAGTCATTGTTTCCATATAACATCAAGTGCTCCATGCAATACGTGTCCTCCTTAATACCCATCACCAACTTTATTTTTCAAGTTTGACTTCCACAATTCCATCCATTCTAGGCAATCTAATTGACTAACAAAATCCCCAAGTTGTCCTTTGCACTGCCATTTCCACACATATTTTTTACTCTCTGTAATGCTCCCCTGCTTCTTCTCCACCTACCCAAGTTTTACCATTTCAAGGTCAAGTTCAGTTCCTCTCTGACGCTCTTCCTAATGAGGGCAGCCTGCATAATAGTCCTTTCTTGAATGCCTATTGCTCTGTATCTCCTGCGATTTCCTCTGAGTATGTGTTATTCCATTTGGCACACATTACATTGATAGCTAACTTTTCATGTATATAAATATTATTCCTTAACCAAATTCATGCTTGAAGATAGAAGGTACCTAGGAGTGTTCTACGTAAAATAAGAACTCTATTATTTCTTTATGAATAAGTGTCTTATCGAGGCATTGTGGTTCAGAGCCATAGGAGATTAAAGAATTTAAATCACAAACCCAGTTTCTTCTATTAAATATTTTCTGGATTTGATCAAATAAATCCCTTTGCCTAAATCTCTTCTTATGTCAAATGGGGCTGGTGTTGCTTACTACAATGTACAAAGGTGATCTAATGGGAAATAACTTTGTATCACTTAAGAAATGATGATAGATTTAAAACACGTATTCCTTAAGCTTATATAATTAGAAATTTCTAAATAAAAGAACAAGGTAACTTATTAAAGTAGTAAATATCATAGAATTAAAGTTGTCAATAAGGTATAGTCCATACATGACATGAAAGTCCTGCCTAGTTTTGTAGCCAAGTTCTAGTTAATGTTACAGATCCTTAGATACAAAATTAGACTAATGAAAGGAATTTCATACCATAAGTGGTCAAGGAATTCCCTAGGAATTGGAGAAATACACACACACACACACACACACACAATTGACCTTTATAATCATGCCAACATAATTTTGAAAAGGATTTCTAAAAAATTAATTTCCTTAGAGGTTACAATTCATCACAGACAAGTATATTTTATTGTACTAAAAAAAAATAGCCCCCCCAATTTCTCAACAGCTAAGCCTTACCCAGAAAATGTTTAATTCAGTCTCACAAATAACATTTCAGTGGAACCCATCTCCACTTGTATATTGAAAGTTAATTGGAAAACAATAAATTTAAATGGTAAAACTTCAATTTCCAGCCAACTTCATTTAAAAACTTCATAGAAAGTAAAAAAATAAAAATAAAAATAAAAATAAATTTACAAATGCTATGCATTACCTACCTTTTTTTTACTTGGGTTGTGACCTTAGCTTTTACATAATAAAGTTCTATAGGATATTAGGAAAATTATAGTAAGACTCTTAATGAACACTATGAGATGTTAGTTGAGGGTGGTAATGTAAGAACTAATTCCTATATCAGTATAGGGGAGCATATTATTTTTGCCAGTAATAAAAATATAATTATTTATGCTAATTTCCTAAAACATGTTGGTTTCCCAATTCTTACTGCCATAAAAAGAAAAATAATATAACTTTTAAAGTTTAAAATTTTTTAAAAAATTGAATCATTGTAATGTCTGATGACGGTACTACTTCAGTTTGAGTTTAACATTTTCACAAGATATTTTAAATGTATTTTATATTCTGCAAAATCAGTAATTACCTGTGAACTAGAAAGTTACCATTACTTAAAGTTTTCAAAAGTTAAAGCTCTTGCCTATAAGAATCAATGCAACTGGACCCCTCTGTTATATAGTTTTAAAACACATGTATACAAGAATATGGGAAGTCTTCATATTCTTCCTGCAACTCTTCTTTAAATCTAAAATTATATCCAAAAAAAATTATACATGCTATTCAGTAGAGTGTAGCAGATCCATCACACTTCCTTTTGGTTAAGTTTTAAGGTTAAACATGTAGACACATTGCATTACTCCTCTTAAATACTTTTGTTTTTTGGTTTCCTGTAGGGGAAGACCAGGCATGCAATCCCAAGACAGAGGTGACAGTACTGTATGACTTAATAAAGTTTAGGTTTAGGTACACAGGAGGAATCTGGTAGAGGTAAAAGGCCCAGTCAAGGGAAGACATTAAGGTAAAGAAAAGCAGATAGGACAGAAGGCGGGCCGAGAATCCACAGGTGTCAGAATCAGGGAACATCATATGAGCACTACTACAAATATTGGCCGTGATCCTGGCCCTGGCAAGAAGGAAGAATGAATGACTCTGTTCTGATCAGTAGACACACAATATCTGCCTTTGGTCTTTCATTATTCAGCCTGTTAGATTTTTCTGGTTCTGGTCCCACTGGTCTGGACTGTGGTATGAAGAAAGCCAAAGGCTAACCCGTGAGTATTTATTTTATTTGAGATGTTAAGATTATTTGACATTACTTCAAAGTAATATTATGATGACTCCATGAATCAGCTCTTTAGAAGACTTAGGATAGAAGGAAAGACAATAATGAGAGTATCCCATAGTAGGCATGTTAATTTATTTCTCAATTTGATCTCTTATTGATACCTTGATAACTGAAAGTAACCATCTAAATTTAGATTGTCTATAAGACTGTATAATGGTTAATGTGTTCATTTCTATATTTAATTTTAAGTCGATTTAGGTAACAGATACATGGTTATTGCAGGGACAAATTTCCTTTTTATCTGTTGTTTTTATGATCTATAAATATAGTCTTTCTATATTTTATCCTATTTTTAATTTTTAAAGTAATTTTTATTTTTGATCCAATGAACAATCATTACCTCATGGCCATAGAATATAATATGGGTATAGAATTAATAAGAACCAGGGCGCCTGGGTGGCTCAGTTGGTTGAGCGACTGCCTTCGGCTCAGGTCATGATCCTGGAGTCCCTGGATCGAGTCCCGCATCGGGCTCCCTGCACGATGGGGAGTCTGCTTCTCCCTCTGACCCTCCCCCCCTCTCATGTGCTCTCTCTCATTCTCTCTCTCTCAAATAAATAAATAAAATCTTTAAAAAAAAAGAATTAATAAGAACCAGCAAAAGAGAAATCAGTTATTATTTTGAAGTTTTTTATTTACATCACAGGGATGATGACTATGATTTTAAACAAAACATAGAATAAAGGAAGAAGAGTTAGGATATAAGGAAATATGTAACTTTGGTGTGAGACATTAAGGGAATTAATTTGCCACCTGGATATCCAGATGGAGATGTTCAGAAGGCATCTGATTTTTAAAGACTGTGAAAACAATGAAAATACTCATCATTAAAACTGTAACAAGTATAATTCATTCTTCAATTATTCAGAAGGTGCTTTTGGATTTTACTAGGCCTCGGGGTTATCAATGAGAAAACCAGTTGCCTTTATTATTAATTTTAAGAGCTTTTTCTATGCAAATCCTTTTATTAGCTACAGTGGGGAATAATGTTTAGACAAATACATCATTCCTGGCCTCAAGGAACTTGCAGTCCAGTTTTTAGGAAGATGACACACACATAGGTTTTTTAAAGTGCAGGGAAAGGCCATCATTATAAATGGCACCTTTGTAAACATTTTGACTAAACAGATACAGAGGGCCATATGATGGAAGTCCTCTTCCTTCCAGACATACAAATATCTGAAAAACAGGAAGTCTTTTGTTAAATGTTAATTTCTTTGCCTATAGATAAATTACATCAGATGCAAACACAGCAAACAGCAACCCTTTCATTTAAGGAAAGCTTTTATTTTATACCCTTGAAATAACTACTCCATGAAAAAATATTGCCAGAATTATTTTAATTTAAAGGAAGAATAACAAAGCAATATAAGGGCAAAAGCAATCCCATAATATGGATAAATCAGGAATAGGACTAGGAGTCCTGTTGAAGTACATGAGTTTAATGAGATTTGTAAACAAATGTCTTGAATGTCCCTATAACTAGCATTGTCTAAAAACTTAACTTGGTTTGCCAAAGTTAGCTTTAAATGAGCTATTACTAATACAGACAATAGAAAATATTAGAAAACATATGAACTATCTGAAGAATGCCTTTATTATATGTATAACACACATACACACAAACAAGATAAGGTTTAACTAAAAAGCTCATATATACGGATGTGTGTGTGTAGTTTTTCCACACAAAAAGGCAATGCATTAAGAATAATTCAAATATAGATGGGCAGTATTACTTAACTGCTCCCTATGTTCAATTTACTAAATAAATTATGAACTGGATTGGCTGTCCCAGTTCTCTGCACATATTCCTTGATTAGAACAAATAGCTTTTAGTTAAAACTGTACACACACACACACACACACACACACGCGTTCAAGAAATTTAACATCTATTCGGGTGAATTCTGCTTGTCGCTATTGTATTAACCTTTCTACAAAACGATACACTTAGAGCCAATTTAAGTTTCAGTTGGTCTATATTACATTTGATTTTTGAAACCTATTTGAAATTTTTCAGTGTCTCATACAGTTACATTCTTGAGTGAAATTTTATTAAAAAATTAGATATCTAGAAAATAGAGTACATAGCTATGCAAAATTATTATTTGTCTAAGAGCGTTTCAAAAATTCTAACAGCCATCGTTTTCAGTAGAATTGAGAAATAAACCGAGTAATCTTCTGAAATATTTTGAAGTCTCTTCCCTGGCACCCATAGGAAGTACAGGAATAACAACAATCCCTCCAGTACTCAGAACTCAAAGCTAATGATGGCAGGACTGGGAGAGCTCTTTAGCTAGCTTGCTGTTATTTCCTGCAGCTCCTGGAATGTTAGTGCCCGTAGTGCACAGTCCTTGTAATAGTCATGTCATTCCCCCGTCAGAGAATCTAGTTGGGATGAGTTTTTTCTTCTCTGAATTTTGCATTAAAATACGACAAACTAGTTTATTAGTTTACTAGTTAGGACCTCAGGGCAAAAATCTAAAGTTATTAGGTTAGTTGACCTGAAAAATAGGAAACAATCACAGAAACAATACGATTCTGCTTAACTTTGTAAGGGTAGGGACGCCAACATTTAATTCAACTGAGAATCAGAGTAAACAAATGACAAGATTAAAGACATAGAACAATATGAATGGCTATATAAAAGACCTAGAATTCCTGATAGAATACATTACTGAAGAACACAATCTTTCCAGAAGATGATTCAGGAGAGAATATATAACCATTTGGCCTGGGTAGTTTTTAGAATAATTCTGCCTCAAAGCAAAAAATAGAATTAAATGGTCTTTTCTACAATATATGATTTATTGAAAATGATTCAGAAATCAAGTGTCGTATTAACACTGGAAACAATGATTCAACTTTATTTACACCAAACTCAATAGTCTTTTTTTTTTTTTTTAAGATTTTATTTATTTACTTGACAGAGAGAGACATAGTGAGAGAGGGAACACAAGCAGGGGGAGTAGGAGAGGGAGAAGTAGGCTTCCCGCAGAGCAGCAGGCCCGATGTGGGGCTCGATCCCAGGACCCTGGGATCATGACCTGAGCCGAAGGCAGGCGCTTAACGACTGAGCCGCCCAGGCGCCCCGAACTCAATAGTCTTATACACCTATTAGAATATTTGTGAAAATTACATTTTTTTTACTGCATCTGAATGTGATTTTTAAAATCTGTGTAATTTTTTCTATTGGCAAATACCCAGAAGATTTAAGTTATAACAATACATTATAAAATTATCTGTAAGTATTTATCCTCAAAAGGAGACATTATAAAATTATTTGTAAGTATTTATCCTCAAAAGGAGATACTAGTAAAAGTAAAATGTATTTTTCCCAGCTTCCTTTCATTATATGGCTTATGAAGCTGACATTTACCTGCACAAGTCTATGTGATTTGTAATTGTGTGAAGACATCCACAGTAATTTTTAAGAATGAGAATAAGCTTGGGGTTTTTCTTAGAGTTAGAATCTACTTGATTTGTATCATGGCTTAAATCTGTAAAACAAATCAGAATACCATCAGTGTTAAATGGGCTATAAAATCTGTTTCACATAATTAAGAAAAGAATCTACTATTTGGCATGCTTTACAAATATAAATTTGGGGGATATTTTGTCTTTTGGTAAGTGAAGGGGTGAGTAAAATTCAAATCCAGAGCCACACATAGGATAGTCATGGTCTTACGATGTTAGCATTTCATGTCTCTTTGTGACTCGAATAGCGTTTAAGTGCAGCAAAGACAGACCATTTCAGACGCCCTCACTTGAGGGGGAAGGAGTAGTAAAATTACCTAAGACAGCTTTGTGTAATGTACAACTGATCTCTATCACCAAACAATGCCGTATAACAGTCCAATTTAGGGATTTCTATTTTGTCATAAAATCTTTAAATAGCAGGATGATATAATTAAGCCTTCAAAACCAGTTATTACTTATATAATAGATAATAACACTACCATGCCGTTTACCCAAGTAAAACTATTAGAGACGCAGAATAAAAACCTGAAAAGATTCGAGACATGTGTTTTGAGGAGCTTTTTCTTTTTTTATATAGTGGTGGGGTACAGAGAACGCTTTAAAACAAAGGAATGGGGGCACCTGCATGGCTCAGTCGTTAAGCATCTGCTCAGGTCATGATCCCAGGGTCCTGGGATTGAGCCCCACATCGGGCTCCCTGCTCAGCAGGAAACCTGCTTCTCCCTCTCCCACTCCCCCTGCTTGTGTTCCCTCTCTCGCTGTGTCTCTGTCAAATAAATAAATAAAATCTTCTTTAAAAAATTAAAAAAAAATAAAGGAATGAGCAAAATGCAATGGTGTATAATTTATTTTCTTAGAGGAAAGAGTTATGTAAAATTCAACTTCACCTTCTAGGTATAAAGTGATGATAGGTGAAGCTGTGTGCAGCTATCTTATTTATTTAGTCCAAAAGAACTATTTTAAGAACTATTTCAAGAAGAAACATGTTGTAGTTTATTTTTTTTTTAAAAGTAGTGTTCAACTTATGAACAGGCAATGTTCCAAATTTTTTTGTAACCCAGAAATTGCTGGAATTTGGGAATCATTTTCCCCTAGCAGCAATGGTATAAATACTAGTTTCTCTGGTTAGTGCCCCAAAGCTTATTGAATCTATAATATAACTAATTTTGAAACTTTTGTATTAGCCTGGGTCCTGGCAGCAGAAATGATAATAAGGAAATAAAGCATTCCTCCCTTAATCTTGAGCGTAGGACTAGCCATATAGAAGTTTTAAAAGCGATATTTATCACCAATGTCATTTTGAATATCTATGGAGGGTCATCAACTGGGACAGATCCTTATATATGTTAGCTAATGTAGTTCTCATAGCACCTCTGCCAAGTAGAAATTATTAACCCTATTTTGGCCTTTGTAAAAAGGGTACAAAATATAATTTATCCAAGTGTACACAATTAGTAATTAGACTGAAAGCCCAAATCTGCCCCACTTTAAAGGGTATGCTGTTTCCATTATGCTTCATTGTTCATGGAATCCACCTTTTCCGCTGAACACACGCGCACACACACACACACATGCGTGCACACACACGTGCACACACACGCACACACGTATATAAAAATTTCAGGCATGGTTTCAAAGTGAAGTGTCAGAGCTTAGAAGATCTTTTAAGTCTATCAGGTCACTAAGCAGTCAGGCCCACCTCAGGGGTCTGCTCCTGAAGTCATTCCTCATTATTCCTGTTGGGGTTTTGATCTAAAAACTTAGAACAGGGACAAGAGTCACAATCAGCAAAATTGGAAAAAGTTGAAAAACTAAGTGTCCCAATTCATAATCTTTTTTTTTTTCTCTTGCCTAGAGTTTTACTGGCTCAGAGTGCTTGGGCCCTATAAGAATTTTTATAGGCTTGGGGCTCCTGGGTGGCTCAGTCATTAAGCGTCTGCCTTTGGCTCAGGTCGTGGTCCCAGGGTCCTGGGATCGAGCCCTGCATCGGGCTCCCTGCTCTGCAGAAGCCTGCTTCTCCCTCTCCCTCTGCTGCTCCCCCTGCTTGTGCTCTCTCTGTCTTTGTCCAATAAATAAATAAAATCTAAAAACAATAATAATAATTTTTACAGGCTTGCAGATGGGCTTCGGGTGGGAAGTTCAAGTTTGTGGAGATCCAGAGGATCCATGTTAAGAAATGGCATCCATAGTGATTCCCTTCAGCTAGAGCTTGAGAATGATGAGACTCTTGTTTCCCTTCTCTTAGAAAAGGTGACAAAACTACACCAGGGAGTCTGGGCTTCTAGGGGGATGGATTTACAGAAAACCAGGAAGCCACAAAGCCCTGGTAGATCTCCAAGGAACTAAGCTACTTGGCTCCTTGCTGTCAACCAGATGGCAGCTTCCAAACGGTCCTCTTGACGGGTCCTGTGCAGCTGTGTTTTATGTTTCCATATGGCCTTGCCAGAGCTCCCCCCCTTAAGCAGACCTGGCTTCCACAATTAGTACGGACTCACAACAAGTTAGTTATGGAATACATTAAGTCCTAAAGGCCTCATGGGGCTATTTACACTTCTTTGGACTATTTCCAGGATCCCAGATTATACTGTAAGTGTAAATTAAGGAAGTCTCACGATCCAGTGCCTCTGACTGGAACATGCAACATTACCATATCTTCTGCTCCATTTTCCAGTGCTTTTCTTGGCCTCATTTTAACGATTTTATACCACCCTGAAAGGTAAACTCTGCAATCTTAAAATCATGCTTTAGAAAGTCTTTCTTTCTTTTCCCTTCTTGAATGTGCCTGATTCTATTTCTCATGCACAAAAATTGAAGACTGATCAATTTTTTCCTTTGGCATTGAAGTCTTTCAGGAATTTATTTGCATTCACCTGGCCAAGTTATAAATACCATCCAACACCTATATCACGCCATTTCTTTACTTAAAATAATAAATTGGTTTCACTTAATAAAATACAAAACCAGATGAAGTCAGTCTGTGTACCCAACGGTTGGGAACATACATTTAGCAGCTGGTGAGGGAAAAAAAGTTCACTCCCTTAGCCCATGCACAAGATCAGTTATAGATCACATATTTTAGAAAACCTGAAACATAATGTAAATGGTTCTTATCTTATTTTTTAAGCATGGCTTCCATTGTGTACCCAAAGAATTGGGGTTGATATTCTTTGTCGCTTTCTCTGTTCTCAGTCCCTGTGAGGACTTTTTCTTTGGGACCTCTCCTCATCTTCGCAGGGTCATGTTTCTTAGCCATGTTTCTCATGGATACTGGTGCCTAACAACACTCAGGTCCTTAATAAACACTTGTTGAATGAGTTTTGGAACCTGAACAAGGTAGACTATGATATCTGGAGAAATAATGCAAGTCCAAGAATCAGAAATTAATTAGCTGAACAAGGTTTGTTAATGATGATGGCAATTATAGTTGGCTTTTGATGACTACTTTATATGTGCGCAGCACTGCACTTAAAGCTTTAAGGACATCTAATTTTACGTTAATTGAATTATCACAATGTCAGGCATCATTACCCCTATTTTACAGATGAATAAACTGAGGTGCTGCGAAATAAAGTAGTATGTCCACAGTCACAGAGCTATAAGTATATATTTTACTGGGATTAATATACAAGTCTGTTCAATGCCAAACTTCATGCCTTTTTTTACCCCTTCCCATCTGGTCCTCCATTTTATCATCTAGTAAATGTGGAATATTTAATAGTCATTAAGATAACCAGTTTTAAGATGTTTCAGATATAAGGTGACACACATCTCGGGAAAAGTTAGAATATAATTAGTTTTGCTTAATGATTAAAGTCCTGTAAGAGACCAAGAAGTGGCTCTCCAAAGCTGAAAACTTAGGAACCTTGGAAGGAAAGAGGAAGGAGATTTTTGGGCACGTTGAGCCTTTCTAGGGTTTTGGAGATCCATCTAAAGCTTTTTTTACACTGGTTAACATTTACTGATAATTTACTATGTTCCAGATACTGTGCCAAAAATTTATATGTATTATTTCACAGAAATCTCAGCCAACCCTATAAGATAGTACTATTGTTATTCCCAAAACAGATGAGGAAACCAAGCTTAACTTGCCCAAAGTCACCTGCTAGCATGGTGGAGCTTGGACTCAAAGCCAGATATGTTTAACTCGGAAGCCCATAATTTTAACTGCTTCTGAATGCTATTTTTAGCTTATTTATCCATGTACATTTAAGGTAATTTATATCTGTGTCATTTATTTCTTTTGGTCATTTATTTTGAAATAAAGTCCATGGGATGAGGATCAGCAATCTGCTTAGTTTGTTTGCTAGCACATACAACCGTGCCATGTGTGTGGTGACACTTACCAAGTATCTCCTGATGTGGGCCTTTGGGTGCAATTAAATATCTCTGGGTCACTCTCAGTCACATGTCTACAAGTAACAAACTCTGCTTTCCTCTCACTCTAGATATTTCTTTCTGTCGAAGTGGATGGATTAACAAACATCAAAGAAAATGTAGAGATTTACAAATTCTGACCTGAAAAAAATCTCCATAGAAAAAGCATAGTGTCTAGGGTGATTGACACAACAGAAATCCTACCTCACTAAGTGTATTCCCACAGTTGGTTCTGTACTTATTAGAAGGGATTATTGATGCTTTCAGAAGATACAATCTCCAGGACACTGATAGCAAATTAACTTTGGTATTAAGAGGAATTCAAGTTAGAGGTTACTGTCTACGTTAGGACAGCTTCTTTTCACTTTAACTCTGAGTTATATAACCCACTATTGTTAATTACTTGCATGTATGAAGCAAAAATCCACATAAATTTCTCTTCTGTATTTATCTGTTGGGAGAAGTGACCTCCAAATTAAGCTATGGAGGAAGTGTGGAAACATTCAAAAAAGACCCATTTAAATTATGTAACTCTTTGGAGGGAGAAGGATGTTTTAGAAGCTATCACTTTTTGATCAAATCAGTATTAGCTCACTTTTATTTTAGCCAAATACACATTTTGTAAAATAACACTAATAAGGTATGCTATTTTTCCCTAACTAAATTCTTCACAATGAAATCCAACTGCAATATTCATTTAGAAATTTGATAATGCTCTCTTGTGTGAGTTTTAGGAATATTTGAAACCCCATTGCATATAAATTATATCATGGAAAAGCTGTATAAATATTCTATTACGGCACATGCTGTTCTAAGAATCTGTCAGGATTTCCTTTATACACTCCATTTTGAGTGGTATATAAATCAGATATAAAAATTCACATTGGACTGAAACTCTGCACAAAAGGCCTCCTCCAGAGGCAAATGCTTTTTTCAAAATGTGGTTTGAATTATGTTGGTCATTTTTAAGTTATAGAAGTGCAGAAAATGTATTTGTGGTTTTGAAGGAGAGAGATTTTTTCCATTTTTATAACTCATTAGGAAACTTTACAGGCCTTTAGACCATTTTGTGGTTTAGTTCTTCTCAGGTTTTTCCCCAAAGCAATATTAAAACTTGAACAGTGTCCGCTCTGAATCCAATGATTACTATTCTGAATACATATGCGTGTATGGATATATATAGTTATACATATCTTAGAGTAGGAGAAGTTCCAATAATGTCATGAGTGGGGTAGAAGATTAGGCCTATCAGTGCCCATTTTTGTTCTTGGAATCAAGTCAACTTTGGCCTATCAAAGGAATCCCCTATTTTTACCAGTTCAGTATGTATTGCTTGTAATTTTAAAGCTGCATCTTTAACTTCAGAAAAATCCTCTGAGTTAAACACTACTTCTTCTATTAGCTCTTTGACAATAAGGCTATGACTTTTCTCAATTTTGCTTCTCTCTAACAAAGAGAACAAGTTGCAGCACGTTTAATAGATATTCACTGATGATCTCTTTTGTAAAGTATTTAATGTGTACGTTTGTGTATATGAATCAGTTTGTTAAATAGTATTGAGTTTATTTTGTCTATATAGCTAACATGTTCCTGAGTAATTTCATAAACATCTAAGTTACTATTTTAGCACATGTAGAGATTATGTTTATATTATTCTCTTAATAGCATCAGTTAAAATCTGAGAAAGTTTTATTTGGACTAAGAAAGTTGGCAAAATTCACAAAGTTGAGTAAGCCAATCTTTCAAATGACTTTAAAGGATAATGAAAATAGAAATATTTTATATGATTGAATTGCTTCCACCTATGTTATATTTAGTTCATTAATGCATGAGACTAACACACTTAGTAGTTACTATTTACTGTCATATAATAGATCAAGGCATTAAAGCATAAAGAGGCTAAAATTTTTCCAATGTCGTTCCTTATGTTTTTATTAAATTCCACTTAGAATCTCGGTGTCTTGATTCCTAATACAGTTCACTCTTCATCATATTACAGTATTTCTGGTGCAGTTGCTAGAATCTTAGGTCTAGTAACAGTTAGGATGGACCACCCAGAGGACAGTCCAACATTTGCCTGTGACTTGTGGAGCAATGTGGACTTTTCCACTAAGACACTTTGAGGAGCAGAAGTGATCTATCTCCTCCTGGATGTTTTATCTGCTAACCCGGTGTCATGGAAATTAGCCAACTCTACAATAGAGAGAACTGAATGCAGTTTTCTTTCTTTCTTTCTTTTTTTTATATTAACAGGAGAGCAGGGTTACTAATGAGGAATCATATCCCAAATCTCTAATCTGTGAAGCTGTACATACTTATTTATATTTGGGTCATTTTTTTAAATTCTCCATTTGCTTTTACTAACTTATACTACTTTGTGTTCTATAATATTATATTTGGTTGTAACTATAAAATTTTGTGTGTAATTTATACATAACTCGTATACTTTTGTCTTTCTCTTGGTTTGTGACTAAAGTCATAGCTCTTATGATTTACCTTAACATGTACTCCAAACAGCCCTATATGACTCAATCATTAAGAAATTTTGGGGGAAGCCTATGAATATCTGAGTACTAAGAGCATTTTGAAATACAGTTTTATGTTAATCAGAAATGTTTTGAAGTTTTGCATAGACATTTAAAACCCACTGAAAATAAACATACTATAAATGTCAAAATGAAGTGTTACATGTTAAGAATCCAGATTCCATGGTTTGAACTTAACAATTCGTAAGTCATTAGGCAAGCAATATGCACATTGTGCTGCCCTCCTCCCCCACCTACTAAATTATACCCATACTTTTCCTTGCATTTGGAGGAGCGATAACATGGTGCTATTATTTGAATAGCACTGACCTTGTTAAAGCCTAGCACCATTGTTTTATTTATGATGAACGGTGTATTTTTAAACAGAATGGCTACTTCGTACAACACATGAAATAAAGAATGACATAAAAAGACTTTAAGATTATGAAGAGTAAAGAATGTAAGATAGATCCTCACCTTGATTTTACCTTTAAACAGCCTTTTATTTGTCTATTAGGAACTTCTTCCCGTGGTTTTACAGGCTCCGGCTCTTGTTCTTTCTTTTGACAAATCAGTATATAATTTGTGCCATTATTATTTGACCAAAATGTACCAACAGAAGTTTCATAACGTATACAAAACTCAACTTTACTGCCATCTTTTTGATAAGGGGGAACCAATAAAATCTTAAAGGAGAACTGGTCAGTTTCACCATCACATGAATTTGGGACATATTCTGCTAAAATGTCATAATGTGTCTGCCAGTCATCCAAGGACATTCTCACATATACTAACTTCTCAAAAGAAATATTCAAAACTCGAATAATGCCCTTCATACTTGTAGACCCAGGAGGATACTCAGTTGACTCCAGTATTGCTTTCTGTACTTGAAGTTGCTGCATAAGATCTTCTTTTGAAGAAGGCAAATCAAATAGTGGAGATAAAACATATTCTTCTGTGTGAAATATGTCCTTCCTTAAGTCAAAACCGGTGGAAACACTTGGTAAATCCCAGCAATCAAATTCTTTGACAGACACAAGATTGAATCCAAAGGTGTCAGCGAATGAAACTCTTCTTGCACCTGAAGATGGAGTGTCCAGGTACATATCTTCAGAAGAATCAGAACCTCGTCTACTAGGTTGAGGCGAGAAGCCAGATTTGAAAGTAGCTTTAACTTCCTCATCTTCAGAAAGAGAATCAGATAAATTAGGAACTTCTAAAAAGTTATCTTTGCTAATCTGACTAGGTTCTTCAGAAGGCTCCATTGGGCTCTCTGATATCAAATAAGGGAGGACTGTACAACTAGTAGAGGCTGATATTTGAGATACTGAGGCTTAAAATAAGTATTATGTTACAGTTGACATTGCAGAGAGGAGTCAGCTCTATAAATAGGTCCAATGGCGTGTAAACTATGCTAGCTTGCCTCCAAAGGCCTTTAATATGATAGCATCCATGTTACTCTCACCAGTATGTTTCAGACTTAACTGTTTTTAAATTTGCATGTGTTTATGAGCTGAGTTCCAAAAAGACATTTTAAATCATTTTTTGCTGTGTTGAAAAATCTGAAACTCTATTTAGAATTTAAAAAATTGTTTTAACCAGTTGATCTTAAACATAAAAACATGGATGCCTTATTTTAAAGAAAATAAAAGTAGTATCCAATACTAACATGTAGTTTTGAGCTAAATCAATCCATTGAAGCAGACAAGGGCAGACAGGAGAAAAGAAGAACATTTATAGAGTGGGGAAGAATCCAGTGCCTAATAATAATGATAGCTACTATTTAACAGGGACCTTCAATGTAAAATGTGAACTATAAAAGGGTTAAATAGAGGCACTGGGAGTCCTGAGGAAACATGATTTAGATGAAGAGGGTATCATTTGAAATAAACCGTGAAGGGTAGGTAGGATATAGACATGCAGGGCTGGAGTGAGGTGGATTTTCCAGGTGGAAGAAATGGACTGAGCCAAGGCCTAGAACAAATAATTAATCAAATCTGTTATTTTAAACATTTGTAAGTTTCTTTTAATTAATCTATGGAAAAATATACGCAAGTAATATGTTATTGCCTTGAAAATATAAATGGGCAATGGTAGGCCTGGCCCAGGAGTGAAATATTTAGGTAGAATAAAGTGTTCATCTTTGGCAAACTGCCATTTTTATGCCCACAAAACAGAAGTTAATACCATGACATCTTGGAGTTTGATGTGAGTTTTAAAGTGTGAGCAGCCTGTTTAGACCACCACACTTTTTGTGTTAATGTAAAATCCACTCTGGAATGACAATCATGTAAATACCTATAAAAAAATTTTTAAACATACATATGCTTTGACCCTGAAAGTTTCCAGCTAGAAATTTACCCTATCACTGTAAGTATACAAAGATAAATATAGATATATGTTCATACAATTGATTATTTTAAAAACTCTAGAAATTTTCCAAATATCCACCCACAGGAAACTGGATAAAAAATGTGACACCCATACAATAAAATGTTTTATAGTCATTAAAAAGGCTAACATAGCACTTTATATGTTGATACAGAAAGATAACTAAGATGAATTGGTAAGTGAGAAAAGAAAGTGTGCACAGATATATGCCTAGAAAATTCCTGGAAAGACAAAAGAAATTGTTAGCAGTGGTTGTCTCTGATCATAGAGGCTGAAGGTCATAGGGGAAAGGAGATTCCTATTCTTCACTCAATTAATTAAATTGTGAAAGGAGATTAATTTTTTTTTTTTAAAAAAAGAAAGCTGCCCAATGGGATTTCTTTAAAATTACAGCTTTGTAAATACATTATAACTTACTGGACAATTTGAATTGCATAAATAGTGGCTCACGAAATTATTTTTTAAAATCAAAAATGAGCGGTGTCTAGAATAAGGAAATGAAATTATTTGGGCCTTACCTCATCCATATAGCAAGAATGAGTGGTGACCTCATGTGTTGTTCAAGAATGGAAAATGGCTATCCCTTGCAAAGTTAATGACCGTGAGCTTTGAGTAGCAATATTCCGAGGTACCTACAATATATATCACTAGGTATTCAAGGAAATTAGTAACAAAATAATTTATAGAATTAGTCAATAATCCATACAGTCATGTAAAAAATAGAAGAATGAAAATTCACAGATACAATGATGTACCAAAGTAATCTAACTATTTGAGGGTTACAAGCAGAGGCATAGAGCTAAAGACCCCTGGGGTTGTATTCTGTCTCTGCTACTTATTAGCTGGGTGATGTTCAGAATTTTGCTCAAACTTTTTAACCCTCATTTACAATTAACAATTAACCCTCATTAACAATTAAATGAGTTGCATGTTAAATGTCTAGCACAAAACCTACAGTAACAGTGGCAGGCATTATTTTTATTTCTAAATACGCTTGTGAAAGGCTGATTTCTAAGACACATTAATAGATAATAGACCATAGAGAGTCCACATATATAATATTAAGTAATAATCTGTAATTTGATTTTTGTGTTTTTCAAAGACTCGAGTATGTAACACTTAACTTTATAAGACATAAAATAGCTCTACTTTAGAAAATGGTCCTATTATTTGAACTAAACTTTTCTCTTCTTACTTTGTGTCTTTACCCAGAGCACTGCTCCCTTGATTTGTAGTAATCACTGCCTCTCTTTTGCAGTTTATAACCTTTGCATAATTGTAGACAGTTGAATGTTCTCCCTTAGTCACCACTTAGCTAAAGCCCAGTGATTTTTAATCTCTTCTCACATGTCAATCCTCCAGCTCTATCATTTTGTTACTCCTCTATGAACCCCTTCCAGCTTACCTATATTATTCTGTTAATGAACTGCCCCCAGATGAATGCAGTATCACAGATCCACTGTCTCTGGAGCATGTAAAGAAACAATACTGGTTTCAGCCTTGTGACTTGGTGTTTGTATTCAGTTAAAATTCACATCACCTTGCTTCTTTTGCACATCATAGATCAGATCAACATCCCATTTTCTCATATTCACCACTACTTCAATTTTAACATGACTTGTACCATACTCTTCTTCAACTGCTTAGGCGTACTTTTTTTTTTTTTTTGACAGAACTAGGGCCTTTTTTTTTTTCCCTTAACAAACTACAGCTCAAGTTTTCACATATTCCACTTCTTTGTATTAATCAAAGATTCTCAAAGGTAACTTTAACTTAAAGGACTGTATCAGTCAGGATCCCAGGAAGTGGGAAATCAACATCATGCTCAAAATAAGATAATTCCTTCCAGAAGGGCTTATTTACAAGCGTCTATTTAGAAAGTATAAATGCAGAAAAGCCCTAAGGACTAGTGCGGTAAACTGGGGGCCAGTCACATCAGCATTGTTACCATCCTTCAAGGCATGAGGAAAGGGACAATCATCTGAACCCAAAAGCAAAGAGTGCCCTGAGCTCCCTATTGGCTGAAGAGGATCAATGATCTTTGGTCAAGGGACACTGCCAACCAAATATGACCTTGCCAACAGAGATTCAGGAACAAAAATATACTGAACTTACTCTTCTCCTTTCCTGTGATGTCCTACCAGGGCTACACATTGGCCAGAGGCTACGGGGACTATAACAATTCATTCAGGTCAGCCTCCTGGTATAGACAGCAGGATGGAGAAGGGTGAAAAAAAGTAGCAAGTGGATTTGGAGGAGCAAACAAAGATATCAGAAATTAAAAGTTTATTATTCAGTTATCATTACATGCTTATACATTATGTTTAAACATATATAATTTAAAATATGCATATATGTTCCTCTTGCTTAATACATACTCTATCTCAATGCTAACTGAGTTCCTGTTACCTGATATTTTATTGTTACAGCGAGAAAATTTGAAATATCTAGCATTCGTAAACTGATCCAGTGGAAGTCATAAATAAGAAATACTGAGTTTATCCACAGATGGCTAAGAAAGAAGTAATCTTTTTTGAGACTAGTTATAATGTCACATTTGTTTCCTGTTGGCATAAGTCTTTGCAACCTAAACCCAAGAAATATTTTGTCAAAAGAGAACCCAGAAGAGTGATTTTTAACCAAAGATACATATCAAAATCACTGAGAGGTGTTCAAACTACACAGGCTCAGGTGCATCATCAGATCTACCGAATAGAGCACTGAATAGAACTTCCAGGTTGGTGATAATGCACAAGTGATTCCGTTAAAGATTGGTGAAGATGCATGATCTGCGAGTCTTTTGGACCCTATAGGGTCAAGGAGTCAGGGACTTATGTTCTAGTTAGAAAGAATCATAGCTATCATCCCTCAAGCATTATGCGGGTTTTTTTAGTTTTTTTTGTTTTTTGTTTATTTGGTTTTTTTGGGGGGTTTTGTTTTGTTTTTTTGAGAGACACAGAGAGAACATGCACACAAGTCGGGTGGGGGGAGGCAGAGGGAGAGAGAGAATCTTAAGCAGGCTCCACACTGAGCCAATGTGGGACTCCAACTCACTACCCTGAGATCATGACCTGAGCCAAAATCAAGAGTCAGACGCTTAACCAACTGAGCCACCAAGGCACTCCTGTGCTTTTTTTTTTTTTTTTGTATAGAGTCTATAAAATAACTTTTATAAAAAATGACATAAAAATTTAGTAGTTATAGAGTAGCAGAACTTTAAGGCACTTAGCGATCATTTAGGCTGGTCCCCTCACTTTCACATAAGAAAACTGAAATCTGAAACAATGATGACCCCATCATTTAGTAACTGAGCTGGGACTTGATCTCAGCTCTCTCTTGCTTTGAGTCCAGTGTTCGCCATATTATCCCATACATTTACTAACTTTTAGCTTTAGAATTCAAAATTAACAAAGTAATCATTTTTTTTGAAAAAATAGACATTAAAATTCATTTGTTCTAATCCAGTTTATTTTTTTAAATCAATTAACTTTTTTGAACTTTCTTTTTTTCCATTTGATGAAAGATCTCCAGAGTGTCCAGATAATTTTTCTTTATGACAGAGTCTCTCAACCTTTTTTAACCTTTGCTGCCTTTGGTAAATATAACATCTTACACTGTCCTCTCTCTCCCTCAGAGACTCTGCTGTACTCCTATTTGGGAATTACTGATCTAAGTTATAAAAATGAATTATATGATCTTTTGATAACTAATCTTTTGATACTTAGTATTTTAAAGGACTATTAGTTAAAGACCAGGTTGGCTCATCAGATGGCAATTACTGGAAAAAATCCTCTGTAAAGGTGCATATCTACCAATAGAGGATGCGCAGATAAATCAGCAGAAAGTGGAAATTTTGCCAGGTGAAGATAAATTTTTAAAGGTAAGTGTCATTTATCCCATGGAGAGATGAATGATTCAGTGTAGGTAATTGATCATGTTATAGCAGAAGAGTTTGTCACCAAAAGCAGCATCCTCATGCTTTAGCTTAATTTACAAAAGAAAAACTAGTATAATATTCAAGCACCAAGTGCTTATTTTATATGGATTAAACAATGCGCTTTAAACTCCTTTGATTGAAATAAAAACGTATAAATACAGAGTTAAAGAAATCTAGAGTTCGAAGTTTGCTAAGCAAGCAAGCATCAAGGCTAAACACTTAATTTTACATATAAGAACATTGAAATCTAAGTGGTCAGCTGGACTCTTACCTTGGGGTATGGATGAATCCAGCACTAGCCCTAGAAGGAAAATATATTAAAAGCTTCTCAAAGACAGGTATAACCCAGTAATATCTTAATACATTTTTAATTGACGCTTATGGGTCATTTGGGTTACTTAATATAGGCAAAAATTTAGCATTTACTATGGATTTCTCCCAAAGTTCCAAAGATATGTATTTGCTTTATGCAATGTTTGGCACAGTTTTGGGTAAAGATGAATACTTAATACCTCAGTAACAACTTAAAGAATCTTAAGCTGAATTTGCCGTGCAGGTTATGGTGCTTAATAGTGTTTAATATTATAAAAAAGCCAGCAACACTGTCAGCATTACTTAGCTGTAGTTGTCTCAACTGTACATATTAGTTTAACAGGCTAGGAGCTCGGAACCTGTGGTATATAGACCTTGCAGGGTAAGTGGATGGAAAACAAAGGATCTGAAAATTCTCTAAAATCATATGTTAAATTTGTGCATGTCTACATTTAACTGTGTTGAGTATACAAAATTTACTTCCTGGGTCTCTGAGCCAAAGTTTTAAGAATGATTGATATCTGCAAATGATGATTTGACAATCAGGAGGAGGCGGTCCTGTGAATTACAAGTAGAATATGTGCCAGTCTGTCCCTTTCATGCACCTCAAGTTCAACCCAAACTGAATCAGTACCCATTATAAAAATCCCTTTGCTATGCAATATGAAAAATACATGACGATGTTTATATGAACACATACACACATTATGCATATCTAATCTATTTAGGTGAGAAATAAATAGAACTTGCTTAATTTTTCATAAGGCACTCCCGGTACAGTGAATAAATATATTAGCATCATTTTAAATTTTCTCATGGCAAATCATCTTTTATCAATAGAGTAGCCAACTGTTTTGGATTCTTTTAGATTTTTCTTAAGAATAAAAAAGAAATCTAGACATAATCTCTTGCTTAACCCAGTAGCTTAGTCATCTATATTTTTTAAATCCTATAACAAAGAATTGTGAAATATGTAAGGAAATTAGAAATATATGTTCTTCCAGGTGGAATCAGTTTGAAAGTTTAAATGATTTGCTCACTGATGATCAGTGTTTGGAAAGTTATTTGGTAGAACACATTTGGGAGCATGTGTTTATTCATTATGGGTTAAAATTGTATCTCCTAGAGTAGGAAAGCTCCCTGGAAATCATTCTGTCTACCTCTACCCTTTAAAGACTCCCTTTTAAGATTTATTAATAGGAGGGCGCCTGGGTGGCTCAGTCGTTAAGCGTCTGCCTTCGGCTCAGGTCATGGTCCCAGGGTCCTGGGTTGAGTCCCACATCGGGCTCCCTGCTCCACAGAGAGCCTGCTTCTCCCTCTCCCGCTCCCCCTGCTTGTGTTCCCTCTCTCACTGTGTCTCTGTCAAACAAATAAATAAATAAAATCTTTTTTTAAAAAAAGATTTATTAATAGGCATGTTTCTATCTTTATCTTAGATGAATTTAGTGATAGCAAACTGCTTCATAAGGCAACATATTCCACTTTTGAAAAAACTAATAAAGAGTTCTTTGTCGTTTCATGCCACAATCTAATTTACATTAGTTTTTGCTTTTTTATTTTGATTTTGGAAGCAGCATTTGATATTCTCATAAAAACTTACTATGCTAATCAAAATCTTCATAAAAATGTCAACTGAAGCAAAACTTTTGAAGTATTATATTCATGCAGAAAAGTTCACAAATTATTAGTGTACAGCTCATTGAATTTTTCCCAAAGTGAACTTAGCCATTTAACCACCAACTAGTATGAAAAAATAGATTACCAGTGCTCCAGCCAGAAATCCGTCTCCTATTCATTCCCAATAACTGCTTCGCAAAAGTAACCACCATGGTGACTCCTCACACCACTGATTAGTTTTCTGGTTTTTGAGCTTAAGTTAAATGGAACCAAATTCATCACAGCTAATTAGTAAAGGATGGAATTAGTCCCAAAGCTAGTACCCTTCATCTACTCACCACTTTACAATAAATTCAATTCAATAAAATCCACAGGGGAGAGAGCAGCACATTATGAAAAGAACACTTGAGTCAAGAAAATTCTATTTAAAATATGGTTCATGGGGATGCCTGGGTGGCTCAGTCAGTTAAGCGTCTGCCTTCAGCTCAGGTCATGATTCCAGGGTCCTGGGATCGAGTCCCACATCAGGCTCCTTGCTCACTGGGGAGCCTGCTTCTCCCTCTCCCTGTCGCTCCCCCTGCTGTGTGTGCACACTCTCTCTTTCCCTCTCTCTCTCTGACAAATAAATAAAAAAAATCTTTTTAAAAATAAATAAATAAACTTGTAAAATATTACACTTTTCAAAGCACAAATTCATTAGATATTATTGCTTTTGTAATGAATGCTTTCTTCTCTTTTTGCTTGTGTAACTTCCTTTTAAAGACAGTACCTTACAGTGTTCACTTTGCACTTGAATAACCACAGAAGAGAAAGAAGAGTTGTAAATGTTGTATTTTTTTCCATTGGAGATGTCAACTCCCAATTTTTCTGTCTCCCACCCCCAAATCCCATAAGCCCATCTGAAAAACACTCACACAAACCATACCAAAATAACCCAAAAGAACCTAAGAAGTTCCTAGAGGCCTAAAGGGTAAACAGACAGGGATAGGAAGAATCTGATAATATCCTTTCTACACTTCTGGAATTTAAACTTATTTTAATTTGGTAATTCCCTCAGAAAGGTTAAACATAAATTCTTTCACATCCCTAGCTCCCACAGAATGAGAATATGATTTCTAGTCATGTTCTCTCATTAAAATAAAATTTCAATATCATAAAACAATTAGACGATCCCCAAGGTCCTTTTTAATTTTCTAAATCTGACTCTTATGACCCATGAAGTTTATTGCAATGTGCTTAAACTTGTGTGTTGAATTGTGCCTGTTTGTTCATTGTGTGAGTAAGTGTGTGTGTTGGGACAGGCACTATCGACTGACTCCCCAAACTTCCATTTTGCAAGGCTCACTTCAGTAAATATTAATACTCTTACCCTCTGCCAGGGTGGATAAGAAAGTGCCCTTGCCTTTTTATAACAGGACGTGTAACTTAACTTCTCCATTATGAATTAGACAGTTTTTTTAGGATACCACAGTTAGTGCTCATCCTTTTACTTCCTTAAAAGTGTATCAGTCTGTGACTTTAATTTTAAAAATTTTAGTTGATAGCTTTCCACACATTATTTAGGTAATTTGTGTACATCACATATACATCTGGCTGAACCACACTAGACTGCTAGAGTGAATGGCATTTCACTCTTTACAGGCAATCTGCATGCCCAAGAAACAGACCATGAAGATATAGTATTGTAGTTATCAAATTCAGATCAGACAGCATTATTGGGTCCTTACTTGCATACTATTGCAGGATTGACTCAAAATTTCAGCTCAATTTTCTGTACTATTTTCATAGCATGAAGTAAAGGAGGGCTAGCTGTTGAAGAGCTGGAAAAGAATTTATATGGTATCATGTCTCCCACAGCTCCAAGCGCACAGCCTTACCAGAAGATGTTTGTATACTACAATATATATAAGCTGGAAGGGATTCTAGAAAGTCTGTAGACCCTCTGCTACGTTGTATTGTTTTTGTTTTTGTTTTTTTTTAAAGATTTTATTTATTTATTTGACAGAGAGAGACACAGCAAGAGAGGGAACACGAGCAGGGGGAGTGGGAGAGGGAGAAGCAGGCTTCCCGCGGAGCAGGGAGCCCGATGCGGGGCTCAATCTGAGGACCGTGGGGCTCGATCTGAGGACCGTGGGGCTCGATCTGAGGACCGTGGGGCTCGATCTGAGGACCGTGGGGCTCGATCTGAGGACCGTGGGGCTCGATCTGAGGACCGTGGGGCTCGATCTGAGCCGAAGGCAGACGCTTAACGACTGAGCCACCCAGGCGCCCCTCTGCTGCCTTGTATTGTAAAAGAAACATGTCTACAAGGAAGAAGGGAAAATTTTTCCCTTCCTCTTATGAGAGCACTAGCAGCATAAGCAAAGCTAGCATTTGGTCAGCTGGCTCACAATTCAATGGTCTTCCCCCTCAAACCCTTTAAGTAAATCTTGTTTAGTATTTAAAAGAAGTGCTTAAAATGTGTCCCTCTGCCACTCCTGAAGGTGTCCTGATAAGCAGCTGAACCCTTCTTTTCTAAATATTTTTATTGCATCCATACGTAAGACTGGGATGGTATTTAAACTCTAACTCTGAGGATCAGTCCAGTCCCCTAAAAGGGAGCGGTATCTATCCTCTTTATCCAAGCAATCACACTGGGATCTTTATCATACTCCAAGACGATGAAAAAGTCTACAGGTGATTCCTCAATTGATAAAGGAGTCCTATATCACTGATATATCATCATTTCTCTGCTTATCCTCACTTGGAGGTGATTTCTCCACTTCCTATCTGGAGTCTAAGGAAGAGTGCTTTGTGTATTTCTGAAAACCTCTTTAAAAGAATGACTGAACAGGTTTAATGTATTAACAGTCGCCACAGAAGGTCTCATATGTATGAAGTTGCTTATCATACTCATTTATATAAGAAGCCGTATAGGATAAATTTCCATCATGTATTATATAGACTTACTTGGAAAAACCTTAAAGAATAATAGAGCACAAAAGAAAAGAGACTTATCCATGAAGAAGTAGACTAACATTAGATCATTTTCAAGTATAGTTTCACATAAAATATAAAGATGTGAGGGAAATGATCCATTAAAAACCAATATCAGGGAATTAGAACCATTAGAGGAGATGTGATAAATATATACTGTCACTACTTCTCCCTGGTTACAAAAATTTTAAATTTAGGAATGGCCTATTTCCTTTCCCCAGGAGAGTAATCGGAATTTAAATTGGGGGCGAGGAGGTGCCTCATAAGATTTCCTATCTAGAACTTTCCCAGACATGGAGAGAGGGGTCAAAAATATGTATCAGCCGGCTTGGAAGGTGATATTTTCTTTCACCCTTTCAACACTGAAACTTATGGCCACTGTAGGAAAGAATTAGGATTAACCATCTTATATAATTATAGGTTAAATCTTCTGAACATAGGTGAAGTGAAAATAGAATATGAATAAAGTTCATCTGCCCAGTCTAAAATTCAGGAGTGGCATAGCAATCTGTTTCCAAGGCTCAAATTACTACAATTATCATAGCATACATGGTCTGTGGCCTGACACTGCAAATTTCAAAAAGGAAACCAGAACATACAGAGTAATTTTCTTCTGCTCCATGTGTCCAGGTGTCACTCATTCACCCTCTACTGAAAGTTGGAGTTTGGAGGCCAGGTAGGTGAATTTACTTTCCACACCATCCCTATGAGCTTTTGTCTAAATTATCTGGCTACACAAAAGATCAGCTTGAAACTTATTGCTCACTTCTTATCTATTCAATGGTTTGATGGAACAGCAAGGAATATCGTTAAAGACAATGAGGCATCAACTCCTTTAATTATTCTCTCTTAAGAATGTGCCATTTCAGACCATCTATTTCAGATTTGGAATCGTGACATTTTAACCTCTTCTTGATTAAAGGTTTCTATCTCCATCTCAAAGAATGCTTACTTATATGTAGTTTCTCACAAATGGCTTAACCTTTCTGCAGCTCAGTTTCATCCCTTATAAAATAGAGATAATTACAGGGAGTTCTATTTGCCCAGCATGTGGCAGGCATGCTCCATGCATGGACTCCCCATAAGGTCTTCATATGGAGTTCGAAATATGTCATAAGAACAAAGACAGAACCGAAAATAGAATTGGGACTAAAAGCAAGACAGGGTATCAGGCATAGGGGAGTTGAATGTTGGTGTTCGAGAGTCCTTTGGTCCTTTGGGATCCTTCTGCCTTTTACACGTTTCATTCACCTACCTAAACAATTATAAAAAACATCATGCATAATAAGCAAATAGAACTTTACAACTAGCATAAATTAAAACTCTCAAAACGTCTCGTTAGGCTTAGAAGTAATGTAGTACTTTCCATTTTCTTAACAGTTACAGAAACAAAGTTGGGAACTTTGGATGAGATTTTAGTTTTCAGTTATTTTTCTAAGGGAGATAAAAGATGTGGCATACTGATACTTCAATGAAGAAGTGAATTATTATCCCATGATTTCTCCATTAAGAATAAAAACAGCCTGCACTTGGAGAAGGGTTTGTATAAATTTCTTAGAAATTTTAGTTTTGAATGGCATTTATGCTTCCATTTTTTAATAATACAATTTTTATTTTGTCATTGGTAAGTGCAAAGTTGTAGGCAATTTTCTCCATCAATCATTAGTGATTATTGGTTTTAATCTATATTGGTAAATATTTTAGAAATGTTTCTCACACAATATAGATAATAAATAGTAAATCGCCATAATTATGAACACATCCTTGAAGTATTTTCTTGGTATTAGAACTATGTAGAGCTGTTACTAGTAACATGCTATCAAAATGTGATCCATAATCAGATATTAATTCAATACTATTGATAAACACTGCAGAACATTTGTATGACTTCAGGTTTTTTGACCACAGTATTCACTATTAGCAGAATGTTGGCAGCCATAAAGTGTCCCTTTTATGACTTACCTCTAGTTAATAGAAAGCCTTACAATTAATTTTAAAATACATCTGCTTAAACCAAAATATTTTCACATGGTAATATCTCCTTGTCTTAGATAAAAAAGCAGGACCCAGGCAAAACAAGAGAAATTGATTCTATGTCAATAAATTATGACTTTCTCTTTCAATAAGTGGTTAAATGGAATGTTTTTATTCATTTTATGTGAAGGAGGTTGAAGTGGAAAGAAGTTCACTAAATTATTATTGACTTACCTATTATTTTTAATAGGCTTAGAAAACCAGATCCTGATAGAATTTTGACCGGAAGAAACTATTTGCCAATAAATAAATCCTAGTGTGAAATTAATTTACTCTTTCGTTTGGTTGCTGAAACAAAATTCTAAATCTTTAAATTTCCTTCTAAATACAGTAGTTCTTTGTGGCATTAAACATGTAGTTAATATAGTTCCATTTTGTATTGTATCTTCTGAGAAAAATGGATAAAACCTTCTATGTATGTTGCAGTTCTTTGAAGTTATACTACTACTTTCAGATTTGATTATGAGCATTTATTTATTCCGGTTTCATTATTCTTTCTTGACCAGGTAGTCTTTTGTCTTTATTTCTTTCTTGTATCAAAGCTACTAGCAAATGCAGTAATAGCATTAGGGACTATATGTATAAAGGCATCACATAATGGGGAAAGTAGCTGATCATTTCTCCAGCCTTCTCCACTTAACCCCAAACAGGCTCTCACTGACTAGAAGAATTTTAGGAAGAGTAGTCTTCTTAATTCTGATCAACAGAGAGCACAGGGTCTAGTCAGGAAGGGCTGCCTCCCCTGTATCTCCTTGAGTGTGGCCAAGTGTTCATAACTCCCCTCGACATGCACACATGATCCCAATTTTTTCCCTGAGGTGGAGATAAGAGAAATAGATTTCCATGCACATAAAAGTAAATAGCAGGATAAATATTGTCCAAAATTTTTAAAAAAGTGAAATCATTTATTTTGAAGCAAAGGTCTATAACTACTCTTAGAAACCTTATAGTAGAGTCAAATGCTTTTAAAATAATTTATTTTTTATCTTTTTTTAAAGATGTATTTATTTGAGAGAGAGAGAGAGAGCACAAAAGGGGAGGGGCACAGGGAGAGGAAGAGTGGGAGAATCTCAAGCTGACTCCACGCTGAGCATGAGGCCTGACATGGGGCTTGATCTCATGGCCCTGAGATCATGACCTAAGGTGAAACCAAGAGTCAGAGGCTTAGCCGCCTGTGCCACCCAGGTGCTCCCTTTTAAAATAATTTAAACTAAGTAAAGATTAAAGGAAAACTCCATAATCTTTAAAACAGTGGTCAATAAACTAACTTCTCCAATGGGAATGATAGGGCAACATGGAGTTATTTCACACTGAACTGAATAAAAACCATCAAAAACAAGGGCTATTCTTATGTTTAATTATCAAAGCAATTGATTTGACCTAATATAACTCAGAATACTTGATAGTAATTATTTCACACTTATACTCTTATTTAGTCACAACTATTGATAGGAGCTGGTCATCTTTCCCACAATAAAATCATGTTCCTGACCTATTATCAATAAACATAGAATATAGGAGTTATTTTTTAGCTACCAATGATAGCTTTGACCTCATTTTAAAACACCTCACTTCATTTATCCTTAACAAGGGTCTAGATGAATGACTACAATTCAAGGCAAAATCTCTGGCTAGAAACTCAAGAGCCAGAATAGCAAAGATGTTTGGTTCTTATACCAAGAATAACTGGCAGATAGTATCTCCCAGGAGCACTGTGTTGAGAAAAATTGTAGGTCCAAATTCAACTCAGTAGGAAAAATGTTATGGTAAAATCTTGAATGAGAGCAAGAAGCAGGGAGTAAGCTCTGAATAGGTGCTGGTTACTATGAATTTCATTAATATTTATTCAGCACCTACTATGTGTAGGACTCTGAACATCACTGCAAGAGATACAGAGATAAATCAGTTACCGCCCTTGACTTCAGGAAGGCAACAGGGTGAGGGAGGAAGAAGAGGTAAACCAAATCAAATGAACTGAATGATAAATGTTACATATGAGGAGAACAAAGTTCTAATCAGTTTAGGGGTTTAGGGGAGAGAATTTTAATTCAAAGGATTACTTTAAGATTCATGGAGGAAATGGTAAAAGATTTCACAAATATTGTTTTGAGGTGAAGAATGAGTCTTATGCCATTTCCTGAACACATGAAAAGCCTGCAAGTTTACCAAATTAATCCAAGTATTAAAATCGAAATTTGGCCAGTTTTTATAGTTCAGTGTAATGGAAACTTGTCCAAACTTCTATTTAGCTATTCTATGATAGTCTAGATTTGATTTTTCATTTTTTGTTTTTGATTCCACAGCCAGACTGTATAGTATGTTTCTTTACTTCCCCCTCTAAACTGCTAGACTTGCAGCAGACGACCAAGGCTTAAGGATTTAATTGATATTTTGAATCTGTCAAGAACCCCTCATTTGGACTCTTGAGCCTCTTGGTCCTATTTCGAGAGTAGCCTGCCCCATATAAGCCATAATACAGTTTGTAAATTGTCCAACTTAGCTGTTCAGCTGCCGTAGTCTAAAGTTTAAAAATATGTAAGTGGGTCAGTTCTAAAATTAATTCAGCCTAACTTTGCCTGAAAACACTGAATATGACCCATCACGAGGGCCAAAATACCAACCCCAAGCAGACAGAAACAGTCCCTAGAGAACAAGGGCCCAGAATGATGGCTCTGTGACATGCTCACTCTACTGCCATGTCTGCAGCCCTTGATTATAACCCAGGGTGTGCTGATCCTGCTGGTCAGACAGGACAGGGGCTGGTTTTAGCTGATGCACAAATGAAAGTAGTTTGATCAAATGAAGTGTTTAAATGTTAACAATCATAACTAACATTTATTGAGCATGTATAATTTACTAGACATGCATTTAATCTTCTAATAATTATTAAAAAAGAGGCGTTATTATTATGCCTACTTTACAGATTTAGAAACTGGGTCTGGATAAGAGGCATAGCTGGAAGTTGAACACAAAGTCTCAAAAGTCTGTGACTTTTCTCACCACCTTATACTACACTGTGCATGTATTACTTTCCTTTGTATTTTCTCATCATTTATTAAGCACTACTATCTTCAGTCACCATGCTAGGGATTCAGAATATAATGACAAGGTCCCTGTTTTCAGATAACTGATACAGTGATGGAGACTGCTGTGGACAGAATTATGTCCCCTCCAAATTTATATGTTGAACACCTAACCCTCAATGTGACTGTATTTGGAGATAGGGTCTTTAAGAAGGCAATTAAGATTAAATGAGGTCATCAGAGTAGCTCTAATCCAGTAGGATTGGTGTCCTTATGAGAAGAGCAAGGGGCGCTAGGAGTGTGCAAGCACGGAGAAAAGGTCATGTGAAAAGATAGTGAGAAACAGCCATCTAAAAACCAACAAAAGCGGTCTCAGTAGAAACCAACCCTGCTGACACCTTGATCTTGGACTTCCAGGCTCCATAACTGCAAAAATAAATTTCTATTGTTTAAGTCACCCAGTCTATAGTATTCTTTTAGGGCAGCCCTAGCAGGCTAATACAGAGACAGATACATATGTCATTTTCTATAAAAGAATATGAAAAGAACTAACAGATGCACAAATATATGGGAAGAATAAATTTTAACTTACTTTAATAAAAATATGAAGATGGGTTACAAAATTTAATTCCTAGAGAATATACAGTTTCTTTATTCTTGTCTGTAACTAATCTAGTCTTCAAGAGGCCCCATCTGTGGTTTGTTGGGAGAAGCATTAACTAACTGTCCAACTCATTTTAAAACTTAGACCAATATGACAATAGAAATAACATGTTTGGATAATATTCAACAACTCTGGGAAATGTTTAGTCTCTCAGATTTCTTACTCTTTGTACCACTTCCCAGGTTCTTCTCCAACATGACATCTGGGTGTGGGGGAAGGGTGGCGGGGTTGGGGCGACATTCCTTGGATGAGGTTGTCTGTCTCCTCCAGCTCCCAGTGATGCTCCTTAATTGCCTAGTTTCTGGGTGCTCTATGGTCCTCCCATGCTGAAATCTGAGCAAGTAAATGGTGAACCATTCTCTTGGCTTCTCCAATGTGCAGATTGCTCCCCTAGTAGGTTCAGCCTCACTTTTACTCATATTGCTGCTATAAACACTGAGCTGAATATCCTATTCAGTACCAGCCTAGGTGGTCCACTCACAGAAATACATCACACTGCCAAGTCTTGGCAAGTCGCCAATCAAACTCTTAGCTACCCAGGGGGCCTATAATACACAGGAAAGGGTAAGAGTGAATTGGAAAAATAAAATTTCAGGCTGTGCCTTCAAAATTACTCTGTTATAGCTGAGCCCCAGCCAGAATGGTATAAGAAAGAGTATGAGAGCCACTCCACCCATAGTCTCAGTCGGGCAAGGCCTTACTCTTTGCAGTGATATCTTTACTCATAGGAGGGATATATCTGTTCAGCATATTCTCCCATTCTCTCTTTTCTTGTCACATTTCTCTAGGATTAGAAAGGGACAGGTTTTTTTTCTCCATCCTCTTCCTGTCTAGAAAACTTACATAAATATCTATGGACCAGGTCCCTAAGTCTGTGTTAATGATAGACATAATGGAATTTGGAAACTCCAATTCTCAATCACTGAAATCCAAACTATTACCTTGCCATACATTCTACTCTTGAATACTAATTACTACTTCTTTCTTTTCCTTTTCATTCCTTTTGGAAGAAATCTTAACCTACATCAGAGCAGAAAGATCTCTTCAATGGATTAGAGCTCACAAAAGCAAAGGAGTAAGCCACAGGAATAATATTCAACATAGAGATCCCATTAAACATTTGCCATGTAGCTAAAGGTGAATGATTGATTCTGACTTAAAAATTATGCTTCCCAGAAGAGATAACCTTTGAGCTGAATCTAAAAGGAAAAAAGGAATATTCGTTAAAATATTTTTAGGAGTGGCTCAGTTTAAAACTGCATAGCCAGTGGTTCTTTTCTAAAGTGGGCATATTTTTGTAATACCAGAGAATTCACAGCAACAGCAACAAGATAACTTGAGAATCATACCCCATAAATATGAAAAAACCCAAAACTCTTCCATTAGTTCACACATACTATAAAGCACCTATTACATGCTAGGAATTGTACCAGGTGTTACCAAAAATGAAAAGATGCACTCCCTACCATCAAGCAACACAACACACGAGCATATTATTAAAAATGTTTAGCGTGCAGTAGGGCATATACATCTTAGAAGAAAAGAAGAGTTATAACCACTAAGTAGCGTAAAAATAATTTTCCAAACGACGGAAGTCAAACGTTTCATAGTAAAGCCAGGACTGACCCTTATGCTAGGGTCCCACCTATCCAGCTGTGCAGAGGGTCCTAGTGGCACCATAGATGACACCTTGCTTGCATTCCATAAGAAGAAAGATGCTAAAAGATTAGGACCAAATATGTATACAGGAAAGCTTATTGAAAGATTATAGGTAAAAGAGGATATTTTGGCACAAATGATTATTATTGAAATTATGCTTTCAATGATCACTAAGACTTAATTGAATCTTCAATAGAAATTTTGAAGTTTATAAGAAAGAAGTTACATACTAATTATTCTTTAATTTCATAGCACTCTAGGAAAACTTTACAAAATACCATTCTGAAAACATAATGTATAATCATTCTCCATTCATAGAGTAAGGAGTCTCCTTTCTTTCTCTTAACCCATGACCTAATTTTATGTAAAAATCATATTATTGAATACAAAATAATATGATATAAGTGGAAGTGAGGCAGGTAGTAAAACCACCTTACATAGCAAGCATGTTATGACTAAATATATATATTGTCTTTGATTAGTCAATAAAGTATTAAAATTATCATCTGTAAGTATTTTTATTTTTTTTAAGATTTTATTTATTTATTTGAGAGAGCGAGAATGAGAGACAGCATGAGAGGAAGGAGGGTCAGAGGGAGAAGCAGACTCCCCGCCGAGCAGGGAGCCCGATGCGGGACTCGATCCCGGGACTCCAGGATCATGACCTGAGCCGAAGGCAGTCGCTCAACCAACTGAGCCACCCAGGCGCCCCTATCATCTGTTAAGTATTTTTAAACTGATGACATTTTATAAGTTCTGACATTACTGCAAATGGGGGGCACAAGATTGAGTTTCAGAAACACATAACACGGGGCGCCTGGTTGGCTCAGTTGGTTGAGCGACTGCCTTCGGCTCAGGTCATGATCCTGGAGTCCCGGGATCGAGTCCCGCATCGGGCTCCCTGCTCGGCGGGGAGTCTGCTTCTCCCTCTCCCACTCCCCGCTCTTGTGCTCTTTCTCTCTCTCACTCTCTCTCTCAAATAAATAAATAAATAAAAAATCTTAAAAAAAAAAGTTCTTATAAAAAAAAAAAAAGAAACACATAACACTTTACTTCTGTTCTGTTCTATTGACCCTGTAATTTTCATCCAACCGTAAGTAAAAGTAGAACTGCCTCTTCCTACGTTCTGAATTTGTATCCAGCGAAGTCTTGAATGTCCTTAATGGAAGTGGAATCTAGAAATGGATACATGAGACATCCAGTGGTAGCTTCAAAATTCTACGTATGTGGGGCTTCAGGGCAGAAATCCAGCTAAGCCAGGGGTCTTGTGTTGAAGCTGCATTTACACAGCAAATACACTGCCCTCTACTTGATTGACTATACAGAGCAAATCCACTGTTCCGCATTTTATTGCCTATAGGATAGGCAATAAAATATCAATTTTTAAAATACCAATATTTTATAAAATTTCATTTGGCCTTTACATAAATTTAAGAAAGTATACATTTTTCACAGGAAAAAATGACCATTCTTTTGATTTAAGATTGAATTTAAAGGATGGCTGAGAATTAACATGTTTTCACTCCCCAAGCCATTCAGTGGCACTGCCACTGTAGACACATAAAATCCTATGTGGATAACTCCCCCGTCTTTCTAATGCTAACTCTCTTCTAAACTCAAGAGTTGTATATTTACCTTCAGTCTCAACGGCATATTAAACTTACTATGTCCAAATCTATGTTATGTTTATAACTTACTACACTCTCCTCAAATATTTTTCTCTCCCAGATTTTCTATTTTAGTTGATGGCACCAGCAGCCAGCCAGGCATCAGACTGGGTTTATTCTTAATTCTTCCCTTGGCCTCATCTTCAATTATTAATTCCTTCCATATCCCATATGAGGCATCAGCATCCATTCAGTGATACAGGCCAGGAATATGCAGCAATTATGTCCAATACCCCATCTATCTAGCTAGAGAGAAAATGATAGTAGCAATGTAGATAGTACTCCCTCACCCCTGATGCAATCAATTACCAGGGCCAGTAGATGTTACCATCTGTAAAGTGTCTTGAACTTAGGCTTTCAGGTGGTAGAGAGGTAGATCAAGCTGAGGTATGTGTGAACTTGTATACTTGGAAGATTCAAGTATACAAGTTCACACAACTTGAATAATTTCATAGCAGAACAGCATGCAAAAGGCAAAACCGGAATGATGTCCAGGTAACCAAAATAGAAATATAGAGGGACTAAAAAGGTCCTGGGAGTGAATCACAAGGCAAAAGCTCAGTCCCTAAAATTAGGTATAATACCTGAATGAATCAAGAATAGACAACAATAAGGTGAGACTCTTTACTGTGAGACTAGGATCTTATAAATTTTCCCTGACTAGGGACAAGATTAGTTAAAGGATCAGAGGCAGAACTGAACAAATATTTATGCATATATATATATAAACATAAATGCATTCATATATACATACATAAAACAAATTCACAATATACAACAATACACAAAATTGCAGAAACAACCAGTTATTAGTCTTCTTCAATGCATAAGTTCCAAAGTCCAAATTTTAGGTTCTAATTTCTAGGTTCCATTTACCTTAATCTCTACCATATGATGTTGGGAGAGTAACCTATGTACTCTGAGCCTCATCTGTAAAATAAAGATTATAATACCATCTACCCCATAAGATTGTTGAGAGGTTTAAATAACTTCAGGGGAGTTAATAAATAACAAATTTTATTATTACCATTATTACTCACCAAAACATCATGCAGTGTAATCTTTACCAAGACCTAATTTCCTTTAGGATAACCATCTACTCTGTTTTTTCTCTCATCACTATACAGATAGCACTCAAATCTGCATTTCAAATCCAGAGAGCTCGCCTGTGCCTTACTTACCTTTACTGTTTATTTGAATGTTTCCACTTGAATGGACTTTCATACATTTTACAAATCTAAAACTTAATACATCATCTTCTCTTGGTTGCTGTACACACCCATAACCTCGGCAATACCTGAGAGCCTGGGCCAAAGAGACTCTAAAGAATTGTAGGACAGTGGCCTCCTCCTTATGGTAAGTTAACCTTCATCTTCTCAGCTAGATTGTAAACTCCTTAGACACTTAGGATGATTCTTCTGTTTGCTCTTGTGAGGCAGGGCACCCCCTGAGAGATAAAATTTGTATGTTTGGGTGGGGGAAAGGGACAATGGTTCTTTCATTGTCTCAAATGAGAGCTTTGTCACAGAATGCCCTTTGTTTCCTTGAACAAGTCCTCCTACCTAGACTTCCCTCAGAAGACCAATCACCATGCAGTCCCTTAGGGTAGTCGCCCTTGGTAAAGCAGGCAAACAACCCACTATCTAGAGAAAAATATTTGAGAGTTTTAGAAGGAAAGATGACCTTGCTCTGAGGGGTTTGTACCCAGGTAGGTATCAGATTCTGGAACTAACCCTAACTCAGCATTCCTGAGATCAGCCAGCACACTGGAAATGCCGACAAAGCTAGAAATCGAGTTCCAAACCCCCTGGAAGAGAGAGAGATTGTCTTCCCTTTAAGACGCTGAGCCCGAGATCTGGAGTAGCTGGTACCGTTGCTCGGCCAGAAGAGGGCCAGGCATGAGGGCAGCACTGTGTGGCAACAAGAAGCAATTCTAGAGTCCTGAGCTTGCACCTCCACCCCACACACATACAAGTGTGTGCATTAGTGTCCAGCACGGGTACTCGGGGAGGAGGGAGAGGACTAGCTGTAGAGAGAAGTGGGAGTTGGTTAGGCAGATATTTACCATAAGGCAGATGATAGATGAAGACCTCATCTAAGGCGAGGGTGATGGGGCTGATCACAAAGCTGGCAGGTAGAGACTGATTCTGCCAGAAGAGTAAGGGATCTGGAAATCAAGGATGTTGGCTGGCGAGAGAGTAGTAGAATCACAAGAGTTGACAGAAGAATCAATCTCCGAGATGGAGAAATTGAGTCAAATGGTGAATAGAGGGAGATGAAAGTGTGGGTTGAGAAGAGAAGAGATTTCTAGAAGATTGCCTATGGAGAGCAATACTTTGAAGCATGGAAGGCCCGAGTGACAAAGTGAGTGGGAAAACACTGCAGGGGCTGCCGTCTGCACGCTCATTTGAGGGGGCAAGACTGACTTTAAAACAAAACTATTAAGGAAGCGATGCCAGTGTTTCATCTTTCCTTTTGGAATGCCCCTTTCCTGTTATCCCCATGATCTTGTCCAGGGCCTTTGGCTCTTTCCTCTCTTTGAAGGATCTTCTGCCCAGATATCTGATGGCTCATTCCCCAGGTTCCTTCAACCTTCATTGTAAAATGGCCCTCTTATCAAAAATTGCCACCTCCTCCCTGGGAAGCGCGAGCACGCACACGTGCACACACATCTTATCGCCCCTCCCTGCTTTTCTCCTGAGCATGTATCAATATTTAACATACTGCACATTCTTTTCACTTCTCACTGTTTATTGTCTGTGTTTCCCATTAGAATTTAAGGTCCCTGAGGACAGGGATTTTTGTCTGTTTTATTAACTCTCTAGCCCCAGTACCAGGAACAGTGCCTGCTGCATTATTATATGGGCTCAATAAATATTTGTTGAACGAATAATCAATATCTAGATGGGGTTTTTTGTTGTTGTCACAATGGCTGGCCTCCTTCACTCGGGATTTGCAAGTTCACAAGCCACCGCCAGGGAATTTCTGCCAGTAACCACTGTTTTAAATGATTCTTGAATCAGTTCCCCACTCTGTTGAAAATTATCTGTCTCATTTTCCGTTTTCTTGGAATTTTTCCAGATAATTGGGAATTATTTTTGAGAAAATTATCTAAGTGAATGTAGATGGTTGAAATTAACGTATGGTGCAATGCATATACTCTTTTCCACTGCAGGGGTCCCCAGCGACTCCTCCCAGAGAGCCAGTAATGTGAAAATTTCAGGAAATGTGACAGCCCTTTGGGAGAAAATTTGAGGGCATGAGATTATTAAACATCCCATGTAGAAAACTGACTTTGCCTTCTATGTGTATGTTCAGCACTGGGTCTTCCAATGTAATTACCCTGGCTTCAAGCTAATGTATCATAAAAATGAAACTTAGTAAATTCCATAGCTATTGACTAAAATGGGTAACTCAGGGATGCCTGGGTGGCTCAGTCGGTTAAGCGTCTGCCTTCGCCTTGGGTCATGATCCCAGAGTCCTGGGATCGAGTCCCGCGTCGGGCTCCCTGCTCCGCGGGGAGCCTGCTTCTCCCTCTGCCTCTGCCTCTCTCTCTCTATCTCTCATGAATAAATAAATAAAATCTTAAAAAAATAAAATAAAATAAAATAAAATAAAATAAAATAAAATGGGTAACTCATTTAAGGAATACCTTTTTAGCACAGATATGGGCTTTTTAGCCAAGACATTTTTACTTGACTACAATTTAAACCAATTTCCTTTTGTTTAGTCCACAAGGAAGAGTGAATAGCTAGTTCTTGTTATTTATCTTTCTCACAGTAATATTGTGAAGGTTTAATAAAGGACAATACAATACTTTGGCAGGTATAAACTGCAAGAGAAATCATGATGGCTTTATTCTTAAGTGGTTCCATGTAACCTTGCTATTTCATGCTTGTCATTCACTAATTAAATGTCAGTTCTCAATAGCTACACAGGGAAAAGTGTTATTTGACATAATCTAAAATAGAATCTAAGTACACCCAATTGTGCTTAGATACAGATACTCTTTGTCCTCCCATTCCTCACCTTCAGCCAGTCTCTCTGTTCTCCTTCATCGTTCTTCCCTTCCCTCTACTGCACACCTGCCATTTCCCACCCCATTTCTCACCATCCCATAGAATAAGTGAATGCTCACCCCCTCCATCTGTTATTATTTAATATTAACCACTTCCATATCTACTGTCCTAGGGTTGTACAGATTTCCTGCTGCCTTTGTGTTTTGGCTTTTATTTTGTTTTCATATCAGGGACTGTGTAACTAAGGATGACTCAGCTGGAACTAAGACCCAATGTTAAATAAACTCACTGTGACTAAAGTGTACGGTGAAGAGAATGTGAGAGCTAAAGATTGGCAGAAAGAGGCAGCCACAGTCTGATTTACCCATGGCAGGATTACACTCCCCCACCATGGAAACAAATGTGCGACTTGTCAATGGAAAGACAGCATTTTGCAGATAAGATTGTTCTTAGAACGGGGAACTTGGGGCGTTAACCAGCTTCTGTAGCCCCTCATTTTATCTTCAGCAGCATTAAAACCATGAGCAGTATTGTGAGAAAATATAGCTTTCTCTTGAGAAAGAGTCCATCAAATAAAAGAAGGAAATCTATCATAAATGACATTTGTTTGATATTCTCCACAACATCACTGTAAGGCAGGAAACTAAGTTTTAGAGAATTCATATGGCCCACCTGGCTTCACAGAGAGTGGTAGTCAGAACTCAAATCCAGGTCTTTAGAATCCGTACCCAGGGTTCTTTCTGTTTTGTTATATTATATACAAGTCTGTACATTTTCTGACCTGTATGCCAGTAAAAAAAAAAAAAAAACAATTGTATTGAAGTTCATTCCTTCCCTATTTGAATGAATATTTGCCTGGTATTTTATTATAGTATAAAGTGTACAATACAGGTCATCTATGTTTCAGGTAAATGCCTATTGTGATAAAAACCATCACAAAGACGAATCTTGACTAGGTAAGCTTTTTCCTTAATACATCGAACAGTCACGTTGGTCTGATTATATTCAATTTTGCACAACATTTAAATGCTTTCTCCAGTGCAACTTTTATCAGTTGCCACAGAGAACAAGTATTATGCACATTGTACATATTGGATACAGGAACAAACGCAGACATGAACTGCAAGTACTTTCCTCTACTCCTTGTGTTCTAAAAGTCAAGTGTCAACTTGTTGTTGTTGTGTCTCAATAATTCCTCTTCAGACCTGTCAAACACCTCAAAGAAATTCATCCAAATTCCCAAATTTTCACAAAAACATAATCCCACAAAAAATCCTAAGAACTCTGATTAATGAAAAGTGGAGAACTAGTTGTGATGTCTCTTCTCCCATGCCATTTTCAAAATATGTGTTGCATTCCAGTTGACTTCAAAGGGCCTGTATGCCAGCTCTATTTATCCTCTGAATTCTGCACAATATGCCCTCAAAGGGAACAGAACTTTGTTTTAACTATTTGTATATTCCAAAGCATTTGTTTTATGTACAAAGCAACCACATGTATTTTTTAAGAAAAGGTTGAATTCTAAAAATAGTAGTAAATATGTCTGAGGATTCTTGTTTGCTCTTTCAAGACATCTTACTAGTTTTGCTTGCCAAGATTGTTTTGTGCCTGATTACAGATTTTTTTTTTTGCTTCCAATAGGGATATTTTAGGGATATTGTGTATGCCCAATATCCACTACCCCTTCCTAACAACATCGTGATTACTTTTGGAAAATTACATCTTCCTCATTTTCTGTAATCTTTGTGGTCCATGAAATCCTGGGGCCCTCCCACTAGGAAGCCTCAGGGAGGATACTTTCTTACATTGCCTCCATACAACAAGAAGGAAGGTGTATGACCTAAATTTGGCCGAACTAAAAAGTTGTAATCTTGGATAAGTGAAGAAAAAAAAATAAAAAAGAACAATTGGAATTCCATTCTTCCCAGAGTGGTCTCAACCAGTCTGTTCTTCTTTGTAATTGAGGTAAAATCTTACGGGGTTCACATAAAATTAACCATTAACCATTTTAAAGTGTACAAATCACTGGCACATTCACAATGTTGTACTATCACCTCTATCTTGTTCCAAGACATATTCATCACACTGACAGCATTAGGCATCCCCATACCCACTTAAGCAGTTACTCCCCACTCTCCCCTCTCCCCAGCCCGACAACCACTCATCTGCTTTCTGCCTCAATGGATTTACATGTGATGGATATTTCACGTGAATGAAATCATGCAATATGTGGCCTTTTGTGTGTGACTTCTTGCATTTGGCATAATGTTTTCAAGCTCCATCCCCGTTGTAGCCTTGATCAGTGCTGACGAGCCTGTTCTTGCCCCCAGCCCTCTCCTAGCTTTCTGTTTGTATTCCTCTGCTCCTGCCTGGGTTTCTGCACCTGCCATGCCCAGCTGTTCTGTTAGTGCCCTTCTTTCCAGTCTTTCACATTTCCTTTTTCCCAGTGGTGAGCTAGTCATTGGTTTACTTTTCCCTTTTTTTTTTCTTTTTTTTTTTGAGAGAGAGAGAGAGCACGCGTGCGTATGCAAGAGCTCACAGGAGTGGAGGGAGAGGGAGAGAATCTTAAGCAGGCTCCACACTCAGTGCAGAAACAGAGCCCAACTGGGGACTTGATCTCTTGACCCTGAGATCATGACCCCTATGGTCATCTGTCCCTCCCTTTTGATAACTTAGCAAGAAATTAGCTCAGTGAGAAGATAGGTCGGTCTCAGAGGCTGAGATCCAGAGGCTTCTCCTTTCCTAACTGAGGCCAACTCCTCTAGCAGGGAATTTACACTTGAATAGAACACATTCTTTTTTTTTTCTTAAAGATTTTATTTATTTTTCAACAGAGAGAGAGAGACAGTGAGAGAGGGAACACAAGCAGGGGGAGGGGGAGAGGGAAAAGCAGGCTTCCCGTGGAGCAGGCAGCCCGATGCGGGGCTCGATCCCAGGACCCTGGGATCATGACCTGAGTCGAAGGCAGACGCTTAACGACTGAGCCACCCAGGTGCCCCTGAATAGAACACATTCTATCCCTAAAGCCCCTTCAGCTGGGTGCATGCAGCCAAGCGAGGCCCAATCTAAAACCCACCTCTACTGGGGTTGTGAGAATTTGGAGGGTGATAGACACTTTGCTCCGTTCTTGCTTGCAAGTTTTTTCTCTTCATAAAACTTATTTTATAGCTATACCATGTGAAACCAGTGGTATGTGTGTCCATAGTCCGTTTGCATAAAAAAGCCAATCCAATAAATAGGATGAGAGGCACAAACATAAACAAGACCGAAATCCTTAAACAACTCAAGTCTAGTAGAGAAAACACCATGGACACAAACTAATATAAGATGAACGATGATGTTTAAATCATAAATCCTTTAAGATCCACAATCAAGGAGTATCCAGATTTTGCCTCAACACTTCCTTTGAAGAAAGAATTCACTCTTTCTTGAGGTTCATGCTGAACCTATTCCCCCATAATCTATGCTTGTGTGTGTTCTTCCCTTTAGAGCATCAGAGAGGAAGCCTATCCTTCTTCCAGCCAACCACCCTTCAAATATCTGAAGATATCCAGATATCGCATCAACATCAACTCTCAACATCCATAATAACTTCAGTTGTCTTACAGCTACAAAGCGCCATGGAGACATAGGAGGGAAAGACCTCTTTCAGGTGGGTACCTGAGTGATATTAATTGAATAAACAGCATTTGACTTCAAGTTTAAAAACATTTTTATAAATGAAGACAAAAGGAGCGTTATTCTGGGTGGAGTGAGCAGAGAAAGCAAGGTTTATATTTGGAAAAGTGAAGATGGGATCCTAAACACATCACTAGTTCAACAGAGGGATTTGCGGAAGAACAGTAAGACCATGTAGGTAGGTTAAGAACAGAAACTCAAGTTTGTAGTACAGATCATTAGAAACCTTGAAACAGTTTCAAACAGAAGAATGACGTCTACAAGATAAGCTCTGGGAACATTATTTGGGTGTAGAATGGAACCTAAAGAGCGGAGAATAATTAAGAGGTTATTATGGAACTCTAAATGGGATGTAACAAATGCCTGAAATAGAAAAATGGTGGGAGTTATGGTAAGAATGGGTGAAATGCAAGATACAGTGCAGAAATAGAATCACCCTTCATAGCACTATCGTGTCTGTCTCTTTACTTTCATATTAAGAAATCACTGCATAAGAGCTGTAGCTTATAGACATCTACAGGGACAGGATTTATAGACGTCTACAGGGACAGGATGGTGAAGTAGAAAGCAGCTGCAGTCGCACAGGTTGTCTCCCTCATTTCAGAACTGTTGCCATGCACAAATTATTTTACATGGGAGTCTCATTTGCCTAGTCTGTAACACGGAAGTAAAAAAGTGTGGTGGTGCCTGGGACAATGACACTAACTAAATGTTAGTTCCATCCTCTTGTTCTGATTTCACTTAAGAAGTTTTGTCAAGCTGCTTCGGTGTACTAGGAAATATGTTTGGTGATGAAAGCCGCAGAACTTGATCTCATGGTACGCAGAGACGGCTGTGTGAGATATAAAAGTGTGGTAGATTGTATGGCTCACAATTACTGCTTCTGTAAAAGGATTGTAGCTGCCAGCCATGGTCACGTGACTTGCAGGGCTTCTCTGGGAATCTTTCCCAACCCACTGACTTCAAGAATGTGAGCATACGCAATGTATGCTATACCTGAGGGTTTTTAAGAGGCATTGCCATTTCGGCTATTCCTTTTTCCCTTCTGCCGTGAAAAGGACATGTCCCAAATGTAGGTTACTCCTGGAATGAAGGGAACTCATGGAGCAGAGCCGCAGTTTTTCCTGCAGTTGCTACAACCAAAATGTGAGAATGAGAAATGGACCACTGAAATTTAGGGGGTTTTGTTGCTGTAGCATAACCCAGCAAATAATAATAAGGATGATGATAATAATCGCAAATATAAAAGTGAATAAGTAATTGCAAAAAAAACTGTGATATAGATGAATAAAGAAGAGGGACAACCAACTCTATCTGGGAGGAGAGGTGTAGTCAGGGAGAGACTGGAGGAGGGAATGATGCTATACCAGAACATGGAATCAAAAGCGGAAATGGGTTGGGCAAAGAAAGGGCTCCCATGAAAATTAGACATTCTGTGTTAGACCAAAGTGCGAACAAGGGACAGAACAAGGGCTGTTCAGGAAAAGGAAGATAGTGAAGTATGGTGGGAAGTTAGGATGCATGTGGTGGTGACATGCACTCAAATCTTGGAAGGCTGACCCTGACTGTTCAATGGAGACACTGCCTGCCTTAGCCATTCCCAGAAGTTCTGACCTTCTTTTTTCCTATAGCATCTATCATCTTCTAATATGCTGGAAAAGTTACTTACATATTATATTTATCATTTACTATCTCTCTTCCACCACCAGAATGTAATCTCCATGAGGGCAGGGATCTTTCCCTGTTCTGTTCACTGGTGTGTCCCAAGCACTAGGAACAGTGACTAGACATAGTAGGTGCTCAATAAGTATTTGTTGAGTGAATGAATCCAAGGTCATTTAAAAGTCTCCAAAGTTGGGGCGCCTGGGTGGCTCAGTTGGTTAAGCGTCTGCCTTCAGCTCAGGTCATGATCCTGGGGTCCTGGGATCGAGCCCTGCATTGGGCTCCCTGCTCAGCAGGGAGTCTGCTTCTCCTTCTCCCTCTGCCTCTCCCCCAACTTATGCTCTCTCTCGCTCTCTCTTGCTCTCTCTCAAATAAAAATAAAATCTTTAAAAAAAAAAAGTCTCCAAAGTTATACTAAGTAGTTTAGGTTTTATCCCAACGAGTATTGGGAGCCATGGACAATTCTAAGGAAAGGAGTAACTTTGCATCTCAGAAATATTACTGTAAGCAACAAATGGATCAAGGATTAGAAGGAGGAAAGCAACAAACTCTGTCTTACTGCTGCTTCTTATGTGAAATCTGAAATAGCCATACTGTAAAATGTGAAAAAAACAAGGTCTTTAGGTGCTTATTGAATGTTTCAAAGCACCCTGAAAGAAACAGGGGTAGAAGGTGAGTGGGGCTTAGGAAGAATTGGGCGATTTTAGCGTGGAATAAAAGAGTGAGAAAGCCAGGAAAATACAAGATTTTAAAAGAAAGAAGGCACAAAGTAGGGTAGTGATAGGACTGTGGGGGCAAACAGAGTAGATGAGTCACTTGTATGTTTAACAGTGGTCAAAATAGACAAGGTTGAGAGAAATGATGGAATTAATTCCTCAAGGTTAAAAAATGAAATTAACCTCCTATACCTCTCATCTCTCTCTCTCTCTCTCTCTCTCTCTCTCTCTCTCTGTCTCTCACTCTGTTTCTCTCCCTCTCTCTGCCTGTTTTTCTGTCTCTCTCTTTCTCTCTCTCCTGGTCCTCACGTGTCTTGTCTCGAAGTGTTACAAACTCCAAAACTAAATACCAAATACCACTTAAGTATATAAGGTTTGTAGTAGTTGTTTCTTTATTTCTCCAAGAAATTATTGATACATAGTACAATGCTGCAGGTCATTTTATATATAATATCTTCTGCACTAAGATAGTAATACCTACAGGAAATAGGAATAAATTATTAATTATTCCTGTATGTTTAATCAACAGTTATTATAAACTTTCACTGATTATTTTCTTTCTTGTGGCTTTTTTTAACTATAAAACAAATGTGTATTTTTCTACATGTTTATCTAGGTGTAGAATACAGAAATTGAAATGGTGGTTTTCATTTGTTCTACATGTGTATGAAGGATTTAATCCTTTTGCGATGTTATCCATCTATAATCCTTTTGTTATTAATCACGAGATTTTAATGGCGAATTCTGAAGTGTTTTTTTCCAAGATTAAAAAAATGTGAAAGACTCAGGTTATAAACTGTTTATCTTCAGGAGTGCCTGGGTGGTTCAGTCTGTTAAGCATCCAACTCTTGATTTCAGCTCAGGTCATGATCTTGGGGTCCTGGTATTGAGCCCTGTGTTGGGCTCTGTGCTCAGCAGGGAGTCTGTTTCTCTCTCTGCCCCTCCCCCTGCTTGTGCTCTCTCTCTCTCTCTCTCTCCCTTTCTCTCTCAAATAAATAAAATCTTTAAGAAAAAAAAAAAACCCTGCTTATCTTCATACTTACTGTATTGTAATTTTTTAGTTCCAGTTAGTGGGGGTTTTTTTAATATTATCAGTTCTAACTATTTAGTACCTTGACTTAACACTGTTATAAAGAGGATGATTTACTGTTCAAGCAGACCAGTGGTGTTCAAAATTAACTTCTACAGTATTTTAGATTCAATCAGTCTATTGACTGAGAAATTTATTTCATACTGTTAGAAAAACCAGTATAATCAGATAATTGGTGTCTGTTCTAACTGAAGATAGCCTTCTAAATGGTCAAAAGGCAGTCAATGTTCATGAGAAAGAAGAGTTTCAGATGGTCTCTGGAATCCCATCTATTGGTGTCACTTCTGAATTTTTTGCAAAGCGATATTTTTCAAACAGCACAGATGAAGATGTTCTGTCATTAAGTCATCTCTATCTTATACTGGCCTTCATTCAAAGGCCATTTTCACCTGACCTGCAAATAGAATGAACTTAGCTTCCATTTAGTTACAGTAAGGACAATTTTCCCTTCCACCAGAACCAGAACCAGGAATGGAGGAACAGTGGAGGCCCAAAACTATCAGCATGGGAAGAGGATTTACGGGAATACCTACCCAGCCAACATGAATGACTTTCTCTATAGGGATTTTAGACAATAGAGAAAATCAAGAAAGTGGAGACAACAATGGGAGTGTGACATCTCTTCAGAAGATTTATTTGGCTCTCTAGGGAAATCTTACTCTAAATACACTAGGATATATTTCACCAAGTACTCTCCTAAATCCCGGATCCTATGTGGAAAATAACTTACCTTAATAGTGCATTAAGATAACAACACTTTAAAATACATATTTCAAATGTAAAAACAACTATATTTTATCTGGAACAAAGTTACCATCATTAGCACTGGACTATGAAGACCAAGAAAAACTATTTAAGTTTTTGCTGTGAAAGTTTTATTAACTATACAACCTAACACTAACCTTTTCCTACCATAATTAATAGGAAATCTGGTCACATAGACAAGTACAATTTTTATATCTTATCTTGTTTGTAATCCTTTTCTTATACTCCCTATGTATAAACATATCTTTTAAGATACAAACAGTATACACCTCTTTAGAACATTTGTTACAAATGAGCTACATAAATAAAAACTTTGCTGTAGCATACAATGCATTTAAATAGTTTTAATCAAAATGATTTTCTTTTAATTAAATAAAAATCAAGAACCATAAGGATTTATTCTTCATAGATATTTTTACTTGTCATTTTTATTTGTCAGATAACACAAAATAAAAATATAAAAATAATTTTCTTGATTCTACATTTAGTTTTTAATTATTCTCAATGTCTTCTATGCTGTTATTTAGGGAATTAATAAGGGTCCTATTTAATGTATGCCTTAGGAACATTAATACTAAATTTTAAATATTAATGTTTTCCAAGCACACACAAGCTAATAGATCCTTCTACATAGAACATGTGCTGTTAGGTGTTTAATAAAATGCATAAAAATTATTTATAAATCAATATATAGTAAACAGTGTGGTTATGCCATTATATCGTGAGTTAGGTAAAATTTTAAAATCTTTCTTCATTATTATCTTACCATTCCGTTGGTGATGTCAGCTAAAATTAGTCTCAAACCTGGGCCAATTGTACTCACAAGCTGTTTAATAGACCACAGCTGACTTACTAGTACCTAGGAATATTCACTACTGTCTTTAAGAGCAAAGCAATGTGGTAAAATGTAATAAAATATAAAATATTTAAAACTTGCCTTGTGACAACTGTAACTTTTAATGAGTGGGCAACTTTTTTGAGGTTGGTTAAGAGGCCGTTGAAACTGAGCGCCTGGGTGGCTCAGTTGGTTAAGCGACTGCCTTCGGCTCAGGTCATGATCCTGGAGTCCCGGGATCGAGTCCCGCATCCGGCTCCCTGCTCGGCGGGGAGTCTGCTTCTCCCTCTGACCCTCCCCCCTCTCATGTGTTCTCTCTCAAGTAAATAAATAAAATCTTTAAAAAAAAAAAAGAGAGATGGAATCCACATGAGGTGTTTGTACAGATCTAAAGAAAATGTACATGTATAAAGCAACATTACCAGCTGCGCTAATGAACACAGTATAAATTGGACACATAGATTCTGAGAGGAGGCTGAGCAGAGGAAAGAATCACTAGGAGCCCATGCTGGTATGATTTCTGTAAAGGTTAATGCAGCGATTGACAAGAAAACTGGATTTCTATAAAGTAGAAGGAATGCTTTCTAAGTGGAGTGCTTCTTTGAAAAAGCACAAACTATGGACTAAGTGAAAATGTTGGTGGAAGGAAATGCGATTTATCTAAAAGAAATAAAAATCTGTGACATACTGTTGTCCACAGAGAACGGCAAAATTAAAAAGAAAATCTATAAACCGGCGTATACTCTAGGGATTAAATAAAAATGTATTACATGTCACATAGTCTTTGTTACCATAAGCATCCATGTGGGGCTATTTATTAACTATATTATACAGATTTTACAAAGAAAAGGAGAAGAGTGAAATATTCTATACTCAAAATTATTAAATAATATTCCTATATTTATTTCAAGATCCCTAAAAGAAAAAGCAATGTAGAGCAAGTTCAGGATCATAAATATTAGAATATCACTTAGATTAAAGGAACAAAAGAAGATACTTGAGTTTATGGTAATTGTCAGTATTTGTAAAGTTTTTTAAAAAGGAAAAAATGAGCTTAGTAGCATCATGAGGAACTTAACATTAAATGTATTTTCTAGTGATAGATGATTATGGCTAAAAAACAAAAGCAAAGGGAGATTCAGGGGACTGTGAAACAAGCTGGGGAAGGTTTATGTGAGGAAAAGGTTAGAAAGAGTCGAAGCAGCATTTGTAATAGAACACTTGACTAAGAAGCTGGAAACTGATTCTCAGGGTTACCTCTAACACTAAGTAGCTAACCCAGCTTGTCATCTATTAAAGTTTATGAACCTTTTGCAATCATTTCCAATTCCATTCTTTTGAGTCAATAAACTGAGTGTAATGTAAGAGGATGGATAATGTCTTCTGGATTTGGACTCAGAAATCAATCAATTCTAAAGAGAATTCTGAATATTAAAGATGTCTTTACTAAATAAGCATTTTTTCTAAATTGTCCTCTGTGGTGTGATCTAAATGGCTATTTTCACTTTCTTTTTAAATCTATATGGGGAGTCAGAGTATATTCAAATAAGAGTAAAAGTTTGACCTTTCCTTTACTGCTCGTGAATGGAAAATTCTCTTTGACATAACAGATTTTGTTTTGTTTTGTTTTGTTTTAAGTAAAGGTTTTTTTGATGCCGTATGGAGACCAGTTTCTATCAAGTACTGATTTCTCACAGTAATATTCAGAGAACATTTCAGGGGTTATCAACCAGTGGCACTGATCTCGCTGAATGAAACCAAGGATAATTATTGATGTCATGCTCATTTGCTGTCATGCAGAAATACTATTAGAGAACAAACTTCCCAAAATATACTTTCTACTCCTGATTTCAATGATGTTACAATTCCTTATCTAGTTCCTCGCTTCCTTAAGGGCATCTAACCACAAGACTCCGACTGACCTCAAAGGAACTTGATTAAGTAACCTTCAAATTCTCAAAACAATGATTACCCAGTATGTAAAGAAAAGTATCAAAGTTAACCCAGATGTTCCTGTAATGAAGATTCACTGTAGATCATCTATTTAATGAATTAAAAGGAGAATATGAAAATTCAAAAGAAGTAATGCCAATATTAAAATCTTGGTAAAGTGCAAATGACCTGAGGATATTCATAAGTAGTCACTATTTACAGTCCCCAGATTTCCAGAAGAAAAGAAACATTTTTAATTTGATTTCACCCTAAGAAAATGACCAATAGAAAAGAGATACTTGGTTGGCGAAGATTTTAAGATAGTACCAAAAAAGGGGGGGAGGGAGGGTACTGGCAATAGAATATAAACATGAAATGCAGTAAGAAAAGATAGACTTCAAGAGTTTTCATAGACATTGTCATTCATACTTACAGAATTTACTAAGCAAAAGGGAATATGAAGCCTTGTATGGTACTTTCTAGTTTTTAAATTGTTTCCTGCTTTCATTGATTTACTTCATCAAAACATGTCCAAAAGGAAGAACTGTTAAGGTGATTATTATCTTCTGTGGGCACTAGTTGAGAATGTTTTTCTTATGCTGTAATTAAAAGCTCTAATTCTCGTTAATCATAATGAATAAGATGGAATGGTCTAAGAATGCACCTTAGAAAACAGAATATTGGAAAAGGCGAGTTGCTGTTGTTGTAAAACAAATGTTGAGGAAACTATGACTACAAACAAAAGATTGAATAAGGTATCCTAATTTGAAGGGTAAAAAGCAATAAAACAATTTCCACTGCACGTATCAAAAATCATATTCAGATAGGATAACATTTATGAATAATGTTAATTCCCTAGTTTTCTGTTTTAATTTACCTGAATGCATGTAAAAAAAAAAAAAGCCTCTATAGGAAAATCTTCTGTTAGTTGAGGTACAACCTCCTGTACTTGAATTTAGTAAGAAATGTCAGAAATGCTACAGCTGGTAATTGCAGAGTGAATCTAAATCAAATAATAGCTTTTTAATCATTAGAATGATCATAGTAATTTGAAAGGTGAACATAGCAAGAATGATGTTAACATAAAATTGTTGATATCAAAAACCGAAATTAATACTGGATCATTTCCATCATTAATCAGGAAATAAATCTCTCTTGCAAGAGAACTTTCCTAGAGCAGCTAATAACTGCTATCACACTTTCCTGAATCCTTAAACCAAATATAGATCGAACAGTGACTGATATTAGGAGCCTGAAAGTGACAGTTCCCTCATGAATTTCACCAGACCACGTGACCTCGGTGGTATTAAGACTTGAAGGAAAATTATCTTATCATGAAATAATTCAGCAGTCAGCTTGATGAGTATGCTGCACCGCAAAAGCACAGATATCTGTGTCAAGCTGATTTTCTGCCATTATCTGCATGTTTAGAGATTTACCTGAAAATAGAAAAAGATGGAATTAGTAATAAGTTTTGTATTAGTATACAATAGTAGCAAATACAATAAGAATAGGTTAAATGAGTGGGAATAGGGCTAAGATGTGGCCTCTAAATCTTTGCTCATGATTGTTACTGGCATGCCCCAAATCACCATTTGATGTTATCCATACCTATCAAATACTTTTCCATGACAGTAACATTTCTTTAGTCTTAGAAACTCAGACACATAGGAACAATTCCAATAGAATGCTTTTTTTTTTTTGATGTCCCAAATCACTAAGCCAAAGTTACCCATTCTCCATGATTTTTTCATCAATATACTACTATTCCAAGAAAGCACATTTAAATATTTTTTCACCTTATGCAGTGTCCCTGACAAATATGTCAAAGCAAGAAGCAATGTCTATGACTTCCACCCAAGGACTTTGGAATTGTTATCAGAGTTATATGGGAAATAGTTTGGCCAAAAATATCAATATTTCAAGTATCTATATTTATTGACCAAACAGATCCACCTCTAGGGATTAATTTAACAAATAAATTTATTTATTTATCTAACTGATACTCTCACATTAGTGGTCAAAGATACACACACACACGTCTTTACTGATAGGCTTGTGTAAAAGATGTTTGTTGTAGCAATATTACAATAATAACAAAATGGAAACAACCTAAGTATTAATTAGTATTTTATATTTTCATACAATAAAATGCTATACAACTTAGTAATATAAAGTAATTGCTCATAATATCTTGCTATACAAAATACACATAGAATTGGAAAATAAGAAGTTCCATGATTGCATTTTCTGTTTTTTTAAATAAATATAAAACTTCATATATGGTAGGGGTGCCTATGTGGCTCAGTTTGTTAAGCATCTTCCTTCAGCTCAGGTCATGATCCCAGGTGCTGGGATCGAGTCCCACATGGGGCTCCTTGTTCAATGGGGAGTCTGCTTCTCCCTCTGCTGTTCCCCCTGCTTGTGCTCTCTCTCTCTGACAAATAAATAAATGAAATCTTTAGAAAAAAACCTTCATATATGGAAGTTAGGAAAATTCATATTTTAAAAACTAACTACAGTTTGGACTTCTTTTTCTAGGGTCCAGTATAATGAACTTGAATCAAAGGAGGATCTTTTTTTTTTTTTTTTAAAGATTTTATTTATTTGACAGAGAAAGACACAGCGAGAGAGGGAACACAAACAGGGAGTGGGAGAGGGAGAAGCAGACTCCCTGCCGAGCAGGGAGCCCAATGCGGGACTCGATCCAGGGACTCCAGGATCATGACCTGAGCCGAAGGCAGTCGCTTAACCAACTGAGCCACCCAGGCACCCCAAAGGAGGATCTTAAACGACATTACAAAGTAGTGATAATTACCCTCCTTGACTTCTAAGAGATAGTGGGTTGGGACACTGAGCCCCAGAAAACCAAGGAGATAAAAAAAAGAGCTTTATAGAGAAAGTCAGTAGGTCCTAGGTGCAGCCTAAAGTAACAATTAGAAAGCCATCACTTCCAGTACAAAGTGGCCAGTAAACTTCATGTCTTTATTAATAGGTAAGAGGCTGAGATTGCTTGAGGTGATCAACAGTAAAATATAGAGAAAATTTGGAGTGACTCTAGCAAGGGAACAGACTTTCCCTACACTACACAGAATAAAGGTGAAGAATGTGAATGTATTCAGGTTACACATATACCATTTATTAAAATCTAAGTACATTTTTCCCCTGAACTGTGTCTTATAATCAGTGTGGACATTACTCTGGTAGTGTCTCTTTTATTGATATATTTTTGCTAAAATAATTAGTATTTGAATGGTGTATTTTATAATTGGTGACCTCGTATAATTGGTGACCTCCTAAAATTGGTATTTTATAATCAGAGAACCAAGGAATATCGGTTCATACTTGTAAAGGCAGATACAGTGTAAAGAAACAAACATTGCTGAGAAACAGAATAGCAGGGGGTCATCAGAGGATGGGACACTTTTAATTTTAATTGAACACACAACCGAATACTTGATTAGAGGCTTTTATTTGTTTTGTTTTTACTATTTTGCATGAAGTCTGTTGTTTTTCCAACCCACCATTTTGGGGGAATGCATGCATAACACGCATCTCCAGTCTCTGCTAGTATGTAAGTAAGCTCCATGAGGACAGGCATACTTGTCTGTTTTGCTCAGTGACGTATCCCATTCACCTTGAAAAGGACTTGTCATATAATAAGTGCTTGTGACTATAAAGATGAGAGAATGAATGAATAAATGAACGAATTTAATTGCTTTTTAAAATGAGCCTTGACATTTGCCCTAAACTCGTGTGGACATAGAATCCTCACACTTTTCTCATGCTCCCAAAGGAAAAAAAAAAAATAAACAAAACCAAAAACCTGTCTACTGATGCATGAAGTTAAGATTTAGCCAGCAGAAATAATCTGAGTTCCAGAATTTCCCTTCACATCTCATGGGCGCTCTCTCTCATTCTGTACAGCACCGTGTGTGTAACTGTTTGTGCCTCTCCAGGGATCACTGACACTAGAAGTATTTTCTTTTCACCCGCCTCACCCAGTTTCCCAATTTTGAATTTTTTTTCTACCCTATATCCACCTACAACAGCAATAACATAAGATTTTATATCATTATCATATGACCCAGCCATTCCACGCCTAGGAACATACCTAGGAGAAGTGAAAACATATGTTCATACAAAAGTTTGTACATGAATGTTTATAGCAGCATTATTCATAATGGCCAAAAACTAGAAAGACCACAATGTACATTAACTCATGAATGGATAAATACAATGTGGTATATCTACACATTGGAATATTATTTGACAATAATAAAGAGGAATGAAGTTCTGACACATCCTTCAACATAGATGAACCTTGGAAATGGTATTTATGCTGAAAGACTGTATTGTAGGACTCCAGTTACAGGAAATGTCCATAATAGACAAAGCTATAAAGACAGAAAGTAGATCAGTGGTTGCCTATGGCTGTGAGAGAAGATCCAGGGAAAGGGATTGACTGCTAATGGGTATGAGATTTGGGAGGAAAGATGATGAAAATGTTTTAAAATTGATGGTAGTGAAGGTTGCACAACTTTGTGAATATGTCAAAAAGAATTTAATTGTAAATTTTTTAAGTAGGTGAATTATATGGCATATGAACTATATCTCAATCAAGCTATTATTAAAACCAATAATAATTTAAAATTTTTAATGTATTTACATACCCTTGAATACACTAAGGAACAAAATTCCCTTTGATATTCTCCTCAAAAAGTTAGAAATTTTTAAAAACCATATTTTTCTAACTAATTCAACCCAATTTAAATTGATTGGGACATGTCCATCTCTGCTGATTCATTATTTCATCAAACTTTTAATTTGATTATTTTTTCTTATTAGCTCTTCAGATATTGCCTGGTGTTAATATGTTTCCTTCTCTCTCTTCTCTTCTGAAAATAGGAAGGAGGAGTGACGACTTTGAATGTACATCTATACGGCATCTTGCTTTTTTGGTATTCCCGAAGGTGCCCCACATAGGAAGATCCAATGCATGGGATCCCGATGAGAGCTCTTCACTAAGGTTTGAAGCTTATTTATGCTAGAGAAGGAAATGAGAAATCAGTGGAGTAAAAGAGGTGTTAAAGCCAAGGTATTTCCCATTTAGTGGTTTTTACGGTTGGCCCCCTACTTCCTACAGCACCCACCTAGACCTTGCAAATCAATTTGTTTTTAAACATGTCTCTGATTTTGCCATATATCAAAAAGATTTCTTAACCTATCTACTCCCAATTCCCAGATTATTCCAAATACTTCAGAGAATAACCACTTGTCCCATAAACTGCCATTTCTTAACCACATTCATTTGACATATTCATAGCCAAAATGCTATTCCCATCCCCTCATACTGACAAAAATGTCTTCAACTCATCAGGATTAACAAAATAGAGGGTGTGTGGGAAAAAAAGAGTATAGAGATTAGTTACATTACTTTTTTTCTTTCAACAGAAAAATGTGGCAAGTAGGAATGTCCATTGAACAATTACATATTTCATTTTGCAGCCTTATCACAACACAAAGTTATGTGGGAATTTTGTAGCTTCCCATCAATTATCAAATACCAGAGCACTAGTCAGTTGACTACTGGGGCAATCATTGGCCTAATAAATCCAACAAATTTGTTCTTACATACCAAGAAGACATATCTCCAAAAATATATGTGTGTAAATATATTTCATCCAAAAAAGATATATTTGAGGCCATTCCACAGTTTCACTTTATGAAATCTAAAGACACAAGGATAGATCAGTTTAGACTTACTAGTTCATCTTTTAAAAAATAGTATATTTGCAGTAAATTAGATTTTCTACCAAACATTTCAAATTTCCCAATTCTCACATAAAAAGATAATGCAGCCATCATAATGTGCCAAATATTATACTGAACATTTAATGGCTAATAATAAGCATAACTTCTTAAATGTTACTGAAAAACTAATTTCTAAGATAGTTCATTAAATAAATGAAATATCTATTTGAGATTCGTTTGTAAAAACTGATCCCAAGATATAATTCTGAAGCCTAAGAGTTATTGTTCCTGATTTCATAACAACGTGAAAGCAACTCATCACATTACGATTCACATACGGTCTTAATCACTTAGTGTATTTCACCATTTATATTGAACACTTCCATAATTCTATGACATTTATTTGGTCAAATTATTAACTGAGGCAAAAATTTGCAAACAGAGCTGTTGTGTGGTAGAGTATGTTTCCCAAGATGGTCAGCTGCTCAGTCGCAACGTGACCTTGCCACTCTGCCATCAAGGGGTGGGGGAGGTCTATTTATTCTTGAAACTGGGTCGACACTGTAACTGCTTTGACCAATGCAATGAGGCAAAAGTGACATTCTGAGAACTCCAAACCCAAGTCTAAACAGTACTGGCAGCTTCGGTCCCCCGCCTCTTGGTACACTCAGTCTTAGGACCCTCCCTCTCAGAACTCAGCCACCATGCTGTTGAAAGACTAAGTCACCTGGAGAGGCCGTGGGTCGATATCTCTATCAACAGACCCGCTGAGCTCCCTCCTGACAGCCAGCAGCATTTGCGAGCATGTGAGTGAGCCCTCTGAACATCCAGCCCAGTCGGGCTTTCAGAGACTTCAGCCCTAGCTTCCAGCTGACTGAAGACCAAGAGACACCAAATGAGAACCACCCAGGTGAGCTCATTCAACCCACAGAACCATGAGAGATAATGACAAACTGCTGTCTTAAGCCAGTCCGTTTTTGTAGTGCTTACTCAGCAGTATATTCAGAGAACGCGAGGTGACTGCCATTTTACTCATCATAGAGCACACCCATCCCCTCCCATCTGTGAGGTAAGGACGCGGGTGAAGGCAAGGAGAAGATTATTACCACATGACCTAGAGATATTGGAGAATAGAACATTTCATGTTTAACTTCATTGTTCTTTTTTTAATTTAATTTTATTATGTTATGTTAATCCCCATACATTACATCATTAGTTTTAGATGAAGTGTTCCATGATTCATTGTTTGTGCATAACACCCAGTGCTCCATGCAGTACGTGCCCTCCTTGATACCCATCACCAGGCTAACCCATCCCCCAGCCCCTCCCCTCTAGAACCCTCAGTTTGTTTCTCAGAGTCCATCATTGTTGTTCTTAAAACTAGGTCCTATAACAAAGTATTTCTTTGAAAAGAATTTTACCGTAAACCATAGGTAAACTACTAGATGAATTTATTGAAGAATTGTGCTAAGCGTTAAATTTAACCTGCATTAAATGTGAAAGTGAAGTTCACTTTCCCCAAACTCATCCACTTTCTTTGGACAGCTGAAAGTGGATTATGATTTAAATTCCTTTTTTGTTTCAAACAACCCTCCAGATGGTCTCTGCATCTCAGGATAAGCTGCCACCAGAGAAGGCATTTGATTTCTGGTCTGCCCTCATTGCTAGGTGTCATTCCCTAGAATGCGAAGGAGGGAAAGAAATCTTGGTGCATTGGTCTCCCCAGTCTTAGGTTTCTGGCCGCAACTGGAGGTGAGAGCACGTGAACAAGGTTTGACCACCTGGTGGCAGTAGTTCTCCGTGCTAGCACGGCTCTCCCGCGGGATTCCTCTCCTCGTGTGATGCTGGTCCCAGCTGCACCCACTCTGGGCGTTTCCTGCGCCTGCAACCTGGCCCTTCCTTGGTTCTTGCAGATCCAAATAGCCTCTCCTGTAGCCAATTCTGATCATGTGCCCTGAGAACAACAGCTGTGTTTTTTTGTTTTGTTTTTTTAACTGTGGTCACATTAGAATCACCTGGGGGAATCTTTTGGCATACCCATTTCCAACGTGTACCCACGACCAATTAAATGTGAATCTCTGGAGGTGGAACTCAGACATGAGTATTTTTAAAAGCTCCCAGGTGGTTTTAATGTGTAGCCAGGTCTGAGAACCGCTGCCCTAGACCAATCTCAGTTCTATGAATAGTTTAACTACTCGGCATTACCCTTTTCAGTAACATCACTAAATGGCATCTGCTCACGGATTCCTTGCTGAGCCACGAAGGAGCAACTGTGGGGCTGGCACACTTTCTTCCTAAGATCTTAGTAAACTCTCTGTAGAGTTAAATTCAACTCATGTCCGGCACTATGACGAGCTCTGGGAATGCAAAATCTAGTTCTATTTGCCCCCTGATGCCAGGAGATGCACGTCCACTGGAGGGAGGTGGGAAAGGCAAGAATGGAAGAATTCTGAAAATAAGTCATTTCAATATGTTGTGCCTGGTACATTAAAAGAGCAGGTCTATAGGAGCACTAAGAAGGGGCACTCTGAAAAAGTTTTTGGAGGTTCAGTCAAGCAGAGGGAAATGCATAAACAGAGGCCCAAATGAAAGCCAGGCAGAGCACAGGTCAGGGAAGGTGTGATGGTTTGATAAGGCTCATGGACTTGGGGGTGGCGGGGAGAAAGTGTGGGGTGGGGGAGAAAGCTAACATTATTTTATTTGCCTTTTGCCTTTACTGTTATTTTTATTAAGAAAGTAGTATGTATTAATAGTCGAAAAATAAGAAAACAGACATAAGCTAAAACCCAAATAGCCAATAAATACATGAAAAGAAGCTCAGTCTGAGGAAAATGCAGAACTAAACCACAGTAAGACACCGTTTCACACCCATCAGATCGGGAAACCATCTGACAAGAAGAAGAGCTGGAAAGGACGTGGATCCACGGGAACTCTTCCATGTCATCAGTAAGAATGTAAATAGGTACAAAAACTTTGGAGGGAAATTTGACAAGATGGATAGAGTTTAAGGTACATACACCCCACGACCCAGAAATTCCATTCCTAGGCACGTACTCTAGAGAAACTCTTACAAGTGAACCCAAGGAGACCGGTACAAGAATGTTTCCAGTGCTGTTATTTGTAAAACTAAAAAATTAGAAGCAACCTAAAAGCTCATCAAGGGGAGAACAGATGAACTAAATGTAGTATATTTAAATATTATGCATAAGTGAATAATGTTACACTATATTCTAATCACACTATTATTATACTATAAGTACCAGCAGGAAATAACCTAACAAGCAAAATGTTGAGGGAGAAAAGCTAGTTGCAGAAAATTAGATACCATATGATATCAGTTATCAATGAAGCCAAATATTATATTTTCATTTGGGGACCCATACAATCCACCTATGATATAAAGAACAGTGTACAAATAAATATCACCTTCAGTATATTGGTAACAAGGAAGTCTAGGGGGTGAGTGAGGAGGCATGATCAGAGAAGAATACACACAGAACCTAAAACTATATTTGCAGTGTTTTATTTCTTAGCTTAATGGAGGGTACACAGGCAATTTTATGTTCCATATTTCACCATTCTGTATATATGAACTCTTGCGCACTTCATTTATTTTTGAATGCAGAAAGGGAGTTGGCTAAGTGGAATATGGTACATAAAAAAGAGCCAATGATTAATGCGTGAGGTTTAAGCAATTGAGGACAGAAGCTAAGAAGCAGCAGCCGGCAAGGCGACTGCCACACGGAGTGACACTCAACAGTGACAAAAGAGCAGAAGAGAATTAGAACAGGATCAAGACGAGACATTGTTTTGATCTTTCTTAGTGAAGAGGAAGAAAAAGTAAGAAGACCATGATGCATTATCACATGTAATTTATACATAGAGCGTGGACGTGTGTGGTGCTTAAACCAGTAGTGTGTTCTTACAAAATAATACAGATAAGTGATTTTTATTTTTTTAGATTTTATTTATTTATTTGAAAGAGAGACACAGCCAGAGAGGGAACACAAGCAGGGGGAGTGGGAGAGGGAGAAGCAGGGTTCCTGTGGAGCAGGGAGCCCAACACGGGGCTCAATCCCAGGACCCTGGGATCATGACCTGAGCCGAAGGCGATGCTTAATGACTGAACCACCCAGTCACCCCCAGATAAGTGATTTTTAAAAAATCATCCTGAATCACCATACCCAGAGATCATTACTCTTAACATTTCTAACTTTGTGTTCCTCATTCTAGACTTTTCTTGCACAAATATATATTAAAATATGCAATTTGCCCAAAGAGGGATTGTCTGTAGATAGCCTTTGGTATCATGGTTCTTAACTTAAAATATCACACATTCTTCTATGCCTATAAATATAACAGATTTAAATTTTATAAATATATCATAAAGGCAGTAGAAAGGATGGATTTAAGGAATTAAAATCGGAAGCTATTTAGGAAGCTATTAAAATAGGATAGACAATAACCTATAGAGGCTCAAGATATGTGCAAGATCTGTATGGGGAAAATTATAAAACTTCATGGGAACAGGATAAAAGAGGCTTAATGAAACCTCTATCACATTAATGAATAGGAGGAATCGATAACCTAACGGTACCTGTCACCACTGCAATTGGCCTGTATAACCTATGCAATTGCAGTTTAAACTCCAGGGTATTTTGTAGAACTTGTCATGGCAATTCTAAAATGAACATCAAGGGCGCCTGGGTGGCTCAGCTGGTTAAGCGACTGCCTTCGGCTCAGGTCATGATCCTAGAGTCCCGGGATCGAGTCCCACATCGGGCTCCCTGCTGAGCAGGGAGTCTGCTTCTCCCTCTGACCCTCCCCCCTCTCATGTGCTCTCTCTCATTCTCTCTCTCAAATAAATAAATAAAATCTTTAAAAAATAAATAAATAAAATGAACATCAAAGAACACAAGAAGAACCAAGACATTTCTTAAGAAAGAGGGGAGGAGGATACTGGATACTAGGGCTTATTACTAAGACATGGTAAGTAAAAGATACCAGGATATACAACTTAATGAAACAGAAGAGAAAGCCCAAAAATAGATCCACACACATAAGGAGATTTAATATATGACAGAGGGCCATGGCAGATCACTGGGGGAAATACTCATTATTTTAAAAAACACTGGGGTTATCCATATGGTTATCTATGTGATGAAACTATATCCCTACCTCACATTATAAAGAAAAGGTAATTCCTGATAGATGAAAAAAATGTGATAGCCAAATTCTTGCAATTTCTAAAATAAAATATAGGGAAGTGTCTTTGTAAACTTAACATGGTCAAGGATGTCCTAACTAAAACATAAAACATGCTACCCTAACAAGAATTATTGTTGAACTTCACCATATTAAAATAAAAAATGATCACCAAAAGACACCATAAAGAAAGTAAAAAGACAAACCACACAAAAAGAAAAAGACCAACAACCCAATGGAAAAATGGCAACCAAAAAAATGATATTTCACAAAAAAGGGAAGTAAAAGTTCATCATATGAAAAGATATTTAACATCGTTAACATGTATGTAATATGCAAATTTTAAAAATTATACAGCATTTAGAGTGCTAGACTTGCAAAAATTAATAAATTGAATAACAGGTTTGGCAAAGATATAACAGTAAGTTGATACAACTATTTTGGGAAATAACAGGCACTATCATTTAAATATATGCACACCCTATGTCCAAGTCATTTCACTCCTAGGCAATATAATCAGAAGAAATTTTTGCATGTGAGCCTTAAATGAAATGTATAAGAACGTTCATAACAATGGTTTTTGTAATACCACAAAATCTAGAAACAATTCTAATGTTCTTAGACAGGAATATGATAAATGCGTTCTCACATATTCTACAATAAAATACTATATAGCAGAGAAAAAGAAGGAACCGTATCTGCACATACATGAATAAATTGTAAAAGGATAATTTTGAGTGAAAAACCAAGTAGTAGAAGACTACATACATAGAGCAAAGTACTGTAAAGTTCAAAACAAGCAAAAGTAAACAACACAGAGGTGCCTGGGTGGCTCAGTTGGTTAAGCATCTGCCTTCAGCATAGGTCATGATCTCAGGGTCCTGGGATCGAGCCCAGCATTGGGCTCCCTGCTCAGTGGGGAGTCTGCTTCTCCCTCTCCTTCTGCCCCTCCCCCCTGCTTGTGCTCTCACTCTCTCTCTCTCTGTGTCAGATAAATAAATAAAATATTTTTAAAAAGTAAACAACACATCATTTATGACTACATATGTGATTTTTTTAACTATTAAAAATTGGAAATGATCAGCATGAAGGTAGAGAGGTATGTGGATGAGGTTAGGGGAAAAAAACACAGATAACTTCAAAAATTTTGATAGTAATCTAATTCTTATGTTGGGCATAGGTTTGTGGTTTTTTTATTTACTATTATACTTTGTAACTTACATATACGCTCGATATTCATATATATTAAACATTACATAAATTTAAGGTAATAAATTACTAGGGCCTTCTCTAAGGAAACTAACAAGGAAACAAGAATGGAGCTAAGATACAGACTTAAGAAAATATCTAGGGGAAATTTCTAGACTGAGCTATTTATCATACATGAGTAGTGAGGAAGAAGGAGGAATATAAAATTACTAATGTTGGGTTTGGATAGCCAGTGTTAGTATTCATTAAGGTATAACATGAAGAACTTTTGATATTTTGTTGGTTAGTTGACTAAGATTTAGCTTAAGATGGAAGATCGGAAAGTAGTGTACATATTCCCTTTTATACATGTTCTATCTGAGGCGCATGTGGAATATTTAGTAGATACGTCAGGCAGTCTCACCAATGCAGGACTCAAACAAACATGGTTCAGTGAGGGCCCTATGTATACAGGCATCTTCCCTTTACAGAGGTGTGTAAATCGTGGAAAGTTCCTAATGAAAGCATATAGAGTTAGGGAAACAGACTGAAGAGAAGAGCTTACAAAAAACAAAGTAGAGAGAAGGATTAGTCAGATCACAAGACAGGATCACGAAGAGAATAACCATGGATTCGAAGTTTCAGGTAGATAACGCATAATGCATTAGGAAGCAAGGGAATTCTAGCTGCCCTGCAAACAGACTTTGGCCCTTCCCAGAGCAGAGGCCCCCTTGTAAACTATCCCATCCGCTCTTAACCAGAGTTTTGCAGGGTAGGCTTCTTCTCGTCCTTTTGAAAGTGTTTACATTCAGGTAGCATAGCCACTTGTTTAGCAAAGTGCCTTCCTGGTCTAAAAGGAAACAGAAGAGCATTGAGAGGATTTCAGTCCAGTCTTGAGCAGGCATATATTCAGTCCTCCTTGTGCTCTTCATACTCTACTACCCCATTCAGTATTCACCTTGGCTTGAGTTGTTTGGGATATCTCACCCCTGCTCCAGGCCTGTCCTCTGTATCACTGATCAATGTGCCACATTGATCCAGCGAGTGGTTTGATGTACATCAGTTTTTCCTCTCTCAGGTTGACCACTTGGGCTTCTGGCTTCAATTCTCTGACATGGTCTATTCTCAGACAGACTCTTCCACCTTCTCTCTCCTTCTCCCCCATATCCCACCAGACCCAATAGGTGGGAGAGGGGGCAATGGCCCCAACACTTTAAAATTCAAAATATCCTTTCTGACTATTTAGTTGGTGATTTATCCAGGCAATTGGATAATGAGACACAAAATCTACAGGAAAGAGAGAAGCTTTCTGAAAAGGTTAGATCCTAAAGGGCTAGGCAGAAGACAAGTCCCATGTGTGCAACTTTGGAGTCACCAACAATTAGTACTGAGAGTGGGGAAGAAGGATATGGAAAGAAAGCGGCATGCAGAAGATGATGTGAGAGACATCAAAGATAAATCTTGCTTCATTTACAAGGTTTAGTCACATCTTACATTGCAAATAACATATCTATCATCAATTATATTTTACTTAAATCCCTTGGGGCAAAAGTTTAATTGTCATATTTCTAGATGTATTTTAAACTGAATTCCTTGAAGGTAGAAACAAATAGAGTCTTATGCAACATTATATCCCCAACCTTCAGTATAATTCCTGGCACATAAGAAACACAGAATGAATGAATAAATAAATATAAGAATAAGAGCAAACACATGCATGGTGCTTACCATGTGTCAGGCATTATTCTAAATGCTTAACATATATTAACTCACGTTAATTAAGAATTGAATAATTTGGATTAAGAAGTGTATAACTTTTCTACTAATTAATGAAAACCAGGGTTGATTTTATTTTGACCTATCACCATAACATAAGTATTTCCTGGAGACTCGAAGAAATAAAGGTGACATTTGAATATGATGGAAAAAATTAAAATTGGGGATTCAGAAATTGCTATATTGTGGTGTATTACCATAACCCTTTGGGTTTTCAACCCATATGACCCATTCTTTTTCTTGGACCTGGTCACCATTTTATAAGTGAGCCCTTGACAGCCATATTTGTACATTGACCCTGCCCTCCTGGCTATGGATAGTTGGATCAGAAGTGTCACCTGATCCAAATTGGACAAGTCAGATACTTCTGGTAATTTGAAGCCAGAATTGAGAACCACGAAGAAGTCCTATGTATGATTGAAGTTGGGACTCAAAAACTCAGGAGATGTGGCTTGGCAATATTCTGCCCTGTGAATAAAGAAATAGAAGAGGCCAACAGAGAAAGAGAAAGAGGAGAAGGGGGCAGGGAAGAGGAGAAGATAGAAAGAGGAGAAGAGAAGAAGGAAATAGTCACAAAAGGGAAAAAGCAAAACCAAGAGAGCTGAGTTCTTAATATTCCAGGTCCTAGTTACAGCCCCTTCCTGTCTTTCAGACAATCCTGCCTCCACTTAATAAATTGCTTTGTTTCGCTTAAACTGAATCAGGTTGTTTTCTGCTAATTTCAACCACAGAGTCCTAACCAATATACTATGTTACTAAAATATAATGGTATTTGCCAAAGATAATCAACCAGAAAACACTCTCAAAATTATGTGTTAATGAAACACCAACTGGAGCACGTGAACATGCAGCTACCAGACAGAATTTTAAAAGTCACCATCATTTTGAGGGAACAGTTTGAGATAAGTTGATGAAGGCATAAAATGATCAGTAGAATATAATTATTTCTAAATATCACCAAACCACTGAAGGTTTGGGACATTGGAAAGGCATATAAAAACAGGTAAAACAATTGAAAGTGGTAGCTTGATCACATAGAAAAGAATGTGGTAATAAAATAGATCATGATCATTAGCATCATGGATTCCAGAAAAACATGGGAAACAATATGATTGACTCAAAATAATATTGGCTACATTTAAGATCATATTTGTCAATGTTTCTGGTTACTAAAGTAATATTTGTTATTAATCATAGAAAAGAAGGGAGTGTACAATAATAATTGGGTCTGTGAAACAAAATAGTGAATATACATTTAGGTTTCATTCACTGGAGAACATTTACTTCTTTAAAATGACTAGAGTAAATGAGTAAATAGTAAATGCGACAAAGAAGCAACGATTAAGTAGGAGTTTCTAAGCAAAGTCAACATGGGTAAGTGTGGGGAGAATATACTGAGCTACAAAGAAGGACTATAACAGACATTACTGCTTAAAAATAGATTCTTTTTTTTTAAAGATTTTATTTATTTATTTGAGAGAGAGAATGAGACAGAGAGAGAGAGCATGAGATGGGGGAGGATCAGAGGGAGAAGCAGACTCCCCGCCGAGCAGGGAGCCCGATGCGGGACTCGATCCTGGGACTCCAGGATCATGACCTGAGCCGAAGGCAGTCGCCCAACCAACTGAGCCACCAAGGCGCCCCTTAAAAATAGATTCTAAACTTAGTCATATGACCATGTTAAGTTGCAATGACAGCACTGATGTTTGAGAATCTCTGGGCAAACACTGCCTAATGCAGCTGATAAGATTAACTGGCTGAAGTTTTAGGTAACACAAAAACAAAATAAAGTCATTCCCTATGTTTGTATTATTAAAAGGGTGTTTAATCATGACATATCTGCTAACATTTTAGATATTTAACATTTTATGGCATATAGAACCATAACTATCATATGGTGTAATTAGGTACTTTAAAAATACTAAGTAAAAATAAGTTTTTTCAACTTGTGAAGAATTTTTGAAGTTGTCTCATCCCTCCTAATTCTATTTCACCTTACATAAAATTCTTTAACTATTATATAAAGTCCATTTTTAAAAACATGTCTTTTTTTTTAAAGATTTTATGTATTTATTTGACAGAGAGAGAGACAGCGAGAGAGGGGACAAGCAGGGGGAGTGGGAGAGGGAGAAGCAGGCTTCCCACTAAGCAGGGAGCCTGATGTGGGACTCTATCCCAGGACCCTGGGATCATGACCTGAGCCGAAGGCAGACACTTAATGACTGAGCCACCCAGGCACCCCTTTAAAAACATGTCTGAAACTAAGTTCAAAATCTCAAAAAGCATTTCCTTGTTTAAAAACTTACAAAATTGATAGAGCTTTTACCATCAAAAGTTGGCAATAGCTTAACATACAAAATATGTATCAGTGTTCACAACTGTGAACTGGAATTTACTTGTCTCTCTTTTGCATTTTTATTGTTATTTTCTAATGAACCCATCATAGACCCATGATTAAAAAGGGATTTTAAAAGACTAAAGTTAAAAATGGTATTAAAAATATGAGTGTTGGGCGCCTGGGTGGCTCAGTTGGTTAAGCGACTGCCTTCGGCTCAGGTCATGATCCTGGAGTCCCTGGATCGAGTCCCGCATCGGGCTCCCTGCTCGGCGGGGAGCCTGCTTCTCCCTCTGACCCTCCCCCCTCTCATGTGCTCTCTCTCATTCTCTCTCTCAAATAAATAAATAAAAAATCTTTAAAAAAATATGAGTGTTGATGTTGACTATGATTTAACCAATCGTATGATTCATTTACAGAGGAGGATGAAATTATAAATTTTCTGAACTGTTAACCCTATAAAAAAGAAACAAGCTGCAAGAAAGAAAAATGTTGGCAGATACAAATCAATTATTTTAAATGTGTGTTGTATGAATTGTGATGAGAATGGATATATTCTGTCCTGAATCTTGGGTTTGGAGATGATCACAAATTGTGGTATGAGAGCATCCTAACTCAAATGTCCCTTTGAAACACATACACAAAAGAATTCTCTGAGAAAACATTCTAAATTTTGGTAGGCAAGAAGAATTCAAGAATCCCCCGAACTCATATGCATGTAAGAAAGGATGAAAACTGCAAGAATCAAGGACACGTTTGTAGTGTTATTTTAACCACAGAGGTCAGAGCTGGTAAAGTAATCCACAAGGCATTTTCCAATTCTGCTGCCCAAGAAGTGGAGAGAGTGACTGAGAGAGAAAAGTGGAATGTCATTGATCAATGGCTTCCCCCCCTCATTTTTGCTCTGGGACACTGCCCACTGTCATGGCTGAACCTGACCTTCATTAGCTCAAGGGAGAATAGAGAGCTAAGTTGTCAAATTTTTGTCTTTTTAAGTTTCTTAAACCTCATCTAAGGAGATTTTTGGGTTTTTTTTCAGTAGCATCCATCCTTCATTCCACCTTCCTGAGCACCACCGGCATATTCCATCCACATCTGATCAGGGAAAGAGGAGGAATAAAGACCCCCTCAGGTGGAGTCCTGGCACTGGAGAGGGCTGAGGTAAGAAAATCCCATCCAAGATTATGAATCTAAAAGAAGAGACTTGTTCTCTGCTCACTTTCAGGGGCCCTGGAGGAAAGGACATCTCTTGCAGAGTTCTCTCAGCCTCTGGAGCACAGGACAGGCAAATAGAGAGAACCAAAGAGCAATGTCTAGGCAGAGATTTCATCCTCCCTCCCCTGTGTATCCTGGACCCCAAGCACTGAATGTGCACAATGTGCTACCAATAAATGTTTGTTAAATCAGATTATGGAAAAAATAAGATACACTGAGTGGTTGGAGTAAAATCAAAATGAGTATCGAAACATAGATATATATTAGGATGCAATACTTAAGTAAAAGTACTGAAAAAAAGCATAATCAGAATGCTAATAAAAGGTAAAAGGCACCAGAGTGTAACCTCCTTGAGAGGAGAAAACATGTCTCCCTATATTGCCAGGTGCCATGCTTGCCAACATTTTCAGTATTTAGTAAGTGTGTGTTGAATACAAAAATGAATGAACAAATAAGTGAATGAATCAAGAGATGAATGAATAAAATTCAGAAGAAACCACCCTTCCCCCCTGCAGCAACGCCCCCAAGGAAGCTGACTGCCTCTTCCCCACCCGGAAGAACACAGATTTACTTTCTGGAGACATTAAAGACACAGAATGCCAGGAGCAGCGAGGGGGTGGCTGACTTACCCTACTAAAAATAAAGGATGAAATATTAGAACACTAGGAGTAAAATGAAGATCTAGAACTTACCTGTAGAGAGAAAATATAGGAGGAATATGAAAGATAGGAATAGAGACATGTCAGACTTCTCAGCAGCAACCCCGGAAGCTAGAGCACAATGGGGCCTTTAAAAAAAGTTGGAAGGGATGTTGTAAGCATTGTATAAAAAAACAAACTATTCTCAAATATAAGAGTAAATTAAACAATATGGAAGATCACGAACATTTCACATCCTATACACTTTCCTCTTGGAAACTGCTGAGGGGAGTAAGTCAGAAAAGAAACATGGAATCCAAGGCAAGAGGGGGACAAAAGGAGCTCTAGAGCTCTGGGTGACAACATGCAGCAGGGCTAGAGAGTGGATAATTCAGGTTGGAGCAAGAGACCAGAGGGCCTCCCAAAGGATGTCATCAAGAGAAGGAAGAAAACAAAATTATCTGGTGTGTTTGATCATATTGACAAGAGTTTTATAGCTCCAGATGATTTGAGAAGTTAGTGATGAACAATGTGAAACTAAACAAAAACAAACGGAGAAATGTAACTTGTACAAGACCATAATCAACACCAAACGCTATGTATACAGCCACACTAGTGAAAACATCAGCTCCTGAAGAATTACGGTAAAATGTTAACAAGTACCATCTTTAAAATTGTGGATTGTGGGTTATTTGGTGGTTTCTTCTTTCTACTTTTCATCATTTTTTAGGCTTTCCATAGTTGATGTATACAACCTCCAAAATTAGCATTATGTTCTTGTTTTTGTGGAAAATGTTTCTGTTTCATTTTTAACAAGGAATAGCTTCTATACTGAAATCTATGGACAGGGAAAGATGAAAGCCATCTGAAGAAAGAGAAACTAAAGGATTACAGTAGAAGAGCCCACGACAGACTGCCCAGTCTGACAAAAGATATGGACATCGCTTTCCTAACACAGATTAAAAATCTGTCACAGAGAAAATCTATAACAGTAATGGGGGCACTTCCACTATAAAGACGTCTGCTAGAAATCTCATTATACTAAAAAGCTGAGCATCAGACAAAATCTTGGCTCGTCTTGCTGACAATTTCATCTCTCAGAAGGTAGTAGAAGCAAAAAGTGGAACTGCCTCTTAATTCTGACCAGGAAGAGAGAAGTGGTTGCTACTGGGTTTGAGAAGAAAGATCGTCACGGGCTGTGCAGTCCCATGGATTCATACCTGCCTGAACAACACACCTAACATGTGTGAATTGGTGTATGTGTAGATTTTGAAGTGAAAAAAAAAAAAGCTATAAGTCCAATGACAATAGATGACCACACATTCAACATGTACTCAAATTCTGAGTAACAGAGAGGGGAGGGGAGAAGAGTGTCTATTTTGAACTGTTCACATCTTTGAATCAATAATTTCACTTGGGAAATAACTGAACAAGATATTTCTCAAAAATTACGAAAATATGTACAAAGAGATGTTTGCAACAGCATTATTTGTCATTGCAACAACATGTGAAAAGCACTTAAATGTCCAAAAAAGTCAGCATATTCACTCCATGAGCCACATGCAATCATGATGGTAGTTAGAAAGAATTTATTATAACATAAAAATGCAAATGCTTTCAACCACTTATATGAACTAAAAAAAAAAGTCAAGGTACAAAATTTTACTGATTCTATTATATACTCAAAAATACAGAAGTATATATGGGACGCCTGGGTGGCTCAGTTGGTTAAGCGTCTGCCTTCAGCTCAGGTCATGATCTTAGGGTCCTGGGATTGAGTCCCGCATCAGGCTCCCTGATCAGCAGGGAGCCTGCCTCACCCTCTGTCTACCCTTCCCCCTGCTTGTGTGCTCTCTCTCTCTCTCTGACAAATAAATAAAATCTTTAAAAAAAACCCACAAATGTATATACATAAGTATTTTATCCACTCCTTCAATGAATTTTAATTAACTGCCTACTAATATATTCCAGGTACTAATCTAGGCACAGAATGAGCATCGAACAAAATAAATAAAAATCCTGCCCCCAAACAGCTTTCTTTCTGGTAGGAAAAGGCACAAAAGATTCAGAGAAGTTATTTTTGGGTAGAGAAATGATGGGTGATATATGAGTGATTTTTAAAAATTCTTTTGCTGTACTTATATGTCCTCCAGTGAACATGTATTCATAATGGAAATATAAAATACTATTTTAAAATTAGCTGAAATGCATGCATATTTAATATAAGTGTTATATCTTGGTTTAATAAATGTGTAATGTCCTAATCAAGGAAGGTAATACATTCCATTATGTGTGTTTCAGATTACACCTGAATATTACACATACTTCTATATACCTCATTTTAATTAGAAAATTAACAGTCAGGAATGCATTCAGAGAAGAATGACCTGAATGATAAGAAGTCTGAGCGTTATGTCAAAAGTGATAGAGCTGAGGGAACTGGAACATTTAGACTAAAAACAGACAAAAACAAACAAACAAAAGACGTGTGGTAGGAAGAAAAAGAGTTAGAAAATCTAAGGTTAATTTCTGTCCCGCCATTCCCAGTAAATATCAGAAAATCACTCCCAGAAAATCATTCCATTTCTCTGATTCCAGGTGTGTGTTTGTGAGTTTGTGTGTATGTGTGTGTGTGTGCATGTGCATGCTGGTGCAGAATGAAGAGAATATCTCCCCTATCTGTCTTTAAAAAATAGTTATGAGGCTCAAGACCAAAAAAAAAAAAAAAAAAAAAAAGGTAAAAAGATGACATCTTTGAAAGCACATGCTAATTAGAGGGGCAAAAGAATTTAATATAGAATTTTTTATCGAGAAAAAGTGTTTCTATAATACAGTCACTGGTAAATTTTTATATAAATTCTACAGATGTCTATATACATGCATTCATACATACGTGAGTATGTTTATAATAACTTTTAAACAAAATGGGATCACAACATAGACAGTACTTGGTAATCTGGCTTTAAAACTTGAATAACTACTATTACTAAACGTGTTGCCTCTGAAAAATAAAATTTAGAATAATGGATCAGATATTGGAGTCAGTCTGAGGTGTACATCAGTAAAACAGAATCCATCACACACATGCACAAAGCTCCCAGTGTCTGTGTAATCTTCAGGCAGTGAGTAAATGACCATCTGATGTGGATGGACCTTGTGGCCGGAGCTCCCTGGGGAGGTTGGACTAGAAAACGCTCAACCTTTTCCCACTATAAGACTCTATGATTTTATTTTGATTCCATAAATTGTCCAACCGGGGCCTAATATGGTGAAAGGAAGAAAATTAACATTGATTGAGACTCCCATGCCCTTGAGCTTTGCACTGACACATTATCTCATCTGATGCTAACAAGTCACGTAGTAATTATTTTATAGCCGAGGAATATAAGGCTCAGAAAAACTGAGCAATCTGTCCAAAGACAAATAACCTTTGAGCCACAGAATCAGGGTTTAAACCCCTGTTTTCAGAAAGTGCTTGCTGTTTACCCTCTAACAGTTCTGAGATGCCTAAGGGGCTGCTGCAGGGATAAGGGGGCATCTGAGAAAGCATCATTCTGGGACATACGCTTGGCTTCAATTACAACAGCCCTGATTTACGTCTCTTCTATTAGAGCTCGTTGAATCACTGGTCCCACAGATTAAAAAAAAAAAAGTTTACAAAACACTGCAGTCCACCATGTGTCTTTCCCTGTGTTTGTCAGGGAAGCCTGGGTGGGAATTCTACCCATGTCTAGGAAGTCAACAGACTGAAGCCAGTGGTTGGACAAGTAGAGAATGACGGTGCCATGGAGCCAAAAAAAAGCCGAGACTGTCTAGGAGTCTAGGAAGTCTAGACCAGTACAGGCCAGTGAGTTCAGGAGAAGCAGGCAATGACCAAGTACAGACCAAGACCAGGTCATCCAACAATGACCAAGAGAATCCTGGAGAATCCCGAGTTACCCTTGCAGGAGGTGTGTGGCCTCTACCCTAAAGCTACTTCCCTGCAAACCCAGGCATTGCCCCTTTTCCCACTGTTGTCTCATTCTAAACTTTTTTGAATGAACTCATCCTCTCTCATGTTTTTGACCTATGCTTAAAATCTCTGAAGCCCTGACATCTCTTTGGAACTTTAGACTTCTCTATCCAATTCCTTGCTTTTGTAGCCAAATAAATGTGCCTTAGGCATCTTGTATGCAATTCATCTAATATGCCTTAAATCTCCATCTTGTCCTTATGTATTTCCTGTCTCTGTAAGACAGAGTCAGGAGACATTCTAAGAGTTTCCCCCTCCCCCCATACTCAACCAACTCCTAAGGGCTACCAGTTTTGCCTTCTAAATCTTTCTCAGATCCGTCTTTCCATTTTTATTACCAATGCCTTGAGCCCTCATCATTTGCCACCTGCACTGGCTTGGGTGTCCCTCACCTAGACGGTGCAGGGTCAGAATTCCACCTGTGCCTCGCATAGACCCATGTCCTATAGACGCCTTATGTAGGTCCATCTCCCATTCTCTTCCAGATAATTCCAATCCTCACCGAAGAGTTTCCCAAAAATCTCAAGCTGACTTAGTGGCCTTTCGCTATACTTTGTGTACTCTGGCATGGTATGCATAAAGTTATAGGGGAGGCTTTTCATGATTGTTTTGAGGACAGAAACTGGATTTTTCTTTTTTTAAAGGTTTTATTTATTAATTTGGCAGAGAGAGAGAGCAAGGACAAGCAAGGGGAGCGGCAGGCAGAGGGAGAAGCAGGTTCCCCACTGAGCTCCCCGCAAGGAGCTTGATGCGGGGGCTCGATCCCAAGACCCCAGGATCATGACCTGAGCAGAAGGCAGACGCTTAACAGACTGGGCCACCCAGACTGGCCTGCAAAACTTAAAATATCCTATCTGGCCCTTTACAGGAAAATTTTTCTGGCCCCAACTCTAAAGGAATAATAGCTGGCAGGGGGATGGGTGGAGGGAGTGTCCATTCCCTTTTTGGTGGAACCCAGAAACTGGATTGCTCATCTTTGTATCTCAAGTGCCTAGGTAAATGACTAGATTCTCGATAAAATGATGTGAACATGAACTACACTGACACACATAAAAGCAAGCAAAGGTTGTTGGAAGATTTTTGGAAGCAGGGACAGAGTCCCAGAACTACTGGTAGTTCTTCTTACCTCAGGCACAGGGAAGTGCGCTCTCCTGGGAGCTCCTATAATGCCCTATAGATATTATAAACACAGTGTGAGAAGACCCAGTCCCTGTGGTTAAAAACAAAACTTTGAAAGACTAAATTCTGTCCCTAGTTGTTATCCATGTTCTATATTAAGTCAGTCTTGTGTTGTGTCTGGGCTCCGAGGGGTACACTCTGAAAGTAACCACCCACTCTGCCAGGGTGGTGACTCATATTAAGGCCCACCCACTCCTGTCCCTTGGTCCTAAAAATATTCTTATGCTCTATTTTTGTTTATATTCCATGAGCTGATAGTTTTGCTAATGGGGGGGTGGATACTAGTTTATCTTCTTGTCTCCATCTTTCTTTTCCTAATTTGTGCCCTTCTGGGGAAAAATTTATCAAAGATATGCTTGATCCAGTAGTAGCCCTCAAATAATTTGTGTTGTCCAATTCTTACCCACAACACTGAAAGGTAAGCGGTGGGAGGTGCTAGAACCAGGGATAACACCCTGTGTTTCCTGCCATCAAATCTCAAGGTTGGGACAAGGTCAATGATAGGTTGGAAGGAAAAGCTCACAACTAAGGAGAAATCTACTTAATCTACTTAAATCTACTTTGCTGAAGGTCTCAAATAGTTTTTCTCCAGTGCAGAAAGTGTTTTATGTCAAGGAGTCCATGTATCCATATAACTGTTACCCAGAATAATTGAGATTTTGAATGCATCATTTAACACAGTGATTTTAAAGTAAATTTGATGAAAATAACAATTTTTCTTCTCTTGTATAAAAAGTCCTCCAAATGAACTATAGTTAACCAAAAGAGGTTTAAATAGTAAAGACTGATTTAACCATGTGGTGATTTTTAAAGGCTACGTTCCGATAGCGTGTTGGTTCCCAAGCTGGTTACAATTCAGAAAATCTGGAGCACTTCTTTTAAACAATTTCCCCTAGGCCCCTACTCTGGGGAAGTGGTACGTCTGGGATGCAATCTGGGAATCTATATTTATTTACTCAACACTTGGTTGATGCGAAAGCAGCTAGTGTTTGGAGATACCCCTTAACATGTTTGTGAAATTACAGTAAATGTTGGTCACTGTGAAACAGGAGTGGAGCATGTTAGATTTAGAATTATATTGTGGGATCTCAGTTCATACAGCGAGGAATCCAAGAATTACTGTTTTACATAACAACTTCATCTCTAGCCCCCGCCCCCATTCTGCTTAGATCTCAAAAACTGAACCTCAACCCTTCCTGGGGTCCTTTCAGGGTTGTGACCAGTTCTAGGTTCTTACACAGGAGCAAGGAGGACAGAAAGGAGTCCATCTGGCCCTAGTCATCAGTGCAGGTCTTTTGGCCTGGCCACATGGCCCTGCACATCTCAGAGCACTTTGCTGCTCCTTTTGAGGTCTGATGGAGGCAGGAAGACTTTGCATGGCTATGCTATGATGATTATTATACAGCTATTTCCTTCCTGGAGCCTTGTCGCTCTGCCCCTATCCCCTCCCCCAGCATCGCTTTCGAAAAGCAGGGCTTAACTGCCCCTCTGTCTTCAGGGGATGTCCTACAAGCCTCCTTCTTCTCCACTTTCAACAGCAACGTTTTTCTAGACTAGAGAAAGTCTTTCACACTTCATGTTTCATAAAATCCTAACCCCACACCCCCATGCAAACACAGCCCAGCCTAGGGCTTCTAGAAACCCAAGCCAGCAACAGCGGTGTTTACACTCATCCCCTATCTCTCCCATGAGACAACAAGGTAGGTACTTGGTGAATGAGAGGAAGGAAAAGGAAAATACAGGAGAAAAGGTGTCTTAAAACATTATCAAAACCACAGTTAAAGGTGAAGAAATTCAGTATAAAATTAGAATTTCACTCAAATATTCTATAATTTCCTGGTGGTATCTGATAATCACAGATATTTGGGGAAAGACCTCATTCCCATCTGATGAAATATATCTCACCAAACTTGGAACATAACTTTATAGTGTGGGATCATTTGGTTGAAAGGATCAAAAACTCCTAGGTCAAGTAGGAAGGAAGTTATTTGAAGTTATTATCAGAGACAAGAAAGGACAAAAAAAAAAAAAAAAAGGTAAAAGCTTGGGCATGGGAAGGCTGGAACTGTAAGTCAAAAATTAAGATCCCTCTTTTCTCTTGTAACGTATAGGGTCCCTCATCTTTGATTCTTTCCCTGCATATAGCTCTACTATTCTGAGTTCTCTAAAGACTGGCTTATTCTGTTTCTGTGTGGAGTCCATAACTTGAAAATGGCTTTAATGTTCCATTGTATTGGCATCATCTTGGCTTATCATGAATCTTCACCTTAAAGCCTTACCTTTGTTCATTTGATTAAGCCCCTCAGTGCCCCCATCCCGAATGATCACAATACAGAATCAGAATATTTCAGTATCTTCCCAGTGTCCATTCAGGTTCAATCAACCATACCCCATGGATTGGTTTGTGCATCTCCTCCATCTGGATGCTGTGAGTAGAATAGGTTCTCTATAAAAAGGTGCTTGGGCAGGAGGCTATGTTGATGTGACCACTAAAATTGAAATCTCCATTATTCCTGAATTCTGGAGAAATTTATCTGGCACTTTTAAACCTACTGTATGCTATAAGGTTTCACTTTGCCCACAAAATGATGTGACTATATCTTTTATTATATCGGTAATACTATAATTAATGATAATTAATTCTGAGATGGCATATCATCTCTAAGCTTACGCAAATCCTAGATCTATAGCCCTGACTTTAGAAACCAACAAACCCACCCAGCAAAAAAAAAAATAGAATTAACACTGTCAACCCTCGATCTCTTTTAGTCATAAAGCATTTTTTATCAGTCAAACCAAATGTCTCTCTAGTGTTGAGGGTAAGAGACAATCTTAGTTAATGTCTATGAGTGCCAAGTAAATTTTGTCTTAATTTTTATATCTTTTAGGTGACGATCCAGCTATCCATAAATTATTTTTCATTACAAATTTTCTAAAAGCCGAGGTAACGTAAACGGATTTTAAAGCCCTCTGCCACTAGGTGGCACCAAATAGTCGTATTTCATAGATTGTATACTGAAACCATACGCGGGCCATCTAAGGACTATCCTTTCTTTGCTTATAATTTATAAAAATTAAAAACAAATTATTTGTTCTCTTTTTAGAATAAGCAATAGAAACTTCAATTTTTTTCTAAATAACTAAAATTTACTATTATTCCTTTTTAGGAAATTGAAATGTATTCATGTAGCCTGTTCATGAATTCATGGTAACATTATTTGTTGGATTTCAAAATATGTTATTCTGTTCTTCCACTAAATGACTGCAGCATTAGAAATACTCGGTTTTTATTTTATTTAGAAATACGTAAGATAACCCTTTCTAGAGATTTGTGTGTGTATGTAAGATCTAGGTTTACTGAATGTAATCCCTGTCATCACAGAGTGTGCCTTTATTTTAATAGTGATGTTCTCAGTCCAAGGATGCATTTGGATTACGATATAGGTGCTGGGGCAAGAGATGCTTCTCCCTACCTACACTTGTAAATTTCCCTCTGTAATACAGGGCTCACCACACTACTTTAGGTTTTTGTCACCTCAAGGTTTGACTACTGCCATGTTCTCTACCTTGGTTGACAGAGGAAAAGCCCCTGGAATATTCAGCTAGTACAGAATGTGACAGCTTGTCTGTTTAGCAATGCCAACCCCACAGAGCACATTATACAGATGCTCTGTGCATAGCTCTGGCTTCCAACAGTCATTCTAGGTGTTCATTTTAATTTATAAAGCTCTCCATGGCCTAGGACGTGTAAGTAAGTTATACGACGTCCTCATTCCCTATCCTGGCAGTTGAGGAATTTACCAGGTTGTCCTAGATGGGATGATGAACTCAAAGTTAGAGGTCCTGGACTCTACCATTCAATCTCATTTTCTGGCTTGAAAAGAACTGTATTATAGGGGGAAATTTATAAGTGTAGGTGGGGAGCAGTATTTCTTGCCACAGCACCTATATCATTCTTCACGATACAGAATTTTCTCGAAAATGTGGGTCCTTAATTTAGGTTCTATAAATAGTGTTTATTTATGTAGGAAGGAGACAGGGACTAGTGGAACACAGGGTCATTTCAGTTTTGTCTCCTGATGGAAATAATATTCTAGCAATAGGTATCTATTACAAAAATTACATGAAAATGAAATTAAGAGAATAGCATAAGACCAGCTTAAATGTACCACAGTTCCTTATGATTATCATTCAGCAAACGTTATTGAATGTTGAGTATGGTTAAGATACTATATCAGAGACTTCAAGATACTGCAGCGGTTCTATAAATACAGTTATTAAGTGGATAATTGTAACAAATATAAAACAGTAGTATTGAATGACAAGGTTTTTATTGGAATTATACAGTATCGTTCCAAATAAGTTTTTGCTTTGGTAGAATATAAAATAAAGAAAGGCATAAATATCTCAAGATAACAAACTTGCATGTATTTCAAGCAACTAAAAGTCTGGGAACTAAATTCAATATGGATAAGTAAAAATAAATTATCTTGAATATTTTTAACACATAATACATAATTGTGTGTGTGTAATTTTCTCAATCAGAAACTACTGATTAGAAGAAAACAAGGGCTTAGCAGGTGTTCTATTTCAAATCTGTGCCTTTTTCAGAGGCATGCATTTCAAATTTCTTCTACATCCTGAAAAAGAAAAGCAGGTCAATTTGGATATATTCCCCTGATCAGAATCTAGCATATCTGGGAAAGACTCGTGCTTTCCTACTTCCAAACATTACTTAATTAAAAGGCTCTACATTTACCAGTTTAAAAAAATAGGTTTTAAAATAATGGCCGCAGAAACCACAGTAAGAGAAATGAAATGTTAATACATACACGTTTCCTTTAATTATAACAGAACGATGGTTTCTTTAATCAGTAGTGGCGATAGTAAACAGATATTTTTAACTGCCAGTGAGAAAGACTTTTACAAAGATTAGAATTTTCAGATGGAAAGAAATTTTTGCATAAACAAAAGCAGTGTTTATTTGAATAAATTATTAAGTCTTTTAAGTTACTGTACAACCAAAGTGCTCTGGATCTGCTCTGAAGTCCCTTCTGTTTCACTTGCTTCGACAGTCTCTCCTTCCAGTATCTGTCATCACTTGTGGTTTTCTCTTTCCTGAATCAAAAATAGGTTCATATTTGGTTTTCTGATTATCTTCAGCCAAAATGGTCTTTCAGCAGTTGTCTCTCCAGGAGTGATAGAAATGCTGTACCCACAAAATACATCCTTGAGCACTTCCGCCTAATGTTTGGTAGGTTGCCCAGGTGATGGACTGCTAGGCGGCTGTTTGGGTGTCATCTCTTTCCCTCACAAAGTTGACAAGAAAAACTAATGATGAATATTGGTTTCACTGGCCAGTGGCCCCTCTCTAGAGCTGTATTATTAGAAGTAATACATTGCATGTCTATAAAAACGCATGGAAGCAACAGATGAAATTTGTTCTGCTGCAAAGTCAGTAGTCTCCAAAGCAGACCATATGTTTTCCTCCCATACTTTGCCTGTAATGTATAGAACTACCTAATACTCAGCTGCTATAAGGAGGAGGGGGAATTTCACAAACACATCATCTTGAATATATAATTTTCACATAGCCAGATATCTGGCACTGATGTTGACTGACTACAAAAATAACATGGATTTTGATTAAAAATATATCATTGAAAGTGTATAAGACTGATGAATCACAGACCTATACCTCTGAAACAAATAATACATTATATGTTAAAACAAAACAACAACAAAAAAGAAGATAGTAGGAAGGGAAAAACGAAGGGGGTGGGAATCGGAGTGGGAGATGAACCATGAGAGACTATGGACTCTGAGAAACAAACTGAGGGTTCTAGAGGGGAGGGGGGTGGGGGGATGGGTGAGCCCAGTGATGGGTATTAAAGAGGGCACGTTCTGCATGGAGCCTGGGTGTTATACGCAAACAATGAATCACGGAACACTACATCAAAAACTAATGATGTAATGTATGGTGATTAACATAACATAATAAAATAAAATTAAAAAAAAAAACTTGAATTAAAAAAAAAGTGTATCCAGACATGGTTAAAGCAAATCCTTTTGATTTAGTCTTTTTTTTTTTTTTTTTAAAGATTTTATTTATTTATTAGAGACAGAGAGCACATGAGAGGGGGGAGGGTCAGAGGGAGAAGCAGGCTCCCTGCCGAGCAGGGAGCCCGATGCGGGACTCGATCCCGGGACTCCAGGATCATGACCCGAGCTGAAGGCAGTCGCTCAACCAACTGAGCCACCCAGGCGCCCCGCCCTGATTTAGTCTTATAATCTCAATTTCCAAGGAATAAGAATCATGGCTAATATTTTTAGAAAATTTACTCAGTGTATCAGAAACTACACTAAGCATCTTACCTCCGTTACCTATGATTATTTGTAAGATGCTATCAATAGGGACTTATTATATACACAAATCTTGGGCAAGATCACACAGCTGTCTGTCTTAGATTTGAACCGAGACAGTCAGAGAAGAGAGCCTGGATTTTAAATCATTTCAATCTAGGGGCACCTGGGTGGTGCAGTTGGTTAAGCATCTGACTTGGTTTCTGCTCAGGTCGTGATCTCAGAGTCAGATCGAGCCCCGAGTCTGCTTGGGTTTCTCTCTGCCCCTCCCTCACTCTCTCTCACCCTCTCTCTCAAATAAATGAATAAATCTTTAAAAAGAATAAATCATTTCAACATAGAGTTCTGTATTTAATAGCGTAGCTTTCATATCAGTAATTAATGTTTTTAACCAACAGGTAATGCTTTATTTTTCATATTATTATTGTTCATCACTATGAAAACTCCATTTTACTGGCTTCATTTTGTTTTATCTCAAATATTCTTTTTATTTATGTAACAATTCATGAATATGTCCTCATTGGAAAATATTTAAGCAAAAGGCATAAAAGATCAAAGTCACCTCTCACTTCCCCATTCTGAGTTCCCATCTGAAAGACAACATATGTTAAAATTCTGTTGTAGGCCCTTCCAGTCCTGTTGTTAAAAACTAACACACATACACATAGAAATATTTTATGAAAACCCAATTGTACTATGCCCATTCTTCTAGTACCCCTTTAAATATTGAACACACATACATATGAACACACCCAGAAATATCATTTTCATATATTCATAATTATACTATACCCATTCTTCCAATATTGTTTTTTAATAATTGTATATTTTACACTTTCCTTGTAAATCTTCCACATTTTTTTCAGGTGTTGTCCAACATTTCCTAATTTGGAAGCTACACATTTACGAATTCCTCACCTACTCAACAAATATATAGGGTATCTTCACTTTTCTTTTGCTATTGCAAATTTGAAAGTGACATTCTAATACATATTACTACTGTACAAATTTCACCTTTTATTTCCTTTCTCCATTAACCCAATGAGTCACCAAGCCATTTCATTTGCAAAAGTGGAAAACATGGTATTGTCAGATGATTCCTTATAGAACATATATTCTTTAATCCATACTTTAGAGCCACTCCTTCGGGTTTCTTTTTTCTTCCTTTTTTCTTTCTTTTTTTTTTGTTGATACAAATCGTCTTAATGTATAACTAATATTTGATTCTGAGCTTTTATTTCTATGCATAACAAAAGAATAGACTAATACCAGATTCAACTGAAGACATTTAAATTAGACATTTTCACTGAAGTCGATATAATTTTTTAAGCCCAGTACTGATTTTATTTTTTTATTTTGTTTTTTTTTAAAGATTTTATTTATTTATTTGAGACAGAGAGAATGAGAGACAGAGAGCATGAGAGGGAGGAGGGTCAGAGGGAGAAGCAGACTCCCCGCCGAGCAGGGAGCCCGATGCGGGACTCGATCCCGGGACTCCAGGATCATGACCTGAGCCGAAGGCAGTCACTTAACCAACTGAGCCACCCAGGCGCCTGGCCAGTACTGATTTTAAAATAACAAGTGCCAAAAATATTTTAACCAATAGTTTAAAATATCATAGGCTGTTATATATTCAATTATCCCCTTAATACCTTGAACAATGACCTCATTAAATTTTAGAGTACTTTTCTCCAGTGGTTTTGTTCTGGTTTGTTTTGCAGTCTCCATCTCACAAAAGACACATGGCCACAACCGTGCTTTCCTGTGGCACCATAATTCTATAAAGATATTTATAAAGTAAAGAACACACTTACACAAAAGAAATAAGATAGTGAAGGGTTGGAAGAAGATGCCATATAAGGAATGGCTGAAAGAAATGGTGACAGTTGGACCACATAAGAAGATGGTCCAAGGAGAAGCATGACACCTAGGCTTAGACATTTGGGAGGCTGTCATAAAATAAAAGGAACAGAACGATTTTATGTTTCACATAGGAACAACTAGACTAGGAATAATAAGAGAAAAGATAACATTAATATGTATTGGAGCTTCACTATGTACCCAGAACTGTCTGCTGCTTTACCAATATTTAATATTGTCATGATTCTTTTGAGATTTCTTTCTTTTGTTCCTTTTCATCAGAGCACCTAGGGCCATGAAGTTAAAAAACACACTCAGATTCACACAGATAGTGAATGGTGGAATTTGGTCTTGGACCTTCTCCAAAGCTAATGTTCTTTCCTGACGACCTGATCCTTCTTGGTTTGGGCTTAATATAAAACAGAAGTTTCTGACATCTAAAACGGCCCCACCTGGTGAAGAAGTGGACTTCCCATTGCTGAACTGTTACGGAGGTACTTAGGGCGAGATTCCTGCACCGTATGGAAAGTCACCCCTAATTGTTGTAGGTTCCTATAATCCTCAGAGACTGCAGTTTTCACTAAGTGCATCAGGAAGTCATAGTCTCCAGCACCCTATCCAACTGGTAGGAACTACACACATCAGCACAGTTTACTTCACAAGATTAGCAAATCGTCACCTATTAGAGATCTGGTCCTTGCAGGATCTGGAAGCCTGTTCTGTACATGGGAAACCCTGAAACAGAATGAGACTACTGTATTAGACACGAAGGGGAAGTGGGCTAGCCCCAAAGAAAAACTGTACCTACTTCACTGCTTTGACCAAGACCAGATTGCAAAACGCCTGCCAGTTCTGGGATGGTTTTCATTTTCCGAGGTTATAATTACCTAGTGAAATCAGGTCTAAATAGTGGAGACCCAGCAAGAATGAAAAAAATATTTTGTAATATCAGGGATTTTTGTTTTGACTTTTTTGGTAAACATCTCCTCAAATAGAACACACACAAGATATTTCACAGTTCACATTGCTTTTATCTATCAGTAATGACTGGTATTTCCACCTTAGGTAAAATTATCAAAAAGCTGTAATATCTTCAGTTTAGTAACTAGTTCTTTTGAGTTGATAAAGTTTAACACATACCCTTTAAATCTTAGTTTTAAGTCTGTTTTGAGTTTTTAATTCAAACTAAAAATAATTTTTAAAGTAATTTAAAAAATCTAACTGTATGGGCCCCTGGGTGGCTCAGTCGGTTAAGAGTCTGCCTTCAGCTCAGGTCATGATCTTACCGGCTTGGGGTCAAGTCCCACATCAGGCTCCCTGCTCAGCGGGGAGTCTGCTTCTCCCTTTACCCCTCCCCCCTGCTCGTGATCTCTCTCTCTCTCAAATAAATAAATAAGTAATCTTTAAAAAATCTAACTGTAGACTTTAACACTAAATATTCAGTGGTTAAGAATTTCATAGTTTGGGGCGCCTGGGTGGCTCAGTTGGTTAAGCGACTGCCTTCGGCTCAGGTCATGATCCTGGAGTCCCGGGATCGAGTCCCGCATCGGGCTCCCTGCTTGGCAGGGAGTCTGCTTCTCCCTCTGACCCTCCTCCCTCTCATGCTCTCTGTCTCTCATTCTCTCTCTCAAAATAAATAAATAAATAAATAAATAAATAAATCTTAAAAAAAAAAGAATTTCATAGTTTGATTTTGTGCTACATTGACATAGATCTATCTCTTTTTACTGGTTTTAAATGTATAGACCATTAATATCCTCCAGTGACTATTTTCAACATGTTATTAGAGTGGTTCAAACAAGAGACTAATCTGGGGCACCTGGGTGGCTCAGTCAGTTAGGCACCCGACTCTTGATCTCAGCTCAGATCTTGAGCTCAGGGTCATAAGTCATGGAGCCTACTGGAAAAAAGGGAGAGACTAATCAACCTTTGCTACATCTTTTATAATTTTATTGAATTTTTAATTTAATTAAATTTTAATTTAATTTTGTTTACTTAAGTTCTGTTTTGCAAGGTTAAATAATCCTAGTTGCCCCAGTTTCTCATTGTTGCACACAGGAGTCCTGCATTACCTTCAGTTTTGCTTTCATTGGCCCTTTTAATTACATAGTCAAAGTAAAACGAGCAAAACTGAGGTTGGGCCTCCCTTAGCTAATGAGATTGGACTAAATCATGGCCCAGGGTAAGTTGGTTTGCTAATTTCTTAGAATTAGTAGTGCTAGTCTAAGAACTTAAAGAGTGACGTAAAAGAGAAAATTAAGGTAGTTTGCCTTTAGTTCTACTTGAGTTTGGGAACCTGGCATTAAAGAAGCCAACCAGAATCCAAATGAATATTAATTTAACAATTAATGAGAAGACAGAATGGGGGGAGATCTTCAGAAAGACTATCAATGTATTTTTGTACTTTCTACCATTCTCTAAACTTTAATTTGTGAGGACATGTTTCATCACACTTTCAAATTAGCCTAGATTCTATAAATTTTTCTTTTTCATTAATTTTGCCTGCAAGGTATACAGCTGCCAAATATTTCATGTAATAATTTTATATCATCAATTCACATATAAAGAAGAAAAATAGTATTCTTCCAATCCCAGCACATGCACACACATACATGCACACACATTTATCTAGGGATATAGCAAAAATGTTTTTGCAGAGACTATTAGCAATATATCATGTTGAAATTATTATGTATAATAAAATAGTGTTCTATTAATATTTATACTAACTCATAATAAAAGACTAACACTACATGTATGAAAAATAAAGTCATATTATCATCCTCAAATATGCAGGTAATTTTACCAATAGGAGCAGTATAAATATAAGTAGCATAATGCAAGAAACGTCATTACCATTGATTAAATCAACAAATATTTATTTTTTCCTAGATGCTCTGTTAGGTTATAGGAACATCTTGATGAATAAAACTGTTCCTGCAATTGAAAACCTTACCTTCCAGCAGGGAAAGAGACTAAACAGATGATTTCTAAAATCATGTGTGATAATGGTTCTCAAAGAGTGGTCTGCCGACCAGCATCATTAGCATCCCCTGCGAACTTAGACTTGCAAATTCTGTTTGCACGCAGACCTACTGAATCAGAATCTCTGCACATGATTTTGATAAAGTTTGAGAACTACCTTGCTACACTTTTTAAAAAAAGATTTTATTTATTTTAGAGAGAGAGTGAGCACAGGAGTGGGGAAAGGGGCGGAGGGGGAGGGAAAGGGAAAAGGAGAGAATCTCAAGCAGACTCTGCACTAAGCGTGGAACCCAACATGGGGCTTGATCTCATGACCCTGAGATCATGACCTGAGCTGAAACCAAGAGTCAGATGCTTAACTGACTGAGCTTACCCAGGCGCCCCTGTATCTCACCTTGCTATACTTTTATGTAATCCATAGTGAGTAAAATTTATGATTACAGGTGCTGTTGCTTAGGGGACCTTTAAAAGTGTGACACAGGAAATATCTAGTCTCTCAAAAAATGCTGATCTATTTTCAGCTCCTTCCTCTGTCAAAATGAGGAATATAAGGGAATATAAGGGATGCAATAAAGTAGAAAATGGAGATAACCAATCAGAAGAATCCCTTCTAAGATGGGCACGTGATTGGAAGCAGGAAGCCTATATTCCAGTGTGCTCCTTGAGGTAGTTACCTGCTTTTATAAAATGAGTGGACTTTGGGGACTTTCAGCAGTGCATAGGTGGACTGATTCTAAATACCTTCTGAGGCACAAAATGTCGACAAGAACTGTTCTGTCTCACAACAAGACAGAGACCACAGATGGTGATGGTGCAGATGCCCCAGGGAGAAGGCCCAGCACCTAAGTGTCAAGTCAGAATAAAGCCAATAGTCCCTGGAGGCTACAGATGGACCCTGACAGCAGCAGACATCTATTGTGAACCAGGCTTTGCTCACCTGGTGGTAGATGCAGATCCTCAGAGTAATATGGAAGGACTGGAACAGAAAATACTGCACCATTTTGGACAGAGTCACACTTCTTCAGACCAAGAAGCATACATTACAGCCCATAAATGTCCAACAATTGGCAAAGAAATGTCATCCAAGTAATGGTTTGATAGAGAATTAGAAAGGATAACTGAAGTACTTGTTGTCTGGTTGGCCTCTTTCATTCCAGGTTCCCAAACTCAAGTGAAACTAAAGACACGAAGGGCAGGCTTACACACCCTCCCAAGTGTGAGCTCATACTCAGTATGAGGGAGGACTGAGAGAGGCTTCCATTATTTTTTTTAAAGATTTTATTATTTATTTATTTGAGAGAGAGAATGAACGAGAGAGAGAGAGAGCACAAGTAGGGGAGGAGCAGAAGGAGAGGGAGAAGCAGACTCCCTGTTGAGCAGGGAGCCCGATGCGGGGCTCGATCCCAGGACCCTGAGAATCATGACCTGAGCCGAAGGCAGATGCTTAACTGACTGAGCCACCCAGGCGCCCCCAAGGATCCCCATTAGATGGATTCCTCAGCTGTTCTAAAGGATCTGAGGAAGAGGAGGTTGGGGAGGATACGAGAGTGACTGTACAATCCTTCCCCCACGGGGAGGATATTGGGATAACAATACTTTTCTCATCTTCTCCCACAGCACTTCAACTTCCTTTTTTCCTACCAGATGCAGTAGTAAACCAGGGCTGTCGCTGCAGGTACTGGAAAGAGGGATGATCCCTAAGTAAGAAACTGGAGCTCTACCTTTTAAAACTTATGTCGCAATTCCTAGGGCCTGATGAGGTGAACTGTGCCTTTATCCCATCTGGCAAAACTGGGTTGACATCAATGCGGCTATATTACCTAGTGGTCACGATAGCCCACTAGTTCTGTCCTGACTCTCCGTGACCGGAATTGGACTGAGCAGGAGGCACTGGCTGGACTAGTATGCTACCGCCATCTGGACTGACATAGATCCCAAACCAAAGGTGAAAACATTTAGATTTAATGTACAGAAGGAAGAAGAGTCACTAAGGGTAGAATATTCAATGAGGAAAATCCAATATTGTATTGCTTCCTCAAAAGGCTCATAGCAAGAGATGATATCATCTCTTAATTTAATTATGCCAAATATCTGAAAGGGTGAAGCCACTTCTGCTTTTGGAATACTCCACATCAATAGGGCAAAGAATAAAGAGCTGGAAACCCAGAGGATATGCAACTATGCTTAAGGGATTTCACTGGAGTTATAGAGTTACAATGACATTTGTGTGTGTGGGGGGGGGGTGTGTGTGCACGTGCATGCATGTGTGTTCAAATGACAACTCTACGCCAGAGGATAAGTTATATGTGGAGTCCTTGGGTCTGGTTTTAATGAGTAGCTACAAGATATAACATCAGTGAGGACAATTCTTGGCAAGACTTGGGCAAGTCCCTTAAGCCTTTTCTGATTTAGTTAATTGGGATCGTCTCTACTTGGTCTGCCAACTTCAGCAATGTTGTTGTGAGGCTCAAGTAACACAGTGTCAACGCAATTTATAAACTGAAAAGTTCCATGTAAAAGTAAGATCTTAATATTCTGTACCTTTGATGGTGCAGCTCTCATTTGCTTTTCCCAGTAGGAAAGCTCTCTGGAACCCTAAAAAAGGCCTCACCTACATGCATTTGAAGAAGCTTGCATTCTTTGCCCTCATTTGTTTATACTTCTTAGTGGGATTTGATTTGAAGGAAAAGTTCTGCTGCTTTAATTTTTTTTAAACGTTCTTTAAAACATTCTGGGCCAAATTGTGGCATATGATTAATACTTATGTAACTCTCTTTTTAACCTAAATCCTCTTTTTTGCCACATGTCTTCCATATATTGTGACTTTTTTCTGCAATAGGCTTCATTTAATAAATTTTATCCTATGTCTATATTGAAATATAGTATTAAGTGGCCTCATTCATTTATTAAAATGCATTTATTTAATACATATTTATTAGGTTCTATCCATATAAGATACACAATCTATGAGGCCTCTAGAGAAACAAGAAGAATCGGTCCCTGCTCTAAAGGGGCTCAGAATCTAGTGAAGAGAAAACTACTCGGAGAAATACACGGAGATTTTTCCTTAGTGGAATAGAAACAAAGTGCAGTGGGGCCTGGGAGGAATAATTGAATGCCCCTAGGTCAGCCAGGAGAGAGAGCAATCCAGGCAAAGGAGACACCGCGTGTGTGGGAAATTCTAGAAACTGCAGGACTGTAAGGGTGAAGAGTAAAAGTCTGGACGTGGAGGTAGGAAGAAGGGATACGGCATAGAAAAGGGCAAAACTAGACCAGAGGTGAAAGCTGCAGACACAATGGCCTTTTGTGCTAAGCAGAAGATTTTAGATTTCATTCTGCATCGAGGCAGAGCTATAGGAGAATTTTGAACATGGTAGTGATTCCTTCCCAACCTATTTGGGTTTCAATATGTATAATATAAATCAATATCTTTTATGTGAGATCATATTTGTTTTCACTCACAAAAGTGTGTGTCAAATAAATGGATGGATGGATGGATGGCTGGCTGGATGGATGGATGGCTGGATAGCTGGATGGATGGATGGATGGATGGATGGATGGATGGATGGATGGATGGATGTTGTTCTCCAGGTCTCAATCCTGTTCCATGACCACAGGATAAAGTGCTAATTACTTTGAATATGCAACTCCATTCACCATAGCATTAAAAGAAAATACTCAGGAATAAATTTAATCAGGAGATGAAAGATCTGTACCCTAAAAACAATAAGACCTTGGTAAAAGAAACTGAAGATACAAATAAATGGAAAGATATCCTGTGTTCATGGATCAGAAGAATTAATATTGTGAAAATGTCCATAGTGGAAGAAATAACAAGTGTTGGTAAGGATGTGGAGAAAAAAGAACCCTTGGGCACTGTTGGTGGGAATGTAAATCAGTGCAACCATATGGAAAACAGTATGGAGTTTCTTCCAAAAGTTAAAAATGGAACTACCATGTGACCCAGCAATTCCACTTCTGGGTATCTGTCCACAGGAAACGAAGACACTAACTTGAAAAGATACATGCACTCTCATGTTCAATGCAGCATTATTGACAATAACCAAGGTATGGAAACATCTTAAGTGTCAATGGATGGTCATAGAAACAGATACAGATCGGTGGTTGCCAGAGGCGGGGTAGAGGGTGGGAAAAACAGGTGAAAGGGGTCAAAAGGTACAAACTTCCAGTTCTAAAATAAAGAAGTCATAGGGATGTAATATACAGCATGACAACTATAGTTAATAATATTCTATTGCATGAGATGCCTGGGTGGCTCAGTCAGTTAAGCATCTGCCTTGGGCTCAGGTCATGATTCCAGGGTCCTGGGATCGAGTCCTGCATCAGGCTCCTTGCTCAGCAGGGAGCTTGCTTCTCCTGCCTGTGTTCCTGCACCCCCGACAAATAAATAAATAAAATCTTTAAAAAAATAAAAATAATATTCTATTACACATTTGAAAGTTGCTAAGAGAGTAAATTTTAAGTGTTCTCACCACAAATAATAAATAGTGATTATGTGAGATGATGGAAATTTTAACTAAGCCTCTGTGGTAATCATTTTGCAATATGTAAGTGTATCACATCAACTCGCTGTACACCTTAAACTAACACAATGTTATATGTCAATCATATATCAGTGAAGTTGGGAAAAATTATGCATCTTAAAAAATTCATGAGAATTGACATTCTAAAGCATAGGATAATTAGAAATAATATTTCAGTTATTTACCAGATGATAAAATTCAGGTTTTAGGAAAATGTGTCCTATTTCTCTTATGCCTTAAGATGCCGTTATACCCCACCCCAACACACACACACACACACACACACATAATGACTTGTGCCCAGAGGTTATGCTGTTCAATGTGCAAAGCATAGACCTGCTCCTTGGCTCTGCACTGGGGTAAAGCCTCTGCCAAGGTGGTTTTGCCCTCCTGTTACTCTGACCACAGTGAGGCTTTCTCATCCATCCAGTAACTTTCTGTTATAATTGCATCATCCCTTCCTTTCTTTGTGTTCAAGGCTCTGGCTGCTGATCACCATCTGTAAGGAAAAAGCTTCATTTTTCCATTATTATACACACAGCCCAGTTCCTTTCTTCTTTTTTTTTTCAACATATACTCTCACTCCCCCTCACCCTTTTTCTCACTCTTATTGTCTCTTCTTTTATCACAGTTCCTTTTTGCCTGACAGTGTCTCATAAAATTCACTGGGGTTAAATCCTTTGATGATTCTTCAAGTGCTTTCTCTGCCCAAATTGTATGACATTTTTGTTTTAGATTTGTTTTACATTTTCACTGGATTCAAAATCTAGGGAATTTTTCACATTGCTTTTCTCATACTCTGTGTTTTTCCTGCCCATTTTAATTGCCTGATTATTGAACAAATCTTCTTCATTTAGGCCTTTCTAAATCCATCTGGCATGTGCCTTCGGTGGAACAAAAGTGAACATTGGAGAGATTAGATCACTAGAAACTGCTTGCTACTTATGGCAATGATGATAAAGTGGGAGACATATTTCACATTCAGATTTTATGTTTTCTTGGGTTTCCTAAATTCTATTTTTCATTTGTCCAACATAAATAAAGAGCTCTCTGATATTATCAATGTTTGCATTGATTTGGCTTGTCTGAGATGTTTGATTAGTTGGTTGGTTGCCCATCCTTTATTAGTTTTTAAAACCTGTATAATAAACAACTGAATTTATTTTTTTTAATATGCCCTAAGACAAATTACTTAACTACCCTGAGCCTTAGTTTTCTCATTTGAAAATGGCAAATAAGATCTAGTTCACTGATATTTGGGAAGGACTAAATCAAAGGCATTGTACAAAGCACCAAGCTTACTGCTTGGAATATCTTAAGTGTTCAGTAATTGTTAGTTTCCTTCTGTCTTCTTTTTCAATAAGATTATTATTATTTTTAATATAGAACATTTAGATTCTAAGAATGTGCCTTTATCACTATCTTCAAATTACTTTCATAGATAGCTTTATGATTTTGTTAATATTTATCTTTTAAAATGACTGGCATTGAGAAAAACACAGGATTTTAAAATTAATTTTGAGTCTATCAGGTTTTTTTTAACAGAGAGCTATCAAAGACCCAGATGCGCACCATATGAGTTGATGAAAATGTACATAGGAAGTTGTGATAAAAGCTTTTCTTTTTAGTCTATCATATCTTAAATTCAAGGTTACTCTTATACAGCTGGTATATATTAAATATAATATTTTCAGTTGTATCAAGAATGATTGGTCTAAAAAGTATGGAAAAATTGAAGAGAGGATTGGAAACATTTCTTCCTGGGACACAGTGAAGTTGGGATGGAATCTTTCTAGAGCATTTCTAGAGCATCTCTTCAATATGGACAAGACATCACAATTTGAGAAAAAAAAATATTTGGAGAATTACATTTTGCCCAAAATGTAGACTTTTGATCATCTACAGTCTCTTTTAAAATAAATAAATGAGTAAAAATTCATCATGTCCTGGCAACATGGCATATACTGGTAACAGTGCCATTGGAAAAAGTGCATCTCTAAAAATCCTTGAGAAGGAAGAAGTTAAAAGAGACCTCAACTGAGAAAGAAACATAAGTTAATAAGATCAAGGGAAGGTATTGTGGCAAACACTATTCTCTCCGTATCTATCAGCCATTCCCTCTAATCTCTTTTCTAACAGAACCCTAATTTGTCTCACTTGGCAATGGACTCAGCCCCAAGTGATGATATGTGATTGTTTCAGGGAAGCCAATTATTAAAATTTTGCCTCTTTCCTAGCTGTTCTTGAGCTAGTGGTGACATAGTTAGAGCAATGAGACACGAGGGGAAGTCTGCTGGGGAGCTTTGGCAAAGCTTTTCTTTCTTATAAAAAGGCATGGGAGAGAACATTCTGAAACTGGCCCAACCCCTCTTTTCTTGCTTTGAACATAAGGCCCGAAGTTTTGCAGAAAATCTTGCAAGCATCAGGTCGCAAATATAAAGTGAAGAATTAACACACACAGGTTGACAGAACAAAAAATAAAAATGATCTGGGTCACTGATAACATGTTTAAGGCCCTGGACCAACCCTGAAAGTATGCATCTTCAGATTTCTTAAGGCACAATAAATGTTCTTACGGTTTAAACCACTGTTGTTCAAATATGCTATTGCTTAAAAGCAACAGAATTCCTGAATGACACAAGAGTTCTCTTTTTGCTTTGTGGTTTGTTATTACAGTTGTTGCTGCTTGTGGTCTTTGGTTTTGTGTGTTTTTTTATACAATGTAACGTAAGCGCAACTGTTCGAAAAATGAAAAATTCAGACAGCCCTAACATCCAAAAATTGGAAGCAACCCAAATAGTCATTGACAAGTGAATAAGAAATTGTAGTACATCTGTACAGTAGAATACCACTTGGCAATAAAAATGAATGAACTATTGATACATATAATGTGGATGCACTTAAAATCATTATGCTAGTGAAAGAAGTGAGACATAAAAGACATACATATATGAGTCGATTCATGGGAAGCTCTAGAATAGGAAAAACTTACCTGTAATTTGCTTAGATATCAAGAAATAAACATAACTATGTTTAATAAGGAAGGAGAAGATTTTTTTTTCTTAAATACCATCCAGGGACATAAATGGACTGGTGCGGTCTGTGCTAACAGCTCTCTCTCCTGGCTTTATTACAATCCATGGTCTCCTCTTGTAATCCTCGGCTCTCTATGTCAGTTGTGCATATTTTTTTAACTTTTAATTTTAAAGGAATGATATGGCTACAGAAAGATTAAAAAATACAACAGAGAGGGCGCCTGGGTGGCTCAGATGGTTGAGCGACTGCCTTCGGCTCAGGTCATGATCCCAGGGTCCTGGGATCGAGTCCCGCATCGGGCTCTCTGCTCCTTGGGAGCCTGCTTCTCCCTCTGCCTCTCTCTCTCTCTGTCTCTCATGAATAAATAAATAAAAATCTTTAATAAAAAAAATACAACAGAGAGGTTCTATGGACTCTTCATCCAGTTCCCCCCATGGGTACATTGTATAGAACTATAGTTTAACATTAAAACCAGAAAACTGACACTGGTTTGTGTCACAATGTGTGTATACAGTTCTATGACATTTTATCATGTCATGGTGGATACACATTTCAACTTTACTTTTAACAATTTACCTAGTAGAGTGATGTTCTACATTTGATATCCACATATGATATGTACATCTCATGAACTAGCAGAACTATTCCATCACAGTGATGATCTTTGCTTCATAGTCATAGGAACTCCCCACACCCCATGGGTCCTAACCCCTGGAATCCACTAATCTGATCCTCATCTCCACAATTTTGTTATTTCGAGAATGTTATATAAATGGAGTCATACAGCATGTGACCTTTGAAATTATTTTTTTGCACTCGGTCTAATGCCCTTGATCCAACCAAGCTGTTGTGTGTATCAGCTGTTCATTCCTTTTTATTCCATGTAATCCATGGTATGGGTGTAAAATAGTTTGTTTAACCACCCAGTGATTGACGGATATTTCGATGGTTTCAAGTTTTAGAATATTACAAAAAAAGTTCTATGAACATTCTTGTATAGGTTTTTGGTGGACCTAAATTTTCATTTCTTTGGGATAAATGCCCAGTAATGAATGCAATTGCTGGGTTGTAGTAGTGTATGTTTCATTTTCTAAGAAACTGCCACAGTCTTTTCCAGAGGGTCTGTACCATTTTACATTCCCACCAGAGATGTACAAGAGGGCCAGTTTCTCCACATCCTTGCTAGCATTTGACATGGCCACTATTTTTTTTTTTTACTTTATCAGTTCTAATAGGTATGTAATAACTAGCAACGTTAAACATCTTTTCATGGGCTTATTTGCCATTTTTGTATCCTCTTTGATCAAATGTCTCGTGTATTTTGCCAATTTTCTACTTGAACTGTTTCTTTTTTTATTCTTAAGTTTTGAGAGTCCTTTATATGTTCTGACACAAACCTTTTTTTCACACGTGTGGTTTGCCAATATTTTCCCCTAGTCCACAGCTTATCTCTTCTTCCTTATTAAACAGGGTCTTTCACAGAGCAAAGGTTTTTTAAAGTTTTGGTGAAGTCCGATTTACAAATTTATTTTTAGTATAATAAGCTATCACTTTAATATATACATGTGCTTTTGTTCAAGTAATAACTCTCTTCCCTTTTCTGGGTGTTTCTCAAATGCCTACTTTGTAAATAAATGAAAAAATCTAAACCTAGCCTAACATGGACTAATCTCCTAAGTAACCAGGTTACTTATATTAAGTATTACCCAAATTAACTGTGTTATCATTTAACCATTAATAAATTAAACACCCATAAGTTTGTTACCTTTTCTGAAAATCAGAAAACTACCAAAACCAGAATCAGTAATCAAAAATTGAAAATTGATTTATTTTTACTGTAGAAAATGTCATACTACACACAAGAAAAATGAAAATTTATTAGTAATATACTTTATGTGATTTGCAAAATTGCAACATCAAATCAATTAATGAATACTTTTCTCAGTACATTTTTAAATAATGATTTTATAGTAATCTCAAATCTCTCTGAGGTGAATCATTTTTCATGGTAAAATTTTTTTATATCATCATTATCTAAAAAACAATGAATATGTTCAATCATGTCTCTTCTTACATGCTTTTTTCAGTTCGTATTTCAGAAATGTAGGTCTCTAGTTAGCAAAATCATCATAACACCTATTCTGTTCAATGGCTAAGACACGATTCACCTGAGACACTTTTTTTTTTTTTTTTTTTTTAGATTTTATTTGAGAGAGAGAGCACATGAGAGGGGGGAGGGTCAGAGGGAGAAGCAGACCCCCTGCTGAGCAGGGAGCCCGATGCGGGACTCGATCCCAGGACTCCAGGATCATGACCTGAGCCGAAGGCAGTCGCTTAACCAACTGAGCCACCCAGGCGCCCCACCTGAGACACTTTTAACTGAGCCTGTTCCACCAAATCTCCACACAAAGCATGCTTCTTACAAACCCTTTAGAACTCATCTTATGCCTAATGGCTATGGTATGTACCTAATTGTCCTATATATTCACCTCAAGACGATCTGCTCTTGCCAGTGAGTGCCCTAGGAACAGGCACTGCTCCAAGAATAAGCAAGATAAGGAAACACCTCTGCAGCGCAGGATATTCTCAAGGAAGCCCTTCCTGAGGTATGACCAGTAAGCCTGTTCCAGTAAGTTTGCTCAGCGCTTGTTTTCTCTTCCAGCTGAATTAGCTCTTGACATTAGAGGAGTCTTTCTGAGGCATCAAATCCTTGATAAACCTGATTATGGCAGAACCAGGGTTCTCAGAAAAATCGGTGTAAAGGATGGTTGTTAGGCAAGACAACCATAAGGTCTACCTTATCCTGTATCCAAGGCCATTAATGAGGAGGCAATGCAAAAGTAAGGTCTCTTAAGGGAAGTTTGATCCCAGACTCTCTTCTAGAGGAATCAAGAGTTAGCTCTATTATAAACCTTTAGGATAAAGTAAACCCTGAGGACGCTGACAGGTGGGTGCTCGCTTCGGTAGCACATATTCTAAAATTGGAAGCTGACAGGTGGAAGTCTAGCTTTGCCTGGGGGACAGGGGGAGCAGGAAGGGCAATCATCCAAGAAATAAGTATGTCTAGCTACATGGCTACAAATTTCCAGAGGTGAACTGCTCAATATGCAGTCAAGAAAAGCACTGAGGACGTTTAATCTGAAATGCAAGAATTTTTGGAAAGAGCTTGGGCAGCCAGTCACCTCTGGACTCTATTTCCTGACTACTCTTAATGAAAAGACTCCAAGAAATACCACTTCATAACAAAAATCCATACCCAAATTCTTTAGGAAGAATCTTGGATTAGGTGACCTCTAAGACCCCATCTAACCCAAAGTTTATGATTCTAAGATATTAAATATTGACAGACAAATAATGTGGACTCAATAAATATTTGCTGGAATTGAACTGAGTTGAATTCAGGAAGTAAAAGGGTCTATATTTTATGATGGTAGGTTATCTAATTCCTACAGTCAAACAGCTGTATGAACTTCCTTTCCTTTGAAAGTCTTACATTTGTTCACCACATTTCCCTGCTAAAATCTGTGAGGTAGAGCGTATCTTAATACCATATTTTAGAGGTCAAATTGCCTTCAGTGGTTTATTTTAGAGTGTCCTTTCTCCAGTATTATTATGTCCCAATGTAGAGTTTTTGTATCTCTTATCTAAAAATAAATTACTTGAACTTGATTGCATATAGGATCATGGACTAATGAACATGGATTTTTGCCTAACAGGTCCTCAATTTTTTCAAGCAAAGATACTTTCTGATTTATGATCCTTAATGACCTAGTTATTTGAAAAAACCATGGAAGGTATCAATGAGTTTTCTTCAATTGGTTAAAATATCATACATTTCTTTCACCAGTTCAGACATCTTTGTCTTTGATCCTGATTCACAGAATTTAGTGAGGAGGTGGAAAAGAGGATTGTTATAGAAGATGAATCAACAACACGATGGACAAAGGATCATAGAAGTAATGAAAAGATTTTTTAACTTCAAAAAATAAGTCAGAAAATGTGAGAATCTTTGGATAGGGAAATGAAATCTTACTTTAGCAGAAATTTATCTGTCTAGTACATACAATATATTCTTACGAGAGGAACCATATTTATTTATGATCATGAACCCAATGATAATATTCTATATAATAGTTTCCTGAAGTAAACTCAACAATGCACTTGGTATTCACAGTTACTTAAGAATTTAACCCAAAAAACTAAGTAATTAACGTACTCACAGTATATATTCCTATGTCATGCAAATTATTTTATATACCTATTTTATTTTATCAACTTTAAATTCACAAGGCAATCTAGATATTATGAAAATTGGTTACACAAAATATATTATCAGGATCCAGAAATGGCTTTGTATGGTTTTCCATGACTTAATTTTTTTTAAGAAATCAACTGAGCATACAATTGTTATTTTGAGTTTTTATAATATGAAGACAGAAGGCATTATTATTAACAGATTAGGCAATCCATTTGTTTTAGCATGTTTATTGTAATTCAATAAAAACATACTTATTGACTTGCTAATTTTTACTAAACTAATTTAGAACTTGCTTTGACCTCCTCTACTCAACTACTGTAACTGTGCTATAACCTAATTAGGAAAACCTCAAGAGACAATGGTTGTTTCTTATGATTAAATATAAAGTGAGAATCTAGTTTTACTTTATCAGTTCACAGTTTGTTTTTATTCATTTACCTGGAATAAGACTGAAAATACTTTAACAGTTATCCTGTTATATATAATCAAAACAGAAAAGGCCTTTTACCTATATGATTTTTTGATTGGCATATATAGGAAGATGCTACATTAAAATACATTGTGTTTCAAGTGATTTATCTAAACCTGGAATGTCTTTTCTCAGAAACAGTGTTGTAAATGGTGTTCAGAAACCCTGCTCGTTCATGAGATGTACATATCATATGTGGATATCAAATGTAGAACATCACTCTACTTGGTAAATTTTTTAAAGTAAAGTTGAAATGTAATTTCATATTTAAGTTATGCTTGAGATAAATCTAGTTTTATTAGAGGATGTTGATCGGGGGTACTAAATTTGTGGCAATTCTAAAAAGCACTCTAGGGCACTGTCTTTTCAAATATAAAATGTAAAATAGTTATTTAATAAATTATTTACTTTTTTCCAGTTATAATATGTCTTTACTGTGGAGGATTTGAAAATATGAAAGCAGAAAGGAAAAATAAATCACCTGAAAATCCACTATATATAACCTTTCTTATCCTGTTGATATACTTATCTATTGCTGTGTAACAAATCCTCCCCGCCCAAAACTTAAAGGCCTTAAGTTAACAAACATATTTTATCTCATAGTTTCTGAAGGTCAGAAATCCAGAAGTGGTTTGCCTGGGTGATTCTTGCTCAGATTCTCTCATGATGTTAGAATCAAGCTGATGGCCAGGGTGCAGTCATCATAAGAAGACTCAATTGGGAAAAAAGGATTTGCTTCCAAGTTCACTCACATGGTTGTTGGCAGGCCTCAGTTCTTCTTGGCTGTTGCCCGGAGACAGCACTTCCTTACCATGTTGGCCTCTCCACAGAGCTGCTCACAACATGGCAGCTTGCCTAAGCAAGTGATCTAAGAGACAGATCCAAAACCCTAGACAGAAGTCACACAGTCTTTTATAACCTAAGCTCAGAACTGACATACCATCACCTTGCCATATAGATGGACCCTGGAACAATGTGGGAGGGGACTACATAAGGGTGTGACTACCAAGAGGTAGAGATGATTGTGGGCCAGTCTGGGGGGTATTGCAATGGTACATTTCTTTCTGGTCTTTTTTTTTGATACATTTTTATACTATTGTCCCACCATATAACAAAAGCATTTTATATGTTATTAAAACACCCTTTGATATTATTTTAGTTGTTAGACTATATTATATATTGTTGACTATAATCACTTCTAAATATGCACTATTGTAAATAATTCTATGATAAACAGCTTTTGCATGAAGCTTTTCCATCTGCATTTCAGCTAATTTCTTTTGGATTGCAATCTAGCTAAGGGACTAATTTAAAAAGCTGTAACACAAGTTGCCAAATTGCTTTCCAATTGGATCGTATCAATTTAACTCACAGAGGGGTTTAAGAGTATTTCACTGCTCCTTTATCTGGGGACTTCAAGGTTTTAAAAGCTAATAGGACTAGTTTTTAATTTTTTTTTCTATTTTCATGTTAGTTTCCCCATTTCTTGATTTCTTACATTACTAGCTCTGCTCCCAAGCATAGCAACCCTGATTGTGTGTGTGTGTGTGTGTGTATGGTGTGTGTGTGTGTGTTTTCTGGGAAGAGTGGGAGAAAGAAAAAGAGAGAGACAGAATTAGTGAGGAACATTTTCCTGAGTTAAATGAAGAAGAGTCAGAAGAGGGAGGAAAGGAAAGAATTTAGAGAGGAGGTAATGTGTAACTGAGAAAGTATGGCCTAATACTATATTTACTGAACTGGGAGTGGTGTTAGCAAGGGAGGGATAGCAAGGAAGCAGCATGCCTTGATAGGACAGAAAAAGGCGACTGGCATGGGAAAAAGATTGGAGAATGCAATATCCTATGACTGTCCCTAGGGGACCCTATGGGGCCAAGATAACTGCTTTCCTCCTCTGAGAGTCAGAGGGGATGCTGAGAGAGGAAAACATGTGAATCTCTCCTAAAACTGGAAACATTTATGTTCTCTTACTTTTTTTCAGTTCCTGTCTATTATGAAACTATTTTCCTGTGGTGAAATCAGGACAAATTAGAAATAATCTTTTTATAAAAGTGCATTCTGTACATAAGAGTAACATGAGATAATTCAGGGAACTGCCTCATACTTCCACGCAGTCCTTAAACCCATGATAGAACCAAATTTTTACCACAACTTCATGCTTTTACCCAAAGATTGTAAGTTTTCTGAGGCTGCTATGTGGTAAATTTAAAATTTTGGATTAAAATATGTATAAAGAGAGAGAGGTAAACCAAGAAACAGACTCTTCACTATAGAGAACAAACTGATGGTTACCAGAGGGGAGGTGGGGGGGGGGATGGCTAAAATAGGTGATGGGGATTAAGGAGGGTACCTGTTGTGATGAGCACAGGGTGTCATATGGGAGTGTTGCATCACTATATTGTATATCTGAAACTGATATTACACTGATATTTAAATAGAAACTTAAACAAATAAAAGATGTATTCTTAGATTTGTTTTTTAAGTTATCATCACAAACAAAAAAATACACAATAACTTTTTAATGTAGCCTTAAATATTTTCCCTGGTCTTATTGTATCCTGGATATACCTCTACCTTATGCTGTATTGAAATTCATGTTTTATTGAAATAATCCACTTGTATATCTTCTAGCTCTCATAGAGTGTACGTTCTGGGCAGGGACCTAATCTTACACATCTTTAATTCTTGGAATACCTACCACAGTGCTTAGTATATAAATATTTGTTGAGCCATTAAATAATGCAGTCGGGAATTGGAATGCCAGATTGAATATACTTTTATATCTATCTGCTAAGTTCTTTCATATGAAAAAACAATGAAAATCTTCAGTTATAACTATTTTAGCCAGAAGATTGGGTACAAAGTAGACTAAAAGATCTGCTGAAGATGATACACAGCTAAAAATATATCTGACAATGTTCTGAGAGAATATATTTAACATCTAAAATACATTTGTCTGGGGCATGATGTTCATTCATTCATTCCAAGGAAGATGGTTAAATATCTCATATTTGCTAGACGTATTTGCTCTATTGGACTAAAGGACTTAAGATTCAACTCCACTGGCTACAGGGAAACTTGGCCTAATTCTAAGTGATATGTGTTTCAGATATGTTCTAGAAAGCAGTGAGGAGGATGAACTGGAACAAAGAGAAACTGAAAGTAGGGAAGGTGATCAGAAAGTTATCAAGAATGACCAAGTGAGAAGTGATGAAGACTTGAAGTAAAGCAGCACCATGGGGGTAGATGGAAGACAATGGGAGGTGAAAGAGGTCACAATGAACGAAAGCTAATGCACGGACTGTGAGAATGTGGAGGAGGTAGCACATGTGACTTGGGTCTTCTTGGCTTCAGTAACAGGTTGGGTTGAGGGACTATTAATTGTTACACAGGTGGCATGAGGAGTAGCTGGCCAAGGAGAAAAGAGGGCAAATTGGTACCTTTTCACAATTCATATGGTGCTATCAATAAACAGTTGATTAAATACATCTGGCACTTAGAGAAATGTCTGTGGGGAATTTTGGAAGTTGCCATTGTGAGGATGGTGATGTAGATGATGGTAAAGGGAGGAAAAAGAAGGAGGAAAAGAAAGAGAAAGATATAGAAGGAGAGTGAGAAGAAAGAAGAGAAGCAGAAGGGAAGGGGAAGAAGGTAGGTGTTTGAACTTTTATATGATTTGTTACAATTAACCACTTCAATACATTCTTTTGGTAAACTACTATGGTTACTAGAGCCATATGGTTATTAAACCAAAATAAAAATCTACACTGATGCAGGTTCTTGATATAGTTCATTTTTGCTCATAGCTTTAAAAAAAATCAATGTTGTATTTTGTCTCACAGCCTTGTGTTAGCCTTTATTTCTTGAGTGTAGTGAAGACAAGCTGCTACTGAGATTATGGGTTTCGCCCCCTAGGAGTCCCTGAAGATCATTAACCCTGAAAAACATCATAAACTGTGGTTTGTGTTAGCACCTCTTGCCATCAGTTTTTCTATAATGAACACTTGCAATCAACAGTGATGAACCTCTTTACACTATTGAAGAAATCTTGCAGACTTTAATTGACTTTCAAGAGAAACAAGTCATCAGACTTTTTTTTCCTCCCGTGTATTAGAGTGGACATGACATGACAGTTAACCATCTTTAATACTGTACTGACATCCAAAGGTATTGCCGTCACTGAGCTGTATCAGTTTCAATGGATGTGAAGAAAATGTAAAGAGATGGGGGTGTGTGACAAAAATGCTTTTTGTGGAGCACGAGCAAGGAGGATGATTGTATGTCTAGAAATATGAAATAGTTCAATAATAATTATCAGTTTTACTAATGAGCTGTATAATCTTGCTGTCATCTCTGGATCTTCGCTTTATGATTGGTAAAATGAAGGGACTGGACAAGAGTATTTTGAAGTTTCCTTCAGTTCTAAAATTTCACCATAACTCAGAGACATACAAACTCTAACACTAATTTAATAGTAGAAACATCATCAAGCAAAGGGCTCTTGCATCAAGCAACTCAATATATTTAAATCAATGTGTCAGGAAGTAAATATCAGGGATTTGACAATTTGGCTATGTACTCTTATAGAGATAGACCACTTCTCAGAAAAATCTAGGTACTATTAATTTGAGCCATATGGAATTATTATTTGCATGGCTCCAAGCTGATCAGATATAGATAGTTTAGTATGAGTCAACTTATTATTATTTCCAGTGAATGCCTTACCAGCATAAGCAAGCTGTTACATTTTTTAAAAATTAGTTATTTTCTGGAAAACAGAAATTTGGTACTCAAGTCTCCTTAAAAAAATAGGTCCAGTATATATAAATTGTACCACCACAGTGTTGTGTGAAAAAGATGGAGTCCTCATTGCTTGATGGAGGCTTTTGGGTCAGCATTAGAATTCTTTATCCAGTCGTTGTCCTTTTTCTATATTCATTTGAATAAAGCCTTCCTTGGCAAGACTTTATCCCAGCGTAACTGATCTTTGTCTTTGCAGCAGTATTAACCAGAACTGGAACCTCACATTAACTGTCTTTCCAGCAATTTTTAAAGACGCTCATAGCCAACCTCTTAGCAGAGATATGCTGTGTTTATATGTTTCAAGAGTAGCTATACTAACAAAGAATGAGGTTAAATTGGAGAGAGAATTAAAAGTCTGTTATTGGCTCCAGGACATGGGTGGCCCCTGCAGGGGAAGCTCTATCTTTTCTATCAGCAGCCTACTGGAAGCAAGGGAAGGGGAAGGGGTGATTGAAACCTGCAGTCCCACAGCTGATTTGAAAAGGCTTTATCGGGAGGCTGGCAGATGTGGGGTATTTATTTATTTTTTCTGAAGATGAGATGACTAGAGAATCCAGATAGAAGTATGAATTCATGAACACGTGTTTGTTGCTTTAGCATTCAGGTAAATTTAGGGTATATGTTATAAAAATACAAATGAAAAGTATAGTCTGTGATTTTTTTTTTTAAAGAAAGTTGGGAAAGCTCATTAAGATTTATTGTAGGTCCCAAATTTTGTAGTCCCGAAGCTTAACGACAGATGGTGGTGTAACTCCACCAATTTTGCAATCTCTACATTCAATTTGACTTTGTAACATAGATTACCCTTGATTTGACTTCCGTGAAACTAGAATTTTCTCTTTCTCCTAAAATGTGCCTGGGAGGAGAGTGGTGATAGGAGAATGTCTAAAAGGAGTCTGTTTATTTGCTCATCTTCAGAAAACTGTAGAGAACAGGAAAAATAGGACTCCGAGATGTGCCCGTTCCAGAGTGTGAAAGGAAAAATATTTCACCTGGTATTTAAAGATGACTTTTGTTTCAAGCTATTTGAAGTGAGTAATACAACTTTGAAGATGGTATCTCTAAGAGGAAAAATATAATTTAATAAAATGTGCCCCTTTCTCTTTCTCCCAGCGATCTCTCCAGTCTAATTTAAGTATTAGTCGCAATTACAGCAGTGAAAGGGCTCTGAAGGAAAAAAAAATGTAATTGTTGTTTAACTGAAAGTTTTGGGGAAAACAGACCTAAATGTCTGAATAATTATATTTTTATAACAAATAACTAAAAATTTAAGCAGTTCACTCCGAGAAGCATTGAACCAAAATTTCTTACACGTGTCACTCGCGTACGTTGCTGTCCTTCATCCCGGCCTCAGTTAGTTTCATTTGGGGAGGGTTATTTCGCGCAAGATGCGCTGGCAGAGACCATCTCAAACGAATTTATCTTTCTCCTAGACCGTAATAGGGCAGTGGCTTGGAATTTGTTGATTAGCGGTTTCATCATAAAACAACAACAACAACAAAAAAACCCTTGAAATCAAATAAATTTTCGTGAGAGAACTTCGAGGTCCAGTTGGTGAAACTCCTCAATTACCTAGCAGCCCCGTTTAACTTTCCCCTGGAACCTTTCTAAATGATTTTGCAGCCCCACGTGCTGCAAAGGAGACTCGAGCTGTGGCTGAGACCCTGCGCGGCGACTACGTGGACAGAATTTGGCTTCCCCCCTTTCTCTGTTAGGCAGTGTTTCGTTGCAAGGCTGCCACGATCCAGTGGGCTGACCAGTGACTTGTGCAAAAGAAAACTATTCGTTCGCTGTTTGCCCTTTCAGCGTTTTCCTCGGCTGCGGAAACCCGGTTTTCCTATTATTACACTTCAACTTTTTTTGGAGTCTGTTAGCACAGAGCGCTAAACCCCGGCCGGCTCCAGCAGCAACGAGGCGAACAAAGCCCGCAGTGTTCGGGGCCATGCTGGGGAGGGGTGGTGGGCGAGTTAAAGGAATTGCAAATAAATATATTTTATGACCACCCATCAACAAACTACGTGCCACCGTGGCAGCCCCTGGTAGCCGGGCTGTGTCTGCACTGTGGCCAGGGGCGGGGGTTGGGAGAGAGGCGACGCGAGAGGGGCCGCGAGCGGCGAGCCCCGGGCCTGAACTCTCACCTCTCGAACCCGGGCCCAGCCCATTGGCTGCGGGCTAGGGGTCCGCCGGGGGCAGCGGCTCCTCGCAGGACCTGCTTTCTCAACTCGCTGGGCGTCTTCCCCACGGGAAGGGTTGGTGGCCCGGGGAACGGCAGCAGGCGAGGAGATAATGGGGCGAAGCTAAGCGGGGGCACCAGGGGGCTGCGGGCTCAGCCCCGCTTAGAAAGACCCCTGACAAGGGTACGCGGCCCATTTAGAAAGATGTGCTCCTCCGACTGAGATATCCTTTTGCACCTCTTGGCTCCTTGCTATTTGTACTCACGGGAGAGAAACGTCAGAGACTGCGAATTTCACCAAAACGTGTCTTTGTGTACAGAAAAGTGAAAGGCTAACTAAGCCCGCTCCGGTCCAAGTCTTGAGAGCGTAACCCTCTTTCTCCTCGTTGGGAACTTGAACTTCTCTTCCAAGTGGCCCAGACTCCTCTATAATAAACCTTTCTCGTTCACTTCCTTGAGACCCCTGGCGAGAGAGGAAAGTAAATGGGGTCGGTGTTTACGGGGGGGGGGGGGGGGGGGGGGGGGGGGGGGCGGGGAGAATAAGGGGGAAAAGTGGGACTCTGTAGCCCTTTTGACTGTTCTGTTACCTTTTTTCGCAAACCTTGTGCAAAGGCACATCCTCGGCTCTCCAAGGATTTCGACACCGTTTGCTCTTTTCTTTTTCAAAATAGTTTCAGGTTAATTCGGAGAATCCGCCTTTTATTTAGGCTTGTCAGTGAAGCATAAACGCAAATTACTTAACATGAAATTTCCCCCACTCTTTCAGAAGGGCGAGGTAGGGCCATTTGGGTCTGGCGTTTCCTAATTTTAAAGACAGCTCTCTCCTCTTCCCGCTCCCATCTTGAAAAAATCTGGGTTATTTGTCCACTATTCAACCTGCTTTTCGAAAAAGACACGGTTCATAAGCAGAGCACTTAAGGACTACCTGGAGTTTAAAAGCTCACAGAAAGCACCACAATTCAAAGCTCAACTCTCCCTCGTTCCTCGTCCTCCTGGCAGGGGCCGTCTTCCCACCACCAGCCCCATGGCTTATTGACTTAATTGGTTTCACTAGAAAAGCTGACGGTGTGTTTACAGATGTGGGTGCCAGGGCCGCTTCCTCCCCGGGAGACCTGCGGGTTCTGAAGGGAAGAGTTGGTGCCAAGTGTGTGCGTGAGCTCGCGTCTGCCCTTTAGAGAAAGGGCGCGCTGCTCTTTGAGGAAAAGAAAGACTCAAAGGCAGAAGTTAGTGCTGCTCGCCCGTCTCCCGGGTCACCACCGCCCTCCCCCCGCCCCTTCTGCCCCCAGAGATGTTAAAGTTGGCCGGGAAGAAGTCGGGGGCAAGGCTCTGTTGGCAACGGCCTCTTGGTTGCAGCTATTTGGAAGGAAGTTTCCGCGCCCTTCCGAACGCCACGCTCCGCGACTGATTGTCAGCTGAGCGGCGGGCTCAGGCGCAGGTCGCCGTGAAGGCGGCGGGCGGAGGGTCGCGCAGCCCGCGGGCCGCCGAGCGGCTGGCCGGAGACTGCCGGGAGGAACCGCCTGCCGGGAACGGGCGTGGGGAAGGGACTCCCGAGGAATCCCCCCGCTTGGGTCCCCGCCTCCCATCCAGGCCCGTCTGGTCCTCCCTCGGCCTTTCCCTCGTCATCTCCTTGGTCCCGCGTGGGCCCGCTGGCTGTGTCACGCTCCACCGACAGGAGCTGGGACCCGGGTGCCGGAGGCTGGGCCCGCGCATCCCCCCGCGCTGGCGCCTTGGCTTTGAAGTGCGCGCGGAGCGGACTCTGGCAGTTTCTTCTTTCCTTTCATTCCGGGTACTTTTGCATCCCTCAGTCACCGATAGGGCCCGTCTCGAAAGCCTCAAACCCTAAACGTCCCAGCTCGGCGGGCCCCTTCCTTCCAAGCTCCGCCCCGGCCGGCCCGCAGCCCAGCCCCGCGACGATGACCCGGGCTGAGCGACCACGAGGAAGCCCAAGAACTCCTGGGCCCAACCAAGTGAGACAGGAGCCACGACAACAATGAAGAGTGAGAAAGACACTCGGGCTCCCTCCAGCCCAGGCCGCAGAGGCGCGCACCGTGAAAAGAAAGGCCAATCAGCGTTTTAACGCACGCTTGGGTCTCCCTTTCTGACTACCATGCACTTTTCACTCCCTGCCACCGAGGGCTTTGGATCCCTTCGAGGCTTTCTGCACTTCACGTGGAATCCCCTGTTTCATTTGCCAGCAGCTCCGTCTGCTGAGAGGACGTACTTTGGGGACTGCCAAGAAGCAGCAGACACAACTCGGCTTTGCCAATACAGCATACGGTTTTGTTCTCTCCTCCCTCCCCACCCCCTTCCTCGACGCGCCGTCTGGGACGAGCGGGAGGAGGCGGAGCTGGAGGTGGGGAGAATGGTGGGGGTGGGGGAAGATCTGGCGCAGAACAAACAAGTTCTCCAGCGAGTTGTTTACATAGCAGGTGGACCTGACGTCAGCCAGGAGGCTCCACTGCAAATCCGAACAATATTCTGCTCCGCGTTTCCCCCTCCCTTAAAGAAGTTGGGGCACCGGGGGAGATAGGTGGATGGGGGCGACAGGCGTTCTAACCGGCTGGTCCCAAACCACTTTTGGGAACAACAATAACAACGCAAAGTGAAACAAAACAAACAAGTGGCCCAGCAGTACTTTAGAATCCTCCGAGGCGTCCCTTCCCCCACCCCGCCCCTCGGAGGAGAGGCGGCTCCGCGCGCAGTGTGTGTACAGTTTGCATTGCCAACAACACGCGCGCGCGGCCGGGTGCGCGCGCCCGCCAGCGCACACTCACACACATAGACACACATACAGACACACACACAGATCCGGGTGGGGGGAGAGGCAGCGCGAGACAGCGCGAGCCTCCGAGAAAGCGCGAGACACGCCGGCGCGTGCAGCTCCGCGGCGGCCGCTGCGCCCCGGCTCGAGCCCCGCGCCACCCGCAGCCCGCCCGCGAGCGCCCGTCCCGGTTATTTATGCGGCGGCCGCGTCCGCTGGCTGCGGCTTCCTCCGCCCCCCCGCCCCAGGGCGCGCCCCCCACTCGCGGCAGCAGCTGCCGGGACTCGCTCGTGGGTGTGTTGTTTGGGGGCTTCTGCCTCGGCGCCGCGGGTGCCACCTCCCGGGACGCTGCCCAGGCGTCCCAGGTCGCGGTAAGTTTCTTCGTCCTCACTCTGGCGCGCTGCACCTCCGCACCCCACCCCGTCCCAGCCACCTCCACGCCGGCCCGGGCTGCGACTTTACTCTGCTGCGCGCTCCTCCGGCGGCGGCGGCGGCGGCGGCGGCGGCAAAGTTTCGCCCCAGCCGCAGCGCTCGGTGCGGCGGGGCGGGTGTGACATGTGTCAAATTTCGGCTCAGCGTCGGGGTCGCCTTCCGGACCCAACATCACCACTTGTTGTTCTTTTTCATTTTGCGTTGTGATGGGGGAAGGGAGAATCGACAGAGGGGAGATTGCAGTTGGCTCACGTATGATTTTTAGTTTTGAATATGCAAAATATTGCCTCGTCCAGAGGGACCGCGGCTGGAGGAGAATGTGTGTCGAAACACCAGATGTGTGTTTGTTTACTCTTTTATTTTTATTGTTTGTTGTCTCTTCCTTTTCCTCCCTTCCCCCCTTACCCCTGGGAGGAGAAACAACAGTAAAAACATCTGGCGGTTGGAAGCACACACTTTATTGATCCAACTGCTGACCTTTATTTACTCAGTTGGGCAAGTGCATGCAGCTCGTCCGTCTCTAAGTTGGGCGCTTCAGCGTTCATTTAAGAAGTACTTCCCTGGGAACTAGAGGCGGAGAGGGGACACTCCTGTTTCTCGAGTGAAGAAACTCCTGGCCCCTAGTGCTGCTTCGGATAATGGTGCATCTTGACTGCTGCCCCCGATCACGCTCTTTCCCCTGTCCCCAGTTAGCAGGACCCGCTTCACGCGGGAACTCACCTAGTCTTACTTTTACTGTGCTTTAGAAAGGTCTCCTCACTCTGTGGGTGGGTTTAGGGTGAACTCGCACCTCCCGGTTCTTTAGGGAGGGAATGTGGGAGGGGCGCGGGCACCTTGCGGAGAAAGGGAGGGCTTCTCGGTTGTCTTTTAACCTGTAAGTCCGTGGAGGCCCCGGGCGAGCGGAGGGCAGTCGGGAGCGCGGGGTTGGCTGTGACCCCAGCAGAGCTCCGGTCCCGACGGCCCTTCGCGCTCGCCGCGGCTCACATGCGGCGGCTGCACGGCGGGACCCACTGGGTGGCCGCGCGCGCCGCCAGCGCGTCGCCCGCGTGTCTCCCGAGCGCCTCTCCCCGCCCCGCAGGCCAGGACGCGCCCAGACACCCCGACCTCTGCGCGAGCGTCGTCGTGGACCCTCGCTTGCTGAGGGCGTTTGGGCCTGTCTAGAGCAGGGAGGAAAAGTTGCCCTACTATCCTCAGCCTCTGAGACCTCGTAGGTAAGTCTCTCAGGGCACCGGGCGCGTGGGGTGACACCGATTGGGAGGAACGGGAGGGGAAGGACACGTGCGAGTCTGGGGCTTTTGAGAGCGCAACCGGTGCGAGTTTTGCATAGGGACGACTCCAGAGAGGCCAAACTGGACACTTGCTCAGGGGGCTCCTCAGACTCCGGAATCCCCAAGGATCTAGACCCATCTGTGTATTTGTTTATTCAGCTTTTTAACCAACAGATTTAAACCACTTAATGGACAGCTGCTATCTGTAATGCTTCAGCCCCACCCCCCCCCCCATTTTCTCTCACCACATGTTGAAATCCAGTCAGTTTCTTGATCTTGAGGATTATTCCTTGAGTACTGTTTGCTCCCAGGTGGGCAGGCGTTCCCGACGTGGCCTGGGTGAGTGCTGAGAACGGCCCCGGAGGGAGAAAGGGTGTGAAAGACCTGTGGGAGTGTGTAAGATGTGTACATATATAGTCATCATGGATTCAGAAGTGCTTAAAGAGCTACCTCCCCAACGTGCCCAGAGTCTACTTGGAAGAATAATTAAGTAGGAGCAGGTAAGCCGAGGGGAGAAAGCGACGCCCTGGTGTCAAGTAGCTGAAGTGGACGTTTTCCAACTGGAAGTGTTTGGAGAGGTTAACTTTTAGAAAACAAAAGTTTGCCTGGAAGGCACATCTTTGCACGCTCTTCTAACTCAAATAATTTGGCTAGGCAGCAGTGGAGACAGGAGGGGTGTGTTTAATAGCAAGTCCATGTTAGAGGTCAACACTGAAGCAAGGATGAGCTTTCAGATATTTTCCTCTTCAATCTTGCATTGCGGCGTACCTCGGGAAATGTTTTAAAGTTGTCAAGGGGCCTGTTTATCTTTTCTGTCACTATGAGTTCTGGATAAGTATATTCTCAGTGTAGTGGAATTTTAAAATGTAGTGTTTGTTTAGTAGTGTTAAACAATTAATTTACAAATTTGATTTATTTGTGTATGCCATTAATAAAGCAGGTATAAAGTTATATACACGATGATCATTAGGGTCATAAAATTTCATTTTGGTTTTGAAGATTTTTAAAAGTCGTTTTTTCTTTCCTTCTTTCCTTCCTCCCTCCCTTCCTCCCTCCATTCATCTATCCCTCCCTTCCTTCCTTCCTTCCTTCAATTTTTATTGCCTAACTATACCCGTGTTCAATGGTTGTTCAATTCAGTACTGCTTAAGAACCCCACTATTTCATTGTTACCCAAAACTAAGTGAAATAAATGTTTAATTGTGATTAAGTTACTAGCTTTTAAAGAGGAGACTGGAAACCTGATGATACATCCCTGTAGGTAAGGGAGAGAGGACGCTCACATTTAAAAAGATCAGCATAAAGTTCACTATTGGAACACTTTTTACCATTCAATTTAAACAGTACAATACATGCTTTCTTTTTATACATAGATTATTAGTATGTTACTATTGCACTACAATGGGTACTAGAATAATCGAAGGAAATTATGTACAAATAACAATTATGAACTATTTTTAACTGTTTATCAAAATTTCTCAACTTATATTTTGGGATTCAGAGTGATGGAAATTTTAGACTTGAATATTGTTTTCATAGAATGCATACTCTGGGTGGAAGGAGACCTTTGATTGCATTAAGACATGAATAGATTTATTAATGGTTGTGTCTAAATAAACTGTCATCAAAGTTTTATTTCTTTGCACTGATGATAGTACAGTGGTTTTGCTTTTACAAATAAAATAAATCCTTGTAATATTATAAAAACCTAAATAGGGGGAAATTGTTGTATGTGGCACACCATAAAAATAGGAAAAAAGGTGAACTTTAAATTTACAGATAACCTGTAATGAGAAGTTCTATTCCTTTTGTACAAGCGAGAATTTAAAAACATAGACCAACTCTCTTTGCATAGCTATTGGAATTATACTTTATGAAAAGTATATTTAAATATGTGAAAATAACTTCATGGTTTGACTGAGACTCATAGGGCATATAACAGTGTAATGAACTTAGCCAGACAAATTTACCAGACATTTTTATTTCAAGAGAAAATGTGAGGGATACAGAACTCAATTACATAAAGGGCATATTATTTGTAATATTTTTAAGGATTTATAGCTGGCTCTGCCTCATCACCCTTGTCTATTTCTGTGTTGATAGTCTCATGTTAGATCAGCTATTAGTTATAATATTGATAGAAAACTGAATGGTGGAAGTGGTCACATATTTTCTGCCTCTCTAAATTAAGTCAGAAAGAAGCCATTGACTTGTAAGAAGACAATGTCACTAAGAAGTTCTCTTGACATGATTGTTGTTAGACAAAATTGCAAATCACCGTTGAATTCAGAAATAATAACAATTTCATTACAATTACTGAAACTAATTCTTGACCCACTCAAACTATTTTTTTTCTTTAACTTTGTGATAGATGATAGTACTCTTAGTGATAAATGAATGGATCCCAAATGTTCTAACCAGTGCCCAGATTCATACTGCCCTTTGAATAAAATAAATCCTGTTTCTTAAATCAGGCCCAGTGAGAGCTTAAGATTTACATAGATTTTCAAAGTAACTTTAATTATGTACCCCCTGATTCATAGAGTTCTAACAAACTTGATCAGAACCAACCCAGAACGACTGTTGCATATTTTAAGGGTCTGAAAAAGTAATCCAGGTGCTTGCAACTTCCCTTAAACATATTCCTGTGTTTATGATTCATAGAGAATCTAATGCCTAAATCAAATGTTATATGCCATAGTTTACTTTAGTTCTATTCCTTCTTTAGATGATGTAAATACCTTCTTAGATCCAACTTTGATATCTCTTCATATACTTGGCTTCCAGTCATATCACTTCTATAGTCTTTATCAAGTAAAATACTCTAGGTTCTTAGAGTTTTTTCTTTTTTTTTCTTCATGAGGCTTAAGTCTTTTTCATTACATTTTTATGGAGTTCTTCTAGAACTTTAGCTTCTTCATTTGTTTTTCAGAACCTGCAAGTGGACCCCATTAATATTTCTTTCAGCAGCCTAACTAAGCATAGTTTGGGGGGATTGTCTAAAAATACTATTACTTTTTTTTCCCTTAAGCTCAGCATTGCTTATGTGAAAATTCATTACTATTGAATTACATAAATTCTCACATAGTAGAATATTATTTCCTGTGGAATATTCTTTCCCTGTGGGTATTCTTACCTATTAAAATAAATGGGTACTTATTTCCATTTGCTGACTTACTTTTGCCTTGTCATTGCCTCTGATGTACTTTTGTATATAGTCTTTTGCTCTGCTCAGTGTATTTATCCATACCCCACCCCCAATTTTCCAGACAAAACAAACAAAAAAGAGAGTACTTTTGGTGAAATGTGAGGAACTGTTGTGACTAATTAAAAGGTTAACGTTAGAACATTGAGATGCTGGAGAGGTCCTTAAAGAAGATTTAGATGCATTATGTTCCAACACTATTAATATTAAGATGAAAAAGTAAACCTATATGTATGTGGTGACTTATTTTCAGTATGTATTAAAACTCTTTTCTCTATATAGATGCTTCAGTAATTTGCTGTTTTCTCGAATGTGGTATTACTAAGTATTATTCTAATTCTTAGGAGCATAATTTCAATTTTATAATTGGAGTGACTGGGAATTTGTGTTTACCTATACAGTTTGCCAAGCAGCCAAATTAAGAGTATCAGGGCTCAAAAAGGAGGTAGACTGTTATCTCACCCATTTCATTTTCAAAGCTACATTATATTTTAATGTTTTACAGCTTTGGATCCTAATACTTTTTCAATTTGTAATTATGAACTTTGTTTACTCTTTCTTGTATTTCTTCACCTGTCCAACTTGCTTTCTATGAACAACTGAAATTCTGTGTTACTTCAATTTATATAATTTTATCTAAAATTTTATTTAAAACACATTTTCTCCATAAATTATTTATGCAGGCCAGGTTCAACCTTATAAATTCCTTGATATTTGAAATATGTATTCTTGGACCTATACTCTACCAATTTAATTCAATTTCCCATTCAGTTGTATCCTTCCCTCTTCCTACAATCTACCAGGGATCTCTAGGACATACCTTCTTCCCATTATATTGACAAATATGTCTTCATTCCTGTCTCTGTGGCAAATTATTTTTATTAGCAAAAGCAAATAAAATTTAAATGTTGTAAAAGCACATTGCTGTGAAGCAAATGAATCCCCAGGGATTTAAAAGCTCTCAGCATTTTTAGTTTATTAATGTTCCTAATTTCTCTTGATTTCTATCTTGGAAGGCTTAAAATATACTTTGTGGAAGACAATGTTGACTTAAAATTTATTTAAGTTTTTAGTGTTTCTTTTTAAAGATCTTTTAACATAAGCCTAAAAGATTTATACCATGAGAATGTTATACTTTTTTAAAGGAAGTTAAGGAAATTAACTTTGAATTCCTCAAATAAGGCATGCTACTAGAAATAGTGTAAAGTTTCTGTGGTATTCATTTCTTCTCAACTTTTATAATGACATTTTCTGTGAGAGTTTTTTTGTATTATTTTAGTTTTGTATCATCTTGGTACAGATACACAACTACAGCCATCATTTTGCAACTTTTTCTCAATTTAAAAAAATAACAAACTTTCTTAAAGTGTATTTTAGGGGGTAAGAAAAAAATCAGTGGTAGACATATTTCAGAGAAAGCATTTATAAAATTTCTCACTGGCAGATAGCGAGGAGAAACTTATAGTACACTAATCCAAATAGCTTAACATCTTAGCATATGTAGACTGTCATAAAATCATCTCATTTAAAAAAAAGATCCCCAACATCCTTAAGAACTATTCCTCACCATTACTTCACCCAAAGTTATGTTCCAGGATTTGGGTGATCTATATCTGTATGCCTCTAGCTAACTCTTTACTTTCTTTTTTGTCTTCGATTTTTTTTTTCCCCTTTCTCGGTCTGCCTTTAGTTTAGCTAAGTGCCCCCTCAAAAAAAAAAAAAAAAAATCTTGTTTTATACATCTAGTTGGTACCAGCGCCGCTACCCATCTGATCAGATAGACATCATCATCTCCTCCCTGAATTGTTAAATAGCAGGAGCTATTTATCTCCCTCTTCTCTCTCTAGGCACCACAGTTTGTTCCCCACACAGCATAGCGATCTTTTAAAAATATGTGATTATGTCACTCTTCTCTATAAACCTTCCAGCAGCTTCTTATGTCCCTGAGAATAAAAGACAAAGACCTTATATAAGTCCATGTTATTTGACCCCTGCTACCTATCTGACATTCTTTCCTAGCATTTTCCTCTTGTTCGGTCAACTCTCGCCACACTGGCTTCCTTGGTATTTATCAAAACAGGAGAAGCTGATTCCCGCCTCAGAATTTTTCTCTGTGTTCTCTGTCTGAAATGCTCTACAATCGGATATCTTCACAAATTTCATGCCTCTGCTCAAACATATCCTTATTGGAGAAGACTGTCCTGTATCAGATAACAAATCCTCATAGATCGTGCTTTGCCACCTTTCCGTACATTACTTTTCCCCACAGCACCATCGTCAGCTGACATTTTAGAAAGTTGTTTATTTATCGTATGTCCTCCCAATGAGAATATACTTTCCATGGAGCCAGGGATTTTGTTCTCTTCAGTGTTCTAACCCAATGCCTAGAACAGTGCCTTGCATCAGGTAACAGCTCTAAAACTAAATGAAAGAATGAATGAGTTGTTGGAGGTCCAAGAAATTACTACTGTCTATATCATTGCCTCACTTTCTGTGTGACTGAAATTACTTTTCACCTTACTTTCTCATCTTGCACTTATTTTATACCATATCACATTTGGGAAAACTGTTCACTACTGTATTGACCAAGATGTGGTTCTGCTCTCTGGTGGACCTACTTCAAGTTCAGTGTTTTGTATCTTTTTTATTCCGATCTGAGAAACAATATTACACTTAACTTTTGAAAGGTGTGAATGGATGCTTATGTTTCTGGACAAGAACAAATGCTCAGTAGTTGAGTGCTACAATATAATAATGCTTATTAGTACAGTCAAAATGACATTTAATCATATTATTTCATAATTATATCTTAATATGAGTAGCATAGATAGGGTCCATAGATATTTCTAAAGGCTACATTATGGATACAACATTGGCATACAAAGTATTTCTGTGGGGAAGATGGGAGGAAAGGGGTTAAGCCAAGTCTCTTCTGAAAACCTTTAGATTTAGATGGCTTTCCTTCTTTGTGTTGGCACACACACCATAAATTTACAACTTCTCTTTTGTCTCATTCTTCCAGTATCTATCCTTAAATAGAGCAGATGGAGGATTTATGATTTGATGGAAGGTCCATCTCTCCAAATTTAAAATCTCACTCGAACTTGCTTAAATTGCTTTTGGATACCCATAACTGAGGTATGGGTAAGGGATACAACTTTCCATAAAACATCATACAAATACATATATTATTTTCTTTTTAAGTTTTTATTTAATTTACATTTCGTTAACCTACAGTGTAATATTAGTTTCAGGTGTACAATCTAGTGATTCAACACTTCCATATATCACCTGGTGCTCATGACAAGTGCACTCTTTAATCCCCATTGATTATTTTCTTATAAACCTAATGCTCTATAGATCTCCCTCTCACATATTATGTCCATATTTGAAATATGCACTAACCTGCTCAGCAATTTTATTTTAAATATCTTGAAAATAGGGAAAGGAGTCTCTAATCTTTTCTACTGATAATGAAGGAGGAGGGCTCTCTTCTTTGCCTCCCTTGTTCTCATTTTTCTTTTTCCCTTCTCCCTTCTCCAGACTGAATTATGAAATCTCTCAAAATTATTCTGATACTTTATTATACCATCAGTGAATGTGTAGCCCTTGGAAAACTGTGAAATAAGGCAAAGTGGGCTTTTATTACATAATTACCCCACTTTTTCCTTTTTAAAAAATTACTAACTTACATCTTTTGCTACTCTTCTCTGGCTCCTTAGACACCCAGTGCCCTCATGTTGCATCTGGCTATTCCAGTGTATTCTCCTTCCCTTTCTGAATTGGAAATTTTGTATTAAAGCACTTCTTTAGTAATAATAATGCATATTAGAATGTGAATGAAGATGGATTCTTCTGGAAAGTATACTTATTATCGCAGCTAGTAAAATAGTCAGTTGGTTTACTATGCAGTGTTCTGTGTTAAGTGCTACGAGACTTGCATTCTGGTACTTGGTCTGTCTGTAACTATTGTGTGATGTTGGGTAGGTTATTTCCTCCAACATTAAAAAGAGCCTGGATTAGTTTTTAGATTATTTCCAATTAAATTCTTTTTTGAAATACATAGAACCAAATTTGAAGCTGTGAACATGTTCTTCCTTTACAGCCATAAACACACATAAATGAAGGAATGGAAGAAAAAGATAAAAACAATTAAAACTAACAACAGTTACCACAAATAACTTTGCTTATGCAGCTCAGGAGGACTCAGTTAAAATTCAAAAGTATTATTCTTCTATTATCTTAGCCCACTGGATATTTTCACACCACTCCTCCCCTTCTCTGTCAGGAATGGAGCCTCCCCTCGTTTAACCAGAACACTGAAACAAGCAGAGAAGGTAGAGTGGACACGGGGTTCATCATGTTTGGGTTAAGAAGAATAAATAACCACCTGGCATTCTGTCCCCTGAAGTGTGTGTCATTAACTTTCCAAAATATTAATTTCTTCACAATTTTGCTTTGGTCCTGTGCTCATTCATATATTTAGCTCGAGGCGTCACCAATCCAGAAATAAAGTGTGGAGTTGGATAAGCTGTTTGATAAACTTTGTCTTTTAAAATTAGAGCTCCCCTTTTTGATGGACTTCACACACACAGACATACATTTTTAGAACCCACATAAAATGTCGGGCTGCCACATGGTCCAGCCTATGCATTGTGCTGCTTTAAAGGAAACACAACTCCCAGCTGCAGGAATACTACATACCTTTGGTGCAGTTTGGCTTAAAGGGAGTGACACGGTTTTATACAGTGTGCCACATAGGAAGTTTTGCCCCAAATCTCTTGAGGCATCTTTCTTCTTCTCCTGGGTACTGCTAAAAAGTTTTTAGAGCCTCATCTAGATCAGTCCTTCACTGCTCTGCTGCCCCATCCACCCGTTGTGCAACACATACAGTCGTACCAAGTGTATACACCCCATGAAGTGTGCCCTCCCGTCATGCAAAGTGTGGTCTCTTTCTTTATTCCGGCTGCTTTTCTTGTGGCAATCAAGGTTTGTCTTGATGCAGACAAACAAGGAGAACAGCAACAAAGATTCCTTCTCAGAAGGTAAGGGATTATAAATCCTGGGAGTTTCTAGCAGTGATGTAAGCTTGCAAACATGCACATTTCAATGTGTTTTACCTTGTCCTACGTTATAGAGAATGTATATTCCTGTAACTAAAAATAGAATTCACTGGACAGCCTGACTTTGTGTTGTCCCAAATAAAATAATTTTAAATCTATAATTTTGATCAATTTGTAATATTTACTTCTGGAAAAGCATGCTTTTAAGTTATTTTATCCTTCTAATTCTTTGCTCTTTTGTAGTTTTCATAAATGTCCAGCTATCTCTTACCCTACATGTCTGTTGCTCATACTATTCCACAAACAGGAGAAAGGCAACGTGATCTGTTATGTCTAATTGGTACTTGATTTTACAGATTTGTTCTATATCCTTTTAATTGTATCCTGAAAATATATCATTTCCACTGGGCTGTGACAATGCCAGATTCTAAAATATGACTAAGTACATGCTTACTCATATTGCTATATTAAAGGAACATTGTCATAAGTTTTGTTTTCATCTTGAGAGACAACTTGTTTTTCTGACTATATAAGATCAAGGTTTAAGTGCAAATGTACAATGAAAGAGAATATATGGTAACAACCTATGAATACATAACTAAGAAAAATATTTAATGTTTATTTTCTTATTCCTAGATTATGTTTCTTATGAGAGGATATTTAAGAAAAGGAATGTGAATGAATAATTTTATTTTTACATGTTAACTATTCTTGAGACAGTAAAAATATATTTAGTTATTTTTAAAAAATGTATCTGGCTATACATTTGACCTTTCATTTTAAAATAATATGTTGGGGCACCTGCGTAGCTCAGTCGGTTGAGCGTCTAACTCTTGATTTGGGCTCAGGTCATGATCTCAGGGTCCTGAGATTGAGCCCAGCAACAGGCTTCGTGCTCTGTGGGAAGTCTGCTTGGGATTCTCTCCCTCTCCCTCTGCTCCCCCCCAGTGTTCATGTGCTCTCTCTATCTCTCAAATAAATCTTTAAAAAATAATAATATATTGGCTATTATATTGTAGAAATGATTCTGGTAATTTTCTTTTATGTGTCTATTTGATGACACAAACCATATTTTAATTACTCATCATTATAAAGTTGTTTTAAGCTCTTTAATTTCATTCCTTTTTTTATTAAAGATAATTTATATATGGTAAAATTCACCCTTTTAGTGTAAAGTTCTGTAAATTTTGACAAACATAGATACTTATGTAATCACCACCATAGTTAAGATATAGAACAGTCCCATCATGCTACAAAATTTTTCCGTGTGGTTTTTAGTCAACCCTTCCTTTTATCCTCCAGGCCCTGATAACTGCTGATCTATTTTCTGTCCGTATAGTTTTGTCCTTTCAAGTCTTTTTTTGGGCAAGTTTTTACACTGTATAAATTTATGGGGCCTAGTGTGTTACTTTGATACATTTGTATATTACATGATTGGCGTTGTAGTGATATTTATCATATTACATAATTGTAGTACCATATTGTTATCTATATTCATTATACACTAGATTTCTATGGCTTATTTACAAGCAAGTTACAAGTTGGCACCCTTAAATAAAGTCGGTCTTAATCTCTAACCCCTGTCCCCTGGTAACCACCACTTTACTTGCTGTTTTTTATAAGTGTGACTGGTTTAGATTCCACATAGTAATATCAGACAGTAATTGGCTTTGTCTGACTTATCTCACTTAGCATAATGTGCTCAAGGTCCATCCACGCTGTCACAAATGGCAGGATATGGGGCACCTGGGTGGCTCAGTCGGTTAGGTGTCTGCTTTTGGCTCAGGTCATGATCCCAGGGTGCTGGGATCGAGCCCCGCATCGGGCTCCCTGCTCAGCGGGGAGCCTGCTTCTCCCTCTCCCTCTGCTAGCTACTCCCCCTGCTTGTGCTTGTTCTCTCTCTCTGTCAAATAAATAAATAAAATCTTAAAAAAAAAAGTGGCAGGATATCCTCCCTTCTTATGGCTGAATAATATTCCATTGTATACATATACCACATTCAAGTCTGTCCTATAAATAGAATCATACAACATGTAGCCTTCGGAGTCAGGCTTCTTTCACTTAGCATAATGCATTTGAGATTCATTTGTGTTGTTGTGCTGTATTTTTTTTTTCCTCCACAGTAATGTATTTGCTTGTTCCCGTCGTAGTTTTCTTAGGAGTTTAGAATTCTCTCATTTTCCATTCAAATATATTTTTATATAGCCTCAAATTTTATTTTGCCTTATGAATTGGCATGGCTTATAAACAAGAGACTTTACTGGTTCATCATTTCTAAAAATCAGTTTTGGGGTCTTTACCATAGTTCTCGTCCCTCGCTCCTGCTCCCACCCCTGGTCTCTCTTGCTTTCATACTTGCTTTCCTTGTTCCCACAGATGTTTGCTGTTCATGTCTTTTCACTCCTTGTCATCTGTTTGTTTGGAGTATATAAGACCCATCTGGTAGCCAGTTCTTAAAGAAGAAAGAAGCTCATCATCAGTTGTTTAATAATGCTTTTCATTTATTCATTCACTTATTTGTTTATTCCTCAATCACTGGTCATCCACCAATTTCTGTAAGTGGCAAAAGAAGTAAGAAGAATCAAAGAACCCTAGAAGTGAAAAGAGGCTTTGAGATCATGAAATTAATTTTCCATCCTCCCTTCCAAGCCAGATGAGAGATGGGGCTCAGGTTTCTTAACCAGGAGCCTTTGTCAAATTGTCAAATTGCTGTAGTGTATGGAAAGGGAATAATCAAAGAGGTAAATCGAAGGGTCAGGTGGGCTGCCAAGAGCAAATTGTCAGTCCGAAGGGGCTAGCTGGGCTGAAATGGAACAGAAACCAAGGAGTGAAAGATAGCAGTGAAAACAGACAAGAAGCCTGGAGAAACTTCTGGTGGGTTGGCTTTTTTAACAGACAAGAATTGAGCAGTCAAAAGACATCTGGATGTGAAGGAGGTGATCCCCATGGCCATAATTCTGGCTAGTGGCTTTCAAAAACTTCCATGAATGAAAAATTTTTATCTTAACATCCAACATTTGAAAAAATTTAATTCTTCGGAAGTTCTTCCTTACACTGAGTTAGAATCAGCCATTATTTCTAGCTCTACCCTTTGAATTTACACGGAGTATTTCCCATCGATAGCTTTGTCGATGTCTGAAAACTTTCATTTCCAATAAATCTTATCTTTCTCAAGCTAAAGAAGTCTGGTTTTCCCCATTATACTTTATATACTATATGGACTTATTTCATTCTTCACAGTTTTGATAACTCTCCTCTGGGTATGCTTCTGTTTGCCAGAGTTTCCCTTTAAAATGTACCCAGAGCTAAATACCACACCAGGAGTGCAGCCTGATGACACAGAACACGTTGAAAATTTATCTCCATTTTTTTTCTCTGACCTAATAACAATTCATTTTTTAGTCATGTTACGTTGTTACTAGAATTGTAATTCACTTTATATAAGTTGCCATGAATAAACAATTTGAATAGTTTATTTTAAAAATAGGATTTGTGGGACGCCTGGGTGGCTGAGTCAGTTAAGCATCTGCCTTCGGCTCAGGTCATGATCCCAGAGTCCTGGGATCCAATCCTGCATCGGGCTCCCTGCTCAGCGGGAGCCTCCTTCTCCCTCTGCCTGCCACTGCCCTGCTTGTGCTCTCTCCCTTGCTCTCTCTTTCTGACAAATAAATAAAATCTTTAAAAAAATAGGATTTGTATGTCTTTTAAATTCTTCTTTTACAAAGTTTGGTTACTCAACATGTCAAGATCTAAACAAAATCCTGATTCTGTTCTCTGTGTTAGCGACTGTGTTGTCCATAATTCGATTAATACATTTCTGTAGCTCTATTCGATTATTTATAAAAATATTGAGCAGAATAGGGTTAAGAATGGAGCCTTTACTAAAGTTAGTGAACATGGTGGGTTCTTTCGCTTGTCATTAATCCTTTGGATGTGATTGTTTACCTACCTGTATACATTGTAAAGTAATCTTAATGGGTAGCATTCATTGAGCAGGTAGTTTAAATAGGCATTTTCTAAGCAATTTATGTGCATTGATTCATTTAATCTTCATAATACCTTTATAAGGAGGTACTGTTATTTCCCCCATTTTACAAATGGCAAGCTGAGTTGTGAAGGATCTGAAATTTCACCCTACTTGGAAGCTAAAAAGTAGCCAGCACTGCTTTGTGGATGCTTATGGAAGACCTAAGACTTTGGGGTCAGAGACAGAGGACTTTATTACCCCTGGTAAAGCAAATAGTGTGAGCTTCTTGATTCTTTTTGGTTCCTCGCACTGCCCCCCCCCCCGCCCCCCCAGTCCCACAGGAGTTCGGCAGAGTGGCTCAGATTCATGCTGCACACTCAGTTATATCACTGATGAGGAATGCCAAGTTTAGGAACGCAGATCTTTTATAACGGGCCATAGGTAAACTTTCCCTTTGTTCCATAGGGAGATACTGTTTCTGTCTTCAAAGGCTATTTGCTATACAAACATTTGTGGAAAGATAGTCTAGAACAAAAGCTGCCAGTGCCTTTGCTCACAACACATGTAGAGACACAAGAGACCCATGAAATTTGCCTCTTCTCCCAGATATTAAGAAATTTCCCCCAAGTAGGGGCGCCTGGGTGGCTCAGTTGTTAAGCGTCTGCCTTCTGCTTAGGTCATGATCCCAGGGTCCTGGGATCAAGCCCCGCATCGGGCTCCCTGCTCAGCGGGAAGCCTGCTTCTCCCTCTCCCACTCCCCCTGCTTGTGTTTCCTCTCTTGCTTTGTCTCTCTGTCAAATAAATAAATAAAATCTAAAAAAAAAAAAAGAAAAGAAAAAAAAGAAATTTCCCCAAAGTTACACAAATAATAAGTGGACATACCCCAGGTTGGCCATGAGAGACTTTTCTCTATACTTTTCTTGGTCCAGCTATTATATAGCTCCTGCATTTCTTTGATTCACTCATCTAGTAGCATGTCAGAAAAGGAAACAGGTTTGGCATGGCTTATTTTTAACAAATCCATGGCAGGTTTTTTTTTTTTTTTTTTTAAATTTAAGTGCTCACAAACCATCTGTTTAGTAACCTGTTCTAGAATTTTGTTGAAGAATAATGTCAAGATCACTGATCTTCATTTTCTAGAATCCTTTTACCTTAAAAAAATAAAATAGCACTTGCCCTTCTTACGTATTATGCCTGCTGTCCTGTTGTTTGTAACTCTTATGGGTTATCAGTATCGTTCTGTTATAACATTTACTTTTAATACCCTGAGATTGTCACCCATTGGTCATGCATACCTGAAGTTATTTGAAGTGTTTCATTTTTCTCTTACTAATTCCTGAGCTTTAATTTTCTTATTAATCATATTTGATTTTCCATTTTAGTTTCAACACTTTCCTTTTTGGTGGAGAATGTAAAAACCACCTAAGATTCATTTCAGTTATCTGATAATATACCATTGTCACCAAACAGTAGGCTCATGTCTTCTTTAATATTTTTTCCCATACCTAAGTAAGATCTTGAAGTGTTCTTAGATTTTTGTGGGGGGAGGAGGAGGTTGCTTCGACCCATTTTAAGTATTTATTAAAGCTTTGAGTCATGTTTCTGTACTATTCCTTGTCAGGTGATTTTAATTCTGAGGTCAAATACTCCTTGTATAACTCTGATTTTTTTAAGCTGTTTTCTAATTTTTTTTTTCTTTTTAGTGGCTTCTCAGGCTGGCCATAGGGCCATAACTTCACTTTCAGTAACTCATCATTTCATAGATATTTATCCCAAGCCATTTTTTATTTTAGAGTTTCATGCCAAGCCATCATATATTAGGGGAAGGCAAATTTTTTCTATAAAGGGCTAGATAGTAAATATAGGTTTCGTGGGCCATAGGTCTCTATCACAGCTATTCAACTCTGCCATATAATTTAGAAGCAGTTATGAATGATACCTAAATGAATGAATGTGGCTGTGTGACAGTAAAGTTTGTTTATGGACACTAAAGTTTGCATTTCATATAATTTTCATATTTCACAAAATTATTCTTCTTTTGATTTTTATTCAACTGTTTAAAACTATAAAAACCATTCTTACCTCATAGATCATCCAAAATCAGGGAGTGAGCCACTTTTAGCCCATGGATTATATTTTGCAATACACACACACACACACACACACGCATATAAATAAATATTCATATAAATGTAGACATAGTTTTTTTTTACTTATGTTACTAAAATCCATGCCACATTTATTCACTGGCCTGGAATTATGAGCTTAAAATTGACATGGACGTCTAAGAATTCTGTGACAAATTCTTTCATGAGAGTTCTTCCCTTTTCACTGCTATTCAGGCCAAGGTAGTAATTCTCCTCATGGCTTCTTAAGCTGTCAGAGAGAAGAAATTATTTGTACGCCAGTAATTTATTAGATGCTCAACTTTTGTCATTATGAGTATCACAGTATAAATCTGGAGACTAAAGTGCAATGATCAAGTGAGTCATGAGAGGTCTAGATAGTGAGCCAAGAATGTCTTTCACATGAGTTTTCCAGAGGTCAGGGCAAGACAAAGATGTCAGGAAGGTCCCCACACAGGTTGAAGAGTCATGAAGCATCACAACTTTAAGTATGAGACAAAGCTTTGGCACGACTCAAGAGCTTTTTATGTATGCTGGCAAGTGAGGGTATGGGTAGACCAGAGGCCCGGGGTACAGTTAGATGAGTGAAGTATCTGGCTGGAATGGGAAATTTGAAAACTGCTCTCCATCAGTCAGATGGCTATTTAACTAGATTTGCCCTTGTGCCTTTGTGTAAAGAGGATCTCCCTCTGTATTTACTTATGGTGACCCTGTAGCTAGGTTTTTCTGTTTATGTGTTCTGCTGTTTCTTTATATTTTTTAGGTTAACTAAAGCCAATCTTGCAGAGTCTGTCTTGGGGAATGTTCCTGTTCTTATTTTTGATATAAACTTTGTAGATTACATACTCTTAGCTGGAGGATACGGGAAGATGAATGAAAAGACTAAGAATGAGGAATAGTTCTTTTCCTTGATGTTCTTTCTTCCTTGCTGTGGGCTAATCCACAGTACTCAGCTAACTAGACTCTTTTTTTTTTTTTTTTCCTGTTCAGAATACACATCTCTTTTTTTGACAGGATAACATTTGTTACTTTATCGTGTGAAACAGTTGTATTTTGAACAACATCATTTCTGGTTTTTTTCCTTGGAATTTTAATCCTTTTTTGCTTCCACTATTCAATGTTTTGAATAAGCAATTTGTGATTTTTGATGCCCACCTAACTGATAATACCCATTCCTCCTAACCTTTCCCTGTGAACTCATTTGAATTTTCCTTGTTTTCTTTGACCTAAGAGTACTTATGTGAACTCTTTTCTTGTCATTTTAAGCTCAGAAAATGTATCTCTGTCATATAATATTGAATTTTCTTGTGAAATATTTTAGTTCAGAACTATATGAATTTTAAGTTTCTATTAAACATTTTTGGGTCATTGGCCTAGGTGGCTGCCATCTTATTGAGTGAGAGTCCTTTTTACAGTGTAGTATGTGCTACTTTACCAAAGTCATCATCAGAATCACTTTCAGAAGAGAGAGTTTTCGAATAAAGCAAGAAAAATACAGGCCAATCTCTTAGAGTTAAGGCAACAGTAAATGAAATATTTATGAGTCAGGGCTTGGCTGTATGAGAAAATACAGACAAGCCTGTGGTTTCATTACATTACTTACAGTATTTGTGTGACCTAAAAAACGGAAAGTGCAAAAAGACCTAATGCAGTCAGGTACAGGGGCCGCTGAGATATGCATCACTAATGAACTGCTCTGGTCTTCCTCAGGGAGCCAGGTACTCTTTTTATATTTTTGAAAATGCTAATAGCAAACAAGGAAATACAACTAGAGGTAAAAAAACAAAACAAAAACAAAAAACACACAAAAAAACTTGTTTGATGAAATAGGTGATATAAATTGAAGAAAAACTTAATTGTAAAACTATTACTATGTCTATTTGTAGCCCTTATTTCTGTAAATAAAGAGCTATACTGTTGTCATTTTTAATCAAATTTTCACAAGAACATTTAGTCATTTTAGTCGATTTAAATTTCAATATGTGGTAGTAAAAGTTAAAGTAAATTTAGAGTGTTTTTTGATGTGGCACTTGAATTCTCCCATGGAAAATACCTATGAAAATTATGACAGATCAAGCTAAATATATTATTAGTTGAAGAAATTATCTGTACTGCTAGAAGATAGAAACATTTATTCAAATAAAGAGCCCTTATATGTTTTAACATAGTTTATAAAATGTTATAGATGATGCTGTTAAGGAAACATAGTAAGTATAAATAAGTGAAAAATTCATCTGTGATAATTTTGCTCGTTATGAGAATTATTTGGCAAAAACTGTTAAAATGCTTATTTCCGGGCCTAACCTGGATTGGTCTGATTCTTTAGTAGCCCTGGAGAGGGGCCAGGAGTCTGCATTTTTACAAAATAGGAATTAAATAAGGTGGAATGAAGACCATACTTTTAGAAACACTAGAGTAAAATGTTACATGGCATTTCTAAAAGCACTTTTTTAGAGAAAATAGGGAATAGAAATAAAACCCAAATTTCACTGGTCATCAGAAATAAAACTGATTTAGAATATAAAATATATAACTACTCCTATGAGAATAAATTAATAATCTCCAAAGATCTAACAAATTTTTACTTCCAATATTTTTGTTGATCCAGTGAGCATTTTGAGTTACTATTACTAATCTAAAAAAACCCAAAAAACTACAATGTCACATATAGAAAACAAATTGTAGAAGGGAGAGAATACTATTAGCTTCCTTTAAAGTAAGAGACAAATGGTGGGGAAAGAGAGAGAATAAGAGAGAGAGAGAAATATAGACAGGGGTGGTTGTGTGTTGGTTTAAAGCCTGGGATATTTAAGTTTGTGAAGTTGTGAGTAAGTTGCTTTTGTGACACTTCGGTTAAAACAAAGTTTTTGGTTTTTGTCTTCATTGAGCTCAACTTATGCATTATCGTAGTGGTTGACTTAAAATTACAGAAAATAAAATGAAGATTATCAAAAGTATTTTAGTAAGTCTTTTTCAATCAAATGTATTTGATGTGTAGTCGGTTTGTTAGTTTGGCTGTTTGGAATTGGGAATAATTCTTCCCAGAGAAAGAGAATGTTCTAAATATCGATTAATTTGCAATGGGAAAATTGATAGGAAATTGTGTTCTAATACTGTACTGAATACAGAGAATTAATTCAGCTTATTTATTTTAAATGCTTGGGGTTGGTAACCTAGTTCATGAAACTCTTCCCAGCGAGCTAACGGGCTGTTTTTTGTTTTGCAAATTCCCCACCTCCTAGGAGAATATCACTTGGTTTCTGAACCTAGTTCCTCCAGTTTCCCTCAGGAAGTGGGTCTTCACATACAGTTGTCAGAGAGCAAAAATTTGCAATTTGAGGTACAGCTTTGGGTTTTGGGGGTGGGTTAGACACTTGAGCGTGACGTTCTCATTGTATAAGACGGCTGATGAAGACAGTAGAAAAGGAAATAAAGGGGGAAGGAAAGGGACATAGGGCTCCCTTACCTTTTGCCTAGCAGTAAGCATGCTGCCTGGGCAGCCTTGGGGTGCATATATAGCAAGGGAAAGTGGTGTGCTCATGGACGCCATCTTCAGAATACAGCTAGCTGGACTGCATGGGCAGTACAGGGATCAAGAGCCAGAACCAGTTGGTTAATCCTCTCACTTTTAGAGCATTAAGTCTCTTAACAAGCCAGAAGAAAGCAAAACAAAAGCATGGGGAAACAAAAGTGAGTCTGCTAATCTTTTTATTGCTGAATTCAGATACCTACCCAAAGCTCTGTAATGACCTGACTATGGACACTTGAATAGCAGTACTGACATTTCCTATTTGTAAAACATTTTATAGCTAATAAGGCTCTTATATTGCCTAATTGGATTGTTAAAATAATTCTGTAAGATAATTAAGGCAGATATTATATTACAAGATCTCTGCAGATGAGAAAATACTAGCAATTCTTATTTACCCAAGGTTATATAGCTACTAAATAGCGAAGCCCAGAGCGAGTCCTTTCCCTCTCCCTAGACTGGTGCTCTTTCCTCTGTGTATACCACACTGCTTCTCATGGATTGGGCATCCGAATCTTCAGAACGCCTGTTAGATGTTAACTGCGTGGAGGGCAAAAGCAATGTCTTCTATTCCTTTTGTAGTTCTTTGTAGCATGGGTGCACACAGCGGAGGCCCAGCAGGAATGTTTGTCAGTCGAGATGTGGGTTTGACACCATGGCAAGAGGAGGGCTTGGCATTAGACAGATGGAGAGCAAATCCTAGGCTCAGCCACATGCTGGCTGTGTGATCTTGGGCAAATTATTTGATCTCTGAACTTAAATTTCTCATCTGTAAAATATGGACGAAAATTCTGTTTAAAGGTATTATTTGTATGAGTTAAAAATAATATCTGTAAAGATCCCCACATAGTAACTGCCAGATAGTAGATGCCCTCCCTTCAGTGATAACTGTGGATCTTATAACTGCCTTTTTTCCTAGCTCCTCCCCCCACTATTTTTTTTTTTTTCTCTTTCTGCAGGAGTATTTTGTTTGTCAGCTTTGGTTTGTCTGTTTTTCATCTTTAAAAAAAACAGTGCCAAGGTTTAAGATTGGGGCAACCCATTCTGCTATAGGAGTATCTGTCATACCGGGCCCTGTGAATTCTGAGGAATGGGAAGAAAGGAAAATACACCGTTTACCAGAAGCAAATATATCATGTTCCTCATTTTCTTGCCTCCTTTGGTCAGGCAGTTAAGTTAGAAACAGCTGATGTAGGAATATTCTTTAGAGGAAAATCTGCCTTTGTGGATGTGCTCAGAAGTCAAATAACTATCTCTGCCTGAATTAGTATATCCTTGGAAGCTTGAAACCTGAAACTTAAAAATTAATTTTGAATTTTGTTTGTGGTATTTGCAAGTGAAGTTACAATTGTTTATTCATGAAGTTCTCTGAAGCTATTAGATGTGGCAAAAGGAGATGTCCATTTTATTTTAAGATTGTCTCAGCTTTATAGTGTTTTCTTTTTTATATTTATCAAAGCCTTAGACTGTATCGATTGGCTTTAAACATGATGTTTTTAGATTAATAGATTCATCATTACAACAGAGTCTCATTTTCTGGAGAAATAGGTTTTGTAAGCAGTCTTATATAATAAATTTAAGAGCTTTCTCCTTTCTGGGTATTATTTTGACTCCCTGTTAGTATTTTTTCTTGCATTCCACTAATGGATTTGAATGAAATTATTTCCATATCATTAAATTTGGCATATTAGGTAATTTCTTTTGCAGGGTTGCAGCTCTCTGTTCAGGGGACCTCTTCCTGGGCCTTACCACTAAGCTGGGAATTTTACTCTAAACTTGGCTATGTTTTAAGTCTAGGAAGAAGCCAGTTTTCCTGGTTCTGAAATGAAGTACTTTCCTATTTTTATGATCAGGCTAGTTAATTACCAGTTTTTACCAGAATTGGAATCCTCTCCTTTACATCTAACGACCCAGACCATCGTATTCTAGGAGGGGTGCTCTCCACAGGGTGCTACTGCTGTGAGCCTGTAATACCCTGGCCCCCATGTTCTGTCAGCTATCATTTCACTTATGCACATTGAGGGAATTAGCTTGAAAATATTGGACTCTATAGGTTTCAGGCACTAAGGAAGCACTAGGAAGAGTGTTTGGAAGAGACTTCATACTCCTGTGTCTTCCCTCTTCTTCAGTGGTAGGAGAATACATTGGAAACTTTAGTCAAAGAAGCACAACCCCCTTTCCCACTTGTCTGGAAATAATTATTTACTGAGGCGATATGTGCTCAGTGGAAGAAAGGTTTGGCAAGTGGTACATATTCTTTAGCTCGTTGATGTTGGGAGCATGTGTTAGTGATCCTCTAATAAAAAGCACATGCTCAAAAAGTGGTTACTGTGTGTTTAGTAACTATTCTTAAACAATATTGTGTCATGGGAGGGGCTACATTTCAAATGGGAATAATGGATCAATTTAAACCAAAGAAATGTTGGAATGATATTTTTAATACCTAGTCCGGCCTTAGAAATGTCTATTCATAAAATATGGAAGGTTGGGAGTCCATTGTACTTACTTAGAGATCATCATCAGTCAAATTCTGAAGTAAATAGATGATGAAATTAGTGTTAAGTAATTTAAATGTCAATTTAGCAAATAGAGAAAGATAAAAATAAAACTACTTAGACACAGTCACATCACCTGATAAAAATGTCAATATATTTTGCTACTTCTTTGAAGTTTTTTCCATATACTTGCTACATTTATTATTTACTTGATCAAAAAAAAAAAAAGTATGAACCAGGTTGAATGTTCAATAAAAGTTTAGCATTATAATGTTTATTTGGGGGACCTGGTCTCTTTTTTTCTTACTCAGGGTTGGTCTCTTTAGACTTGATTAACCTGACTTCATAAAGTTTTACTTAACTACAATTTAGACATGAAATTTTATTTCAGGACCAAGACCAGTGTCTGGCACAAAGTGTGGTGAAGTTCTGCATGCAGGTAAACTTGTCCATTCTCCACTTAGAGTCTGCTCTCCTCTAAAAGCAGCCATTTATGATTTTAGTGCTTCAGTTTTTTGCCTTTGTTAATACTTTTATTGGCAAGATGTTATGATTTCTTTCAAGTGTTAAGAACTAGTTTTTGTATTCAGCCCTACATTCTTCTTCCTGCCATTAGACCTGATTGTTCGTCTAGTTTATATCTTAGAATTAAGGGGTATAGGATTGTATCAAAATGCAGATTATTCAAGTGTATTTTGAAACATAAGAATTAGAATGTATGGTTAAGGTAGTCTCTATACACAGAATTTCATTAATACTATTAATTTAGCAATATTAAACAATCATAATATTCTTTAGTTTCCTAGTTTTGCATCATAAATTTATCTACTGAGGTTGTATGTTAAAATTATTTTGTTGAAAAGTTACAATTTATCAGACCAATGTTATCTAGAAATTAATTTCTATATATCTAAATACCTAAGTTAGTTTAAATTTGTTTCACTTAATTACTACATTTAATCCTGTTAAAACTAGGTTACAGAGGCGCCTGGGTGGCTCAGTCGGTTAAGCGTCTGCCTTTGGCTCAGGTCATGATCCCAGAGTCCTGGGATCGAGCCCCGTGTCAGGCTCCCTGCTTGGCGGGGAGCCTGCTTCTCCCTCTCTCTCTGCCTGCCGCTCTGCCTACTTGTGTTTTCTCTGTCTGTCAAATAAATAAATAAAATCTTTAAAAAAAAAAAAAACTAGGTTACATACAGTGATGAACTGTATCTAGTAATATTTGCCCTATTTGTTGGGAAAACAAATAGGCCTGCACATTTAACCTATGAAGGACTCACAAGATTATAATTTAATAAAACAATAAACAAGAGAATAGCAAAACTTTAGAGATTTTACTTGACTTTTTTTTTTTTGAGGGAATAAGCACTTTGTATTCATCCTATGTGAAAACTAACCAGTGGTTTAAACACCACAGAGGTGCCAAATCTTTTGTTGTCCTTCAATTTTGTTTGCTCAATAAAATCAGGACATTACAAAGAACATGGTGAATGCTTTGCTGTGTGATGTTATTTATTGACTTTATTAATCTATTTTAAAATAAGTCCAGTATTTCTTAGTATAGTTTAAATTATATATATGTCATTGATAAAAGTGGAGAGAATTTCTTTTTTAATTAGTTATATTTTTTACTACAGTATCATATATTATGTGCATAGATATCTTTAATGTCATGCATTGTATCTCATCATCATAATTTGTAATACTATAAATCAAAATAACAATATAAGTTTTGTGGAGCATGATTACAATCATAAAATGAGAATGCATTGTTTTGAAATACAAAAGAGTAAGTTTTGAAAGTTTGTCTTTCTACAAAATTGAGACTGAACAGACTTTACATTGATTTTTATGAAAGAGCAAGTAGATGAGTCATCTAAATTTTGTAACTTTAGGAAATCAAGAGCTATGTTAGTCACTATAGAATTTGAAAATGCTGTATGCTTTAAATGTTAACCTTTAATCATAAATGTAAGTCAACACACTTATTCACACGTTAGCTCTTCTCTTACAATTTATTTTTACTAAAAATGATTAAAAGAAAAATTCTCCAAAATACTGGTTTTTAAACAAGGTATATATAATTTATTTGTTAACTGTTAAATATCAGTCAGAATAGTTAGTCTTAATTTCATCTGAATGGAAATCTCATATTTTAAGATGAGATCTCTTTTATTTCCATGAGAGTTTTAAGAATTTAGGATTTGAGCATTTGCTGTGACATATGGTGCATTTTCTGTCCTATTTTGTATACCAGCCCATTAAGAAGAGAAAGTGAAGTAAGTAATCTAAAAATAACTCTGCTGTTGGCCTAATTTAACAAAAAAAAAAAAAAAAAAAAAGTCTTCTGTGCATAAGTAAAGTTCCATTTTGTCTCCCCTGGTGGAAAATCTCTGAAGCATTTTGCCACCTATTCACAGAAAAACATCTTGTTTGGCATCATAATTGCAGCCAGAAGGGCTGTTTTGACTTTTTTTTTTATAGTTATGCGTGCTATCCCTAGTCATAATGCAAATCTTGTCAGTCCAAAGAGACCCACCTTACCTGTTCAGCCACCCCTAAAGTCACATGTGCATACACCTTTTTCCAAAACACATTGACTTTCACAAAACCTTACAGTCTTGAATTGAACTTGAATTAGTGTGTTTAAAATGTCAATGGGATAAAAAGTACACATTAAAACTCATCACAAGAGGTATAGTCCTGTCTTTAAAAGTTTTTTTTTTCCCTTTTCAACTCATCTTTAAATTACCTTATCATAGGACATCTTAAAAATAGTAACAACTTGTAAGATGAAACAAGTTAAATGAATTTCTTTAATCTTTACCCTTTCTTTGGTGATTTTTGCTGTTTTGTTTATATTATTTATTGTTCCTTAGATTAACACTTTTATACATCTCAGCATCTTTTTATCTTGCTCTTTGAAGTACTTTGTGTAGATAATCAGAAGATAATGGTTCTTTTTCTAACTTTAACATTCTACACATTTTGGATCCTTGTATGATAATACATTCAATATTGATTACAGGTACAAAGTACCTCTACCTCAATAACTTGATTATGGGACATCCACAGTGGAATGATGCATTTCCTCATGGTGGGGGAACTAATTGGCACTAATGTTTTTAAAGGCTTTTGCACTTAAAAATTTAAAGGAATTTTTATTTCTTACATGAGAGCTTTAAGAATTTAGGAGTGAGCATTTGCTGTGGCATATGGTGCATTTTAAATTTTAAAATACTTTTGAATCCTACATAAGCATTCATTCACTGATATGTTGGACTAGTATGAGCTTAGAACACCCATAAAGGATATTTTAGCTCTTAAAAAGATAAGATATGGAGCAGATAGGAAGGAAACTTTATTAAAGAATAACATGCTTCAAGTATTAGAAGGATTGGAAGAAGAAGTAATGGCCCCATTAGGGAGCTGCTATAGTAGATTGTTACATTGATGGCCTGCAATGAATCACCCCTTCCAGTATCACACCCTTCCATAGAAACTCTGGATTGTGTGTGTGTGTGTGACTTTGGCCAGTGGGACGTAAGCAAATGTGATGCAAGTAGAGAGTTGATAACTGCTTGCACATTGGAGCTTGCCTTCTCGGAATGCTCCTGTCACCATGCGAAGAAGCCTGGTCTAGTCTCTGTGAAGATCAAAGACCACATGGGGAGGCCTGGCCTGTTCAAGGCCCAGCAGGCTCGAGTGAGTTCTGGCCCCCAACTGACCCCCCAGGTGAATGCGGCTGCGCGTGTGAGCCCACATCAGATCAGTAGAGGAACCACACAGCTAACTCAGTAGAATTATGATAAATAATTAATTGTTGTTTTAAGCCACTAAGTTGGGGGTTGTTTGTTATGAAGCAGTTTTAAAAGGTTATAGGAGCTTATCCAGATACATGATGCAGTATAGAAAGTCAAAACAATGAAAGATGACTACCCAAACTAAAGACAGGGAGACCTGTATAGTTAAGCTCCTATTTTGCCTCTGAGATTCCGGGTAGTTAAAGTGGAATGTAGTTAGTTATAGAATATCCGTTTTGAAAAAGAACGAAGAATAACATTCTTTAGGAAAGGGAATGTGGACTAGAGTCTAAGAGATTTCTCATGTCAGGCCTTACATGGGAGTAATGAGTAGTAGAGAGGGCCATACCCTCTCCAGCATTCCAGCAACAGATTTCCTGAAGGATCTCTTGTGTCTGTCTCTGTAAAGCCCAAAGATATATTATCAAAGCAAAACTCTGAGCTTGATTATGAGAGGGACTAAGATACATAGTACTCTTCCTATTTCACGGTTACGGTTACCTGTTAGACTTTATTTCCATTTCAGTTAAATCCTTTGAAACAACTACAAATTTATGTTTTTAATCCCTAACTTCCCCCTTGCGCTATAGGTGAATGCTTACAATAGTGTACTGTGCATCTCTTCCTAAATATTCTTTCTTCTTTTATTTTCCTTGTTGGAATGTAAGATAATGCTTTATTTCCAGGTTAACTGTATTATTTCTAGCTCCACAATGCCTTATAGTTATTGATATTCAGCTCCCTGAATGAACCCAGTAGTGATGGTTGGTGGACTTGAGTCTGTTTGCTTGAAAATACTGAAGTTATGGAATTCTAAAATTTTGACTTGTATTAGAGAATAAGATATTGGAAACAGTAACCAAATAGAAAGACTGAAATCATGGAAGAAGAACTGAAGTAAAGAAAAGTAAATTGAGTCCTCTACTTTAAATAATTCAAAATGTATAACTCTTGTATGAAACAGAAGATAATACAACTTATACAGTTGTTTTGTTTTAAATCATTGAATACCAAGTGACAGTTTACTTTTTAAATATTACCTGAGTCAGTCTACTTTTCCCTATCTCCAATACCACAATCAGAGTCTAAGACACTTTCAGCTCTCGCTTGTCCTAATGCAATAGTCTCCTGAAGTATGTATTAAGTGTACATATTTCTGGTATGTGGCTTCTCCTACTTTATCTTTTCTCCCCCTGCCATATCAGTGCTTATCAGAGTGCAGGCACATGGTAGTTGCTTAATACATATTTGTCAAATGAATGAATGAGTTCTTCATGGACACTTTTGTACTTCGCTAGCAGGTTCTCTAGCAGAGTGGCCAGAATGATGTTTATAAAACATGTTTATTTCCATATCATTCTCAGAGATCTCGGAGTCTGAGCGAACATTCACCAGTGGTTGTTGTGGCGTTCTGTTTCCCACACATCCCTCTGGTTCTAATAGCTCCTCATTTCTCTTAGGGGAATGACTCAGACTCTATTGGTCACATATTTTGGAGTTATGAATTTTAAAATACACACAGTGGATAGTTTCAGAAGTTAACAAATGGCACCATTGGAGCAAATTCAGATGCCATTTGCAGAGTGAGCCTTACAGCCTCAGGGGAGAGAATTGGTCGGTGGGTTAGCTTTGTCCCCTGGATGCCTAAGTTTCTCTGGAGAGGCATCCAGGACTGGACCAAAGAATGTCAAAGAGTGTCAAAAAAAGTACTTGTAAGGAGGAAAACTGCCATCCGTTTTGGCTTATGATGGCTTTCTTTACTTTTAGTCCTTTTCTGGACTTGTTTTTTGCTGGCCATCATAAAGACAAGTTACAAAAAATAATAAAAGTGACCAAAGGAAAAGAAGGTAAGGAAGATTAGAATATTATTAAAATTAGAATTTGAACTAAAAATTTAAAAACATTTAAGACATTCAAAATTATAGCTATAAAGACATTTAAAATGATAGCTATCAACGAGAATAGTAGGGAAAAAAAGATGAGTACTCCAGTTCCAGAAGATAAGGGTAAGAGTTAAAAGTTCCAAGAATAAGTGTGTGACTCTTAAACAATTGAAGCTAAAAAATGAGATAAGGGAATATAGTATAAAATAAGCAAAAATAATAGTAAAGTATATGAGATTAAAATTTTAAAATGCATAAGGTAATTATGATTAAGTATTAATTTGGAAGAAGAGTGATTGGAGGTGATGTGAGCAAGTTTGGAGAGGCGTTGTCTTCACAGAGTCCTCTTCTCCTAAAGCTTTGGGCCTTCTGCCTCCGATTCCCCGAGGGCTCTCACCCTTCCATACTCCACATTCTCTGAGTGTCAAGTCCCAGTCTAAGATGATCCTTTGGGGAATACCTGTAGAAGTTGGGACACCCTCCCCCCTATATATATATATATATTTACATTACATGCACTTAGAGTAGATCACAGCAGATACAGCAAGAACCTGCATCCAAATAATGCTTCCCTAAACCTGGCAGGTGAAAATAATTTTATAGTCCCAAGGAAAAATTTTTTTTTTTAAAGATTTTATTTATTTGACAGAGACACAGCGAGAGAGGGGAACACAAGCAGGGGGAGTGGGAGAGGGAGAAGCAGGCTTCCTGCTGAGCAGGGAGCCCGATGTGGGGCTCAATCCCAGGACCCTGGAATCATGACCTGAGCCGAAGGCAGACGCTTAACGACTGAGCCACCCAGGCACCCCCCCAAGGAAAAATTTTAACTTTGGTTTAACAAGTGTGGATTCTACTTTGGGGCAGATCCCCTCTAGTACCTTATTTATTATCATAGGATTATAATAATGAACGCTTTATGAATGTTGACAATATACAGTATATGCATTACTTTATTTGATCTTTACAGCTACCCATGGGATTTTCATTATTCCTGTTGATAGGGATCTTAAGCATATTTTAGAGTTGGGGAATCTGAGGCCTTGATAATTTAAGATATTTTAACTGGTATTTATTAGTCAAGCTGAGATTAAACCTGGATCTTCTGATTCCCAGGATAGTTCTCTTCCTACCATAGCCTGTTGCCATATTTACACTATTTCTTGACTTCACAGTGGTTGAATTTTGTAACATTTATGAATGAGAATGGCAAAAAAGAATGTGAAGTCTTAATAGATACTGTGCTCTCATTCCAGATTATGAATGAATTAATAGAGAATTTATGCCACTCATACTGTCCTTATGCATAATTTCTTATTCTCTTTGAAATTTGTCATCATTATAGCATGATTTTCAAAATGGGAAAAATTAATGGTTTTCAAAATGACTGAAGATAGAAAAAGTATGTGATAAAGCTAAGAATAGACAGGTATAGTAAATGACTGGTTATATATCAACCTAGAATTCTTTTGACTACTCCTTTCTTTACGCAGTCAGAATCAGGCTTTGAAAAGATCTTGACAGACACAGAAGTTAACATATTATTTCACTATACCGTAAGTACAGTTATTGAGGTTTGCACAGGGTGGTCGAGGAAGACAGAGAAGGGACAGCTGTCTCAGAACGGGCGAGTAGGGAGAGGAGAGGTTTTCAAGAGAACTCGGGATTGTTATAGGCAGTTTGGCTCATGTACTAAGGTTAGAGATGAAGGTGGTTCTGCCCTTTAGAGCAGCGATTCTCAGTGTGGTTGGACAGGGAGAGTCTGTTTTAGAATTAAAGTAATCCTTGAATACAAGTTCAATTTTTCATTCTCACAAGTGAAAAAAATATGCATGGGTTTTTACTTCTGTGAACAATTAAGGACTACTTACAATACCCTAAGTTAGTCATTAAGGTTTACTAGAACATAGCATTCATTAACAAAGTCCAGCTCATTATGGGAATCTATGAAGGATTCTAATATTTTATCGGAAGTTAAAGTGTTACAGAATACTAAGTTGTAGCTCCAACTGCTCATACTCTAAAAACAGGTGTCTGGAATTACCAACATTTTCTCACAGAATGTTTTGTTATCAGCATATAGGCTAGGATGCCTTAAATTGGTCATGGTTTTTAAATGCTGGTATTTTACTTAATGAATTATAAAGGATTAATTTAGATTCGTCATTATAATTTTTTTTCAGGATTGTATCCTGTGCTTAACATGTTTTGTAATTCATATTTGTATCAGTAGTATTTTTGGCTCTTGCATGTAAGAGTGAAGACTCAGTCATGCATCATTTTCATCAGAGCTTCTTAAATATTGGCATGTATAAGAATCACCCGGAGAGCTTGTTCTAAAACAGTTTCCTGGGCCCACCCCCAGAAATTCTAATTCAGTAGGTCGGTGCAGGGCCTGATAATTAAATTTCTAACAAGCTCCCAGGTGATGCTGATGCTGCTGATCTTCCAACCACACTTTGAAAAGAAAGGATCTGAATGGATTCTTGCTAAAGCTGATGTGTGGGAAATCCATGCAAATATTCCTGTATAGTGGCATCTCCTATCATTTAGTCTCTTTAGACTGGAAGGTAAGCAAACATAAGATGGGATGAGTAGGTGGGTGGGTAGCAGAGGCTCAGAGCATTTTTGACTAACCTCAGTCATTCATTTAAAAAAATAGATTGGGAGCCTCTGATTTTGAGCTAGTTCAGGTTGATCAGTATGCCTCAAACATCACATGCTAGAAGAACAGAGGGGATAAATGTGGTCAGAGAAATTTACCTGATTATCTGGGTTTTGTATACTATGCTCAATAATTTGCATTTATCCTGAGGATGGTAGTAAACCATTGAAGCATTTAGAACTAGGGGATGGTGGGGTGCCTGGGTGGCTCAGCTGGTTAAGTATTGGACTCTTGGTTTCAGCTCAGGTCATGATCTCAGGGTCCTAGGATCAAGCCCCGTGGTGGGCTCCATGCTCAGCGGGGAGTCTGCTCCAGGATTCTCTCCCTCTCCCTCTGCCCCTCCCCCCATGTGATCTCTCTCTCTCTCTCTCTCAAATAAATAATCTTTAGGAAAAAAAGAAGTAGGGGATGGCATGATCAAAGTTATGAAAAGAATTTGTTGAGAAGAGAAGCAGAGACAATAGTTTTGAAGGTGTGACATTAATGTAGGTGGAAAAAAAAAAGGACCTGAACTGAGTAAGTAGTGGTGACAATGATTAACAGAGTTGAGAGATACTAAGGAGGTGAAAATAATGATTATCATAGCAGCTAACATTTATTATGCACTCACTGTAGGCTGATTAGTCTTCTAAGCACTTTACATATAGGAATTAATTTAGTGCTTACAGCAGCCTTATGAGGAAAATACAGACATACTTTGTTATTTTACACTTTGCATACACTGCCTTTTTTTTAAACAAATAGAAGGCTTGTGACAGTCCTATGTCAAGCAAGTCTTTAGGTGCCATTTTTTCCAATAGCATTTGCTCACTTAGTGACTCTGTGTCACATTTTGGCAATTCTTGCAATATTTCAAACTTTTTCATTATTATTTGTTATGATGATCTGATCTATGATCAGTGATCTTTAATTTTACTGTTGTAATTATTTTAAGGGTGCCACAAACGATACCAGAAGATCAAACCAGCCATGACATTCCCTTAAGCCAAAGCCTAAGCCAGAGCAGGTCCCTAACTCTTTAATTCTATGAAGGTTGACAGAGGTGAGGAAGGTGCAAAAGAAAAGTTGGAAGCTAGCAGATTTTGGTTCATGAGGTTTAAGGAAAGAAGCCATCTTCATAACATTAAAGGGCAAGGTGAAGCAGCAAGTGCTGATGTAGAAGCTGCAACAAGTTCTCAAGAAGATAATTAATGAGGGTGGCTACCCTAAAAAATAGAGTTTCAGTGTAGCCAGAATAACCTTATATTGGAAGAAGATGCCAGCTAGGACTTTCATAGCTAGAGAGGAGAAGTCAGTTTCTGGCTTCACAGTTTCAAAAGACAGGCTGACTCTTTTGTTAGGGGCTAATGCAGCTGGTGACTTTGTTGAAGCCAATGCATATTCACCATTCTGAAAATCCTAGAGCCCTCAAGAATCATGCTAAATCTACTCTGCCTGTGCTCTGTAAATGGAACAACAAAGGCTAGATGACAGCACATATGTTTACAACATGGTTTAATGAATATTTTAAGCACACTGTTGAGACCTACTCAGAAAAAAAGATTATTTTCAAAATATTTTTGCTCACTGACAATGCACCTGGTCACCCAAGAGCTCTGACGGAAATGTACTACAAGATTAATGTTTCCATGCCTACTCATACAACATCCATTGTTCTGCCCATGAATCAATGAGTAATTTCTATTTTCAAGTCTTGTTCTTTAATAAATATATTTCATAAGGCTATATAGCTGCCAGATATAGTGATTTCTCTGAATGGATCTGGGCAGAATAAATTGAAAACTTTTTGGAAAGGATTCACCATTCTGGATGCTATTAAGAACATTCATGATTCATGGGAAGAGGTCAAAATATCAACTTTAAGAGGAGTTTGGAAGAAGTTGATTCCAACCATCCTGGAAGACTTTGTGGGGTTCAAGATAGGGAATGAAGTAACTGCAGATGTGGTGGAAATAACAAGAGAACTAGAATGAGAAGTGAAGCTAGAAGTTATGACTGAATTGCCACAATCTCATGGTAACACTTTTATGGATGAGGAGTTGTTTCTTACTGATGACCAAAGAAATTGGTTTCTCAGAAGGGATCTGCTCTTGGGGAAGATGCTGTGAAGACTGTTGAAATGACAAGGGATTTAGAATATTACACAAACTTAGTTGATAGAGCAGTGGCAGGGTTTGAGAGAACTGACCCCAAACATCACATCCTATAGAGAAATTGTTGGTCAAAGAATCAGTCTATTTGGCAAAGTTCACTGTTGTCTTATTTTAAAAATATTGCCACAGGGGTGCCTGGGTGGCTCAGTCAGTTAAGCATCCACTCTTGACTTTGGCTCAGGTCATGATCTCAGGGTGGTGAGATGGAGCCTGGCATCGGGCTCCATGCTGGGCATGGAGCCTCCTTAGGATTCTCTCTCCCCCTCTTCCTCTGCCCCTCCCCACCCCCCTCTCTCATTCTAAAAAAACAAACAAAAAAATTGCCACAGCCACCCCAACCTTCAGCCACCATCCTGATCAGTCAGCAGCCATCAACATCTGGGTAAGACCCTCTATCAGTAGAAAGATTATAACTAGCTGAAAGCTCAGATGATGGTTATCATTTTTTAACAATAAAACATTTTTTTAAGATTTTATTTATTTATTTGACAGAGAGAGACACAGCGAGAGAGGGAAGACAAGCAGGGGGAGTGGGAGAGGGAGAAGCAGGCTTCCTGTGGAGCAGGGAGCCCAATGCGGGACTGGATCCCAGGACCCCGGGATCATGACCTGAGCCGAAGGCAGACACTTAACGACTGAGCCACCCAGGCGCCCCATCAATGAAACATTTTTAAGTTAAGCTATGTACATTGTTTTTTTTTTCCCCGACCTAATACTATTGCATAGTTAGTAGACTATAGCATACTGTGAATATCACTTTTATATGCACTAGGAAAACAAACAATTTATTTGACTTAAAATTATTTTGATAATTCACTTTATTGCAGTGGTCTGGAATCAAACCCACAATAGGGCTGAGGTATGTCTATATTATTTTCGTTTTCATTTTACAGATGAGGAAACTTACTTTTCCAAGGCCACACAGCTGGTTAGGGCAGAGCAAGAATTGAGACTCCAGCAGTTTGGCTTAGAGCCCTGTTCTTAAATTACATGGTCTATTTGTTGGAATGTGATGGTCAGTTGGGTGATAGTTAAGAGGGTGAAGGAGGAGTGTAGGGTGCTGACAGATTTGTACCCATTTCTGGTGTAGGCACTGGTATAGGAAAATCAGGTGAAGCATATTTGGAGTGAGATGAAATGGAAAAGTGAAGGGGAAAGAGGATTGATTCAATTTGGACATTTTGAGTTTGAGGAGTTTGTAGGAAATCCAAGGGAAGGTATCTAGTGGGCAGTGAATATATGGACCTTGACTGTAAAAATCTAATGTAAACTCATAAAAGCATGGTGGCTGCATTAGCGTGTGTGGAGGGTGCTGTGAAATGGATAAATCATATCTATAGGACCATATTTAGTTTTCAGCATCATATTTTAACTGAAACTTAAGTTTTTTCTGGAGATAACCATGGTATCAAAGGATTGGGAAACAATGACATAAGAAAACTGGGACAAGGAACTGCTGGGTTATTTGGCGCAGAATTCAGGAGATAGGGAGGTTTGAATAGTGCACAATGTTTTAAAGAACAGTTGTGTAGAATAGGAGTTTATTTTATGCAGCCTCACTAGTCAGAATAGGACCAAGTAAATACAAGTTATTCAGACATAGATGTGCTGAGAATAAAAACGTGTCCAAAATGGGAAAGGATTGTCTTGAGTTAGTGCCTACATAAGGAAATATTGAAATATCAACTGGAGTGCCACCCAGAAGGTGTATTGTAGAGGTAATACCTGTTCAGCATGGATTATTGAGTCCGTCAGACTTGACAGCACTGTAACAAAATGCTTTAGGTTGTTTTTAATTTTGCTTATAAATTACTAATTTTTGCTATTAGTAGGTCTTTTCTGAGTTTTTCTTTATAAAATTTGAGATTGAACTAAATCATTATTTTTCTAGGCATCAAACACACAAGCCATTCCCATCTAACATGATAGTTGCTGGAAATTTGCAAGGATCTTCCATAAACATTAATCCACCTCTCAGGATTGCTCTAGCTGTTTTAGCAGAATACAATTGTTAGTCACAGAAATGATTGACCATATCAGTGATTCCAAATAAAGGTGTGGAGTTTTTTAATTCCACTTAGAGAAGAATGTCAAAATAAAGTATAGTTCCTCATTACTGGATTTATAATCTTTGTATCTCCTTTTTTTTCCTTGGCCACTGGGAGTTTTGTTACCAGCAATGAAATACAACCTTCATGCTGTACTGTGTAGGATAGATACTGTAAATTTCTGGGCTTGCTTTTCCATTGATCTGGATTGCCATCTGGGAATCCTATTCAGCTGATCTTTATTTCCTGAGTCAGAAATTCTGTTTTACCCATCTTTGGGGCTTTCAGCACTATTCTCCGTGGACCAGCAGGTATTGCACATGAAAGAGAAGGTTCAAAGGCATAGAAAGAAGGTTCAGGGCTGAAATGTTTACACTGCATTTAAAAAAATTTTACAAACATTTTCTAAGCTGATGGATCAGCATGAAAGCTTAGCATTTCTAAGACTTTTTACATGGCATAGTATAGGGAACATTGGAATACACATAATTTTTAAGGAGTAATATGGTAGTCCTCAGTTATAAATGTATTAGAGAAATGACTCACTTGTTCGTGAATTTCCCAGTAACCATAACTAACAACATTGTGATCAATGTTGTAAGTTACTTGATTTTCGTCTTACAAGTTTATTTATGTCTTATTATCCTGCTTTGTTTTGCGTCTGACAATTAGTGTTGAACTGAGGTACAGTTTACAATAAAGTAAGAAATTAACAACTCACTAAAATTTTTATAATAAACAGATATTTCTAAGGTTTTGCCACTTTTTATGTTGTCAACTGCACATATTACATAGTAACCAAAATGTTGAATTTTTTAAAAAAGGTAATGGAAATACAAATATGGAAAAGCCAACTATTATACCTTTATCATTTATTTAATAAAATATATTTTGATGAGAAAGATCTGTTGTCATATATAATAGATTTATAGCATAGTGTTTTTTAATGTGTCAGTAGCTTGTTTGAACATAGTCTGGTTCTTTGTGACTGGTTACATATTACACATTTCTGCATTAAAAGTGTTAGACAGCTTTCCTACTTTCAGCTTTGTGTACAAACAAAATATTCAGCATGGAATATAAAAGTTTGGTAAAGGTCTTGTGTTTATCCTTATGTACACAAATGTTTGTAGAACATTTTTAAAAGCATTGTGAAGTATTTGAATTTTCTACCATACAGAGCATTTTCTTATTCAATAGATTTTTGACATTATGTTAAGCTATAGCACAATCCAAGCTTCTGGGAAATTTACATACATTGAAAAACTTTTTAAGATGAAATTAGTCTTCTGTATTTAATTATGGGAGAATTTACAAAGTGAGCATACATGCTTAGCAGGTGATGTATCAAAATATTTTTGACTTGATTTTACTTTTATGGGCTTCTCTTACATTTTTATTCAATCTTTTGTGTGTGTGTGTGTTTGTAAAATTTGTGTAATGTAAACATATCTTTTAACCACAAACTGGATATTTTTTTAAAAATTCCCAGTTTTATTGAGAAATAATTGGTATACATTTCTCTAGAAATTGAGGGCACATAGCATGATTGTTTGATTTACATATATTATGAAATGATTACCAACATAGGTTCAGTTAACATCTATCTTCTCAGATAAATATATAATGAAAAGAAAGAAAAAATGAAAAAAGGAAAAAAATTATCCTTGTGATGAGTTAATTTTTGTAAGTGGTATAAGATAATGGGTCCAGTTTCATTTTTTATATGTGAATATTCAGTTATCCCAGCACCATTTATTGAAAATGTTTTCTGTCTTCTCTCTATTGAGTATTTTTGGCTCCCTTGTCAAATATTATTTGACTACATATGCTTGGGTTTATTTCTGGACTCTTGATTCTGTTCCACTGTTCTGTGTCTGTTTTTATGCCAGTACCATACTGTTTTGATGATTATAACTTCAGTATAGCTTGAAGTCAGCAAGTTTGATGCCTTCTGCTGTGTTCTTCTTTTTGAGGATTTCTTTGGCTATTGGAAGTCTTTTGTGGTTCCATAGAAATTTAAGGAGGGTTTTTTTTGGTTTGTTTTTGTTTTTTTAATTTCTCTAAAACACCATTGAAATTTTGGTAGGGATTACATCAGAGTAGTTATTTGGAGATAGTTTGGCCCTAGGGAGTAAGTAGATTTATGAGGAAAATACTGGGAACACAGTCTATTCTCCCTTACTCCTAACTACAAACAGTGCCATTTTCATGTTAAATGCTATCCATGCCAATTTTGAGATTTGAAAAGTGATAATTTAATAACCAGCATGTTAAAAGCAGTTGACTTTTATTCTAATCATGATTTCATTAAAATCCTTCTATAATTTAATTTTAAAATCCAAATTCTCTTTTGGGGGTGGATGCTCAGGGTTCCTGGGGTTTCTCGTAATATCTGGAGATTTATTGGTTATTTGGTTGCACTGGTCAGTTGCCTAGAATTTCTAGGCTCCCAAAGGACTCTGATTTTAATCTATATTATAACATGGCACAATTTACCATTATAGACTCTTCTCAGTAGACTTTGAGGTCTTCATGGTCAGGGATTATGTTTTATTGGTTTTTGTCCAAGGCCAAGTGGTACATAAAGAGGCAGTGAGCTAAGAGTATGTTTGTTACAGGCAGCCTTAGAATAAGATACATTATCTTATTCCTCCTCTTCCTTCTCTTCCTCTTCTCTTTCTGTCATCCTCTCCTCCTCATCCATCATCATCATGATCATCATCACCATTGTTGTCATCTTCCTTACCTTGTATATTGAGTATGTGCAGGAAGCTGTGATAATTGCTACAATTCAAGATTACCATAATCCCTACCACAACTCTATGAGGCATATATTTTATGGATGAAGAAACAAGGATATAAACATTAAAATAACTTTCCCACTGGGGCATAACTAATAAACAGTGAAATCAGAACTCAAACCCAGGTCTAATACCTAAATTCTGTGCTCATAACCACTACTGAATTTAATCATGGAATCACAGGTCCACCTTCAGCTAGTTTGGTGGATTTCTGTCACTGAACATGCATGACCCAGTATTTAATTTTTTTAGCCATCTCTAAAATTGCCTCATATCTAATACTAAATAAAATTTTAATAAATGAGTAGATGACTGAATGAATGGCTGTCATATTTGTATTTTATTAAATAGCCCACTGGTGTAGTCAAAGATCTTTTAACTTATTCAATATTTTAAAAAAGAAATACATAGTTTTTCCTAGTTGATATGCAGAATGAATGCAAGTTAATGACTGGACAATATTATTCTGTCTTCTTAAATAACTGCATACTTTAGGTGGAGTGTGATTCTTCTCTTCTGGACTTGGATTAAGCATGTGCATTACATTAATCTAAAATGTGAGCCCATAGTAGCAGCAGAGGAAACTGGACCAGGCCTAGAAGTTTCTAGGAGAAAGAATAATAACTGATAACTGTAGAGAATTCAGAGATCTTGAAAATCCCATGAGAAACTTAATCCTTCAGAAATAGTCTCTGGGTTATCTGATGTTGCTGTAGACTACAAAGCCTCAGCATAGCTTGGATCCCTGTTGGCATTCAATGAATCAAGATTCCTGCCCTTCCTCCCCACAAGCCTCTTCCTCTACACAAAGCCTAACCACTTCTCAATTTTAGAGCAGGTTATCCAGTAGAGGGATTCCCTCTTTTTGTTCCACATTTATAAGATGCCATCTTTGGCACATGCCCATTAGTGTTATCCATACTTCACAAAAGACTCATTAATATGTACTATGGTAGTTGTACATACAAAACAAAAGATACTTGGTTCTAGTGAAGAATGTTACCTTTCTTTAGTGAGATTGATATGAAGAAATAACAGTTCCTGGGGTGCCTGGGTATCTCCTTCAGTTAGTAGCTAACTCTTGATCTCAGCTCAGGTCTTGATCTCAGAGTTGTGAGTTCAAGCCCCATGTTTCTTAAAACAAACAAACAAATAATTCATTTGAATTTCATATGAATTCCTTTAAAATCTTACTGCATGCAAGGAAAGTACTGTGCTATGTCTTTGAGAGATTTAAAGATGAAGAAGACATAGTACTGCTCTCAAGAAACAAAATATAGTGGGGGGAGATAGATGTGTAAGTAGCTAAGTACAATGTAAGATCAAATGAATTAAATAGATAACTAGCAGCCTATGAGAATGGTCTATTCTAATGAGTCTCAGAAAAAAAAATTATGAAGGAAATGACATTTGACTTGAGTTTTGAATGATGTACAGATGCCTAATAGGTTTACTTATGTAAATATTCAAACATATAATAGCATGCATTCTTGGTATGAATTTATATGGTCAGTGTAATGTATATATATGATGAGGTGTATGTGTGTGTGAATGCATAATCACAATGAGATTAGCATGTACTCTTCTAAAATAGTTAATTTCCATGAAATGTGAAAATATGGAAAAGGTTTATTTATAAAACAACTCTTTCTTAATTGATGTTACTGGAATATTATTTTGATGTGTATGTTGGGTTTAGCAGCTAAAACTATTGGTAGTCATTATTAATAGTATAGTAACCTGTACAGTTCTTATAGTGACACATGGACATGTGCTAAGGTTAAATAATTGACAGATTTTTAGAATAACCTGGTTATGAAGGGACATACATAATTTTGCAGTGAAAACTCCTCTAAGTCCAGCACTTTGGCAGCTGTGTAGTGTTCAGACAATAATTGGCTTCACCTGGATTAGCCTGGATGCATAAGGAGCTGTGTGGAGATCATATATTCCTACTCATGTCATTTTGAAATGCTTAAACCAAAATAACCCTCTAAATCAAAATAACTAAATAACCTACTTACCTTTATAAGTAGGTCTTTTAGATGCTTCCAATGTCCTCTCCCCAAATCTCTTTGCTTTTTTTGTTGATGCTGTATGAAGTATGTATTGTTGCATAATAAATTACCACAAATTTAGTGGTTTAAGACAATACATTATCTCACAGTTTCATTAGGTCAGGAATCTGGGCATGGCTTAGTTGGGTATTGTGCTTCATGGTTACTCACAGGCTGCAATCATAGTGTCAACTGGGGCTGTAGTCTCATCTGAAGGTTCAACTGAGGGAAGATCAACCCCCAATCTGAAGTGGTTGTTGGAGGATCCAATTCCTTGTGGGTTGTTGGACTGAGGGTCTCAGTTCCTTGGTGGCTGTTGACTGAGGGCTGCTCACAGTTTCTTATCATGTAGATATCTCCACATGAAAACCTTCTTTATCAAAGTCAACAAGAGAGGTTTCATAGAGGCTGCTAGCAAGATGGGAGGTATAGTCTTATGTAACATAATCATGGTAATGGCATCCTATCACTTTTGCTATGCCCACTTTGTTAAAAACAAGTCACAGGTCTTTCCCATGTGCAAGGGGAAGGGAATTTATGAGGTCACAAATACCAGGAGATGGAGATCTTTGAGGGCTGTCTGCTACAATGCCTAAAATTTCTTTTGGGTGGAATAGACCTAGCCTATAATGATAGATAAAAGATGTAGCATTCAGAAGTATGAAACTCATCAACAGTTAATTTTGTCAATGAACATTTGCAAATGACATCAGATCTATTCCTTTTTTTAATATCCAGAGACTGTAAGGAGACAAAGAACACATTGGGTTGATAAAATAGAAAGAAGTGATTGCCAAAAGGACAGATGTTTTTTGAGTTTATGAATTTTATTGGAAATACTCCTTGCTTTCTTCAGCTGCATAGAGATTAGTGGGAGTTTTGTTCAGAGATGTTTTGTCAAGTGAGTATTTGTAATTACAAATTTATTGGGATTTAAAGAGAATTTAAAATCATGGTTTCTTCTATTTTACCTTTTCTCTTTCTCCTTTCCAGAGTATTACTTATTTGATGTATCACAGTAGCTGCATATGTTTATAGTCAGTACTAGAAAATAAAAGTAAAAGAAATATAGAAATAAGATGAACATATTTCTTGTTAAATATCTGGTGAATACCAAAACAGTAATGATATAACATTTGTGGCTGGTTTTGGCAATGAGAATTGATAGGTGCATGACCTAGTTATCTGCTTATGTTGGAATATTAGGGATGGGCCACTGGGTTAATGATTAAGTTAGCTTAAATGATGATCAGAGAAATGCATGTGGTAAATTCTCTTATGAGTGTTTTTCTCCTTAATACCTTTTACATTTTAAGGATATTCTATCATTACTGTTTTACCATCAGAGGCAATAAAAGGCCTTGGTTTTAACATTCAACTAAATCTAAGGGATTTTCTCCAGTTCCTCGTCAATGCATAACATAATTATCTTTAGTTAACATAATCATCTGTGGTTGATCATTAAGCAATATTACCCTGAAATGAAAGAAATACAGTCATGAAGAGCAGGGAATTCACCTTCAGGTCACCACCTCTAATCTGAATGTAAACTACTATTAAATAGACCCTTGTAAAGCTCATTTGTCCCCCTGCAATGACTGACCTTTTGCTTTTGAAGCAGGTTCTTAGATTTGGCCTTTCTTATATTCTCAGTGTAGATATTCTATTATTAAATTAATTAATTTTTTAAAGATTGATTTATTTATTTTAGAGAGAGAGAGAAAGTATGAGTGGGAGGGGCAGAGGGAAAGAGACTCTCAAGTACACTCCATACTGCGCACAGGACCTGACGAGGGGCTCGATCTCACAGTCCCGAGATCATGACCTGAGCTGAAACCAAGAGTCAAATGCTTAACCCACGGTGCCACCCAGGTGTCACTATTATTAAATTTATTTTAAAAACTTTATTTTTTCTATTTAGTTCAGAAAGGTTTTTTTTTTCTCCTCAAATTAGTAGTCAGGGATGAAAATTATTCCAAAAATTGAATTTTTAAAAATTTCTTGGTTAAATATATTTAGTCTCCTATCTATATGTTCTTGAACATGTCCATTTTATTGTTGTTTGACACAGATTTTAAAAGCCCCAGGGGTTCAAGGACCATGACTATGTAAGTCTTTTTGTGTAGCACTTCATACAATTAGGCACTCAGTAAATGCTTTCTGATGATGAAAACCCAGTTAAAAGTTCTCTGGGGAAATCCAGAATTCTTAAACAACCAAATATAGAATCATACTATTTTAAAGACTCTAGTCGTCTGAAATGGCTTCCTTCTTCATAGCAATTTTAGACATTGTCGATTTTCATCCTCTCTTTTCTTCTGAGGACATAGAAGACACTCTGTGCTTCTGTTGCCTGAAATACCTTGGGTGTTCGGCTGCCAAAACCTTTTCCTCTTGGTTATGTTGGAGATACCACATCTTCCATTCTCGTTTGTCCTTTCCATTCAGGAAGGTGGGGAGGAAGCGGAGCACATAGTATGTTAGAATTGGGCAGTAAGAAGTTCCTTAGGAATAACACAGCTCAGCCTTACAGAAGTGACTTGTCAGAGTTTACACAGATAATTAGTGGAAAACCCCAGACAAAAATTCAAAGGTTTGGACTGCAAGTTCTATATCTTATTGTTAGTGAACCAGGATAGTATTATTATTTCGTATGTGTTGCTTGCAGTCTGTTGAGACCTGGAGACACAATTGGTATCAACTTGTTTGTGCATTTTGCCATGATCACACATGTTGATTACTGGGTATTGAAGTGATATTGCAAATACTCAGTATGTTAGCTACTGGACAACTTTGAGTCAGTGCCATGTGGCAGACCTTATTTTGACTGGTAAGGTAACTTCAGACTAAAAAAAAAAAAAAACCATGGGTTTTTAGAAAATCATAGTAAAATTGAACTTTTACTACTTGTGTGTTTTCAGAGTATTTCAAGTAAGTATCCTTTAATTTGACAATGTCTAACCACAAGTCCTGCCATCTGACTTTTTCTATGAAAGCCTGGAATCCTATGCCAGTCCCTTCTTCTTTTACTACTGATTAGCACTACAAAACAGGCTGAACCTCGTAATTTAACACTAACAGTATTTTGCTCTGTGTTTTTCTATAATTGCTTTCTATACTTCCACTTTTCTGTCATTAACTAGAATTTAAGTTTGGCCAAGGCAGAAACTTTCTTATTCTTCTCTTGTACTCTACCTAGTAATCATCTTACTTCTGGGCATATGTTAGGCATTTAATAAAAAACTTTAAAAATTACTTTTTAGTCTTAAATTATATTTTTTGGATGTCATTAAAATGTAGTAAAAATAAACCTAGATGCTTTACTTAGGAAAAAATTGTTCAAACTTTTAGAAAATCTCTCTCTAGAACACACCAGAAAGATTAGCTCTTAAAAATTCCATACAATTGGGCACCTGGGTGGTCAGTTTGTTAAGCGACTGCCTTCGCCTCAGGTCATGATCCTGGAGTCCTGGGATTGAGTCCCGCATTGGGTTCCCTGCTCAGCAGGGAGTCTGCTTCTCCCTCTGACCCTCCTCCCTCTCATGCTCTCTGTCTCTCATTCTCTCTCTCTCAAATAAATAAATAAAATCTTAAAAAAAAATTCCATACAATTATGTATTTAATCAGATTCTGTGAACATGTTATTTTGTACACATGTCTGTAATGTGACTTTTTTCCTCAGTATTTTCATAGATTTCTTTCTTAAGAAAGCAGAACAAAGTTTAGGGGAAAACCATTCTTAGTATGTTATCACCACAAAATGAAATGAAATTCTTAGTTAAAGGTTAATAATTACATATTATTGATGTGAAAAATTAACTTAGAATATTTAAATTTCTGCCATACTGGGATTTTTATGTTAACATATTTTATGTGTTGATTTTTAGTGTGTGAAGTAGGAATTTTTATAAATCACATGCTATAGAAGTAAAAATATGAAAATATTTTAATAAATCATATACTGCAGAAAAAGAATACATCAGAGTAGATATTTGAGAAAATTGGGAGTTTATTTTTTTTCTGGGAAAAAATTTAAACTGCCATTGAATTTCATTTTCATTTAATTTTTTAAAAGGAAATGTTGGCATTGTTATGCTAGATCATTATAAGCTTTATTTATACTACATTTTATCATAATGCACACTGAGTATAAATAAACTCTGGTATGCTAAACCTAATAGCAATTAAACTGGAAGTGTTTGTATTTCATCACTGTGAACTTCGCAGAAATGTTTCCATGACAACCTCCATGCTAGTTAAGACAACCAGAGGTGATCAACAGTTTACGTATTTTTTCTCTTGTAAGAATGGAATTTGTGTTGACAGTTTTGGCCTTTAATGGCACTTTTGTTCTGTGTGAAAGTATTTGTTTACCAGATCATATGTTGTTAACTGTCAGGCTGAGGTAGAGTGACTGCTTTTGATAAAAGGCTGCATTAGAATTTCTAGTCTGTGAGGCTCTTAGTCTCTAATTATCCCCATCAGTTTAGAAGAGTCCATTTGCTTCAGTACTGTACAAATTACACTTTATTAAGATGAAGTATTATGTAAAATTGGGGAAGATCTTGATTTTGTTTGACCATCTAAAAATGGAAATTCCTTTTAACTTCTTAATGAATGTCCCCCCCCCAAAAAAAAAACTACATGTGTGTGCATGGTCACATATCCTCACTCACACAGACACACATGCACACAAACACACACACACACTTGGCAAACAACATCTGAGTGACCTCTTTGGAAAAGGTTATTGGGGCAGCATTAGTGATTTTTCTTAACTCACTTCCCTAAAATATTGTAACTTTATCAGTACAGTCTGCTACCAAGGATGTGCAAAATGAAAAATGTACCAAACGAGAAAACATAATTTTGCAGTTTCAAACCAGAATGGCCAAGATGATCATGGAACTGAGGACTTTCCCCTGTTTACTCGAAAATAGAGGCACGTTACAAACTTGTCTCCTTAGAGATTCTAGGAAAAAAGTATTTATGTACATGTACCTAGAGGACTGGAATTGTGAAAATTCTCCAGAACTATGTGAGTTGCATCAGAGAAGAAAAGTATCACTCGTTGAGGGACATTGTACTTGTCCAATTCTGTGACTGGGTCCGTGCTCACCTGGCAGCACTGTCTAGTACCTGCAGGATAGGACTGAGTGCAAAAGCCATGTTAAATATTTTATATGATTGCTATATGGAAGAGTAAGCTCATTATTTTCACAAATAAAGCTTGACAGTTTTCTTGGCGAGTAAGACTATGTAGATGATAGGCGTCACACATGTCTTCTCAAAATTAAAAAAAAATAAAAAGAAATTTAACAAGAATTAAAAAGAAACTTTAATTTCCATCAACTTTGTTAAGCTAATATTAAATCATAACTTGCCATGACCAAAAATTATCCTTGCTTTCTTTAAAATTACTTATTAAAATGTACTAACATTAATAAAGTTGACATTCCTGTAAAATAATATATGGTTTTATCTTATTTTAGTTTAAAAACATAACCCTAGTTTTCTTAATTTTTTTCTTTCAGTCTTTGTCTTGACATCATCATCCACTTAGTTGCATAAGTGAAGCTTAGAAACATCCTTGAAACCTTCTTCTTTCAGTCATTCACTCACTTATTTCTTCTCATGTACTCTAGGCACTGAGGGTATAGCAGAAAACAAACACACAAAAATCCCTCCTCTTATTAGGCTATAGTATCATGATGGGAAACCAACAATAAAATGAATTAATAAAAAATAAAGAATGTGAAATGATGGTAAATACCACGGAGAAGAAAAGAGTGTGTGTGCAGTGGTGTGTGTGTGTGTGTGTGTGTGCGTACGAGAGAGAGAGAGAGAGAGAGAGAGAGAGAGAGATGGAGAATGGGGTTTGCAATTTTAAATAGGAGCCAAGGAAGACTTTATTGAAAAGATGACATTTGTGCAAAGGTCTGAAATAGGTGAAGGCAAGAGCTGTGTTGTTATCTGAAGGGGAAGGGATCAGCAAAGGCACCTGTCTCGAAGCAGAAGTATCCTTGGCAAGTTTCAGCAATGGTGAGCAGACCAGTGCAGCTGGTGCAGAGCAAGCAAGGGCAAAGAGGAGTGGGAAAGAGAATTGAGGACTAAGGAATACAGAACATAGGACCTCGCAGACAACTCTAGGCCATTGAATAGATGAGTAACACAGTACGATTCACCTCCACATAACCACTCGGGCTGCTGTGTTGAAAAGAGCTCACAGAGATGTAGGGATGAAGGCAGGGAAGGGAGCAAGGCGGAAACCAGTTAGGAATTTATTGCAAGAATCTGAATGAGACGGGGCGCCTGGGTGGCTCAGATGGTTAAGCGTCTGCCTTCTGCTCAGGTCATGATCCCAGGATCTTGGGATCGAGTCCCACCCCCTAGGATCAGGCTCTCTGCTCAGTGCAGAGCCTGCTTCTCCCTCTCACTCTGTCATTCCTCTGCTTGTGCTCTCTGGCTCTATCTCTCTGTCAAATAAGTAAATAAAATCTTTAAAAAAAAAAAAAAAGAATCTGAATGAGAGATGGTAGTGGCTTGAAGAATAATAATAGTCATGGCAGTGAGGGGAGAGATCAAATTCTGGATATATTTTGAAGGGTTGGCCAGTAAGCTTCCCTGACTGAATGTGGTGGTTGAGACAGAGAGAGGAGTTAAAGTTGTCTCAGGGTTTTTGACCTGAAAATTGACAGGATGATACTTCCTTTTTCTGCCTTGGAGAAGACCGTAAAGGGAACAGGTTTTTGGGGAGGAACATCAAAAATTCAGTTTTGGCCGTGTTTGAGATCTCTGTTGGACATCTGAGGATAGATGTTAAGTAGGCAATTGACTATAAGATCCTGGAGTTTGCAGCAGATGTGAGCTATAGGTAAGTAACCATGAGTAAGTTAGCATATAGAGGTGACTTGAAACCATGAGACTGGATAAGACCAAAGGAGGGCTCCAGAAGGGAAACAGTCCAAGGACTTCTCTTACGTAAGGCCTGGCAGGGTGAGTACCTTGCAGGGTGAGACTTGCAGTGTGCTAGAACACTCCCACTTTATGTCTGGTCCCAGAGTAACTAAGAATGCCCCCTTCTCTCTCTACAGGGAACCTCTGGGAGAATAAGTTACATGATCTCACGATGTATATCTTTTATGTCTATTCTTCTTTATACCTGCTGCCTTTTTTTCTAGTTCATTAATCTAGTGGCCTCCCATCAGATTCCTTACCTTCTGTCTGTCCTCACCTTTCCCACCAATTTTTGCTCTATTTCCAGAATAATCATTCCATACATAAATCTAATAATACTGTTCCCCTCACTAGACTTTTACTGTGGCTTCTAATGTTTAAGGAGCAAAATATATTCTTTAGTATGAAATGGTAAAATTCTTTGTTATTTTATTCTTGCCTCTGTCTGGCCCCTTGTCTTGCCATCTCCCTCTTCCCCCTTTTCTTTTCGCTCCTAAGACAAGAAATTGATCTCTAGTTCCTTAGAAATGAGGACTTTTCCCCCCTTACTATTTGGGAGCTGCTAGGCAGCTGCTAAGCCCCCAGAAGCTGCTCTCCTACAGTACAGAGCTGTGTAGGGATGGGAGTCGGCACTCTACTGAGGCCCCTCCTGAGTCTTCCCTACCTACAGGGAGTTGGGGATGGGCGAGCAGACACTGCCAGCCAGCTGCTGCCACATGATTGGCGTAGGCTTTCTGCAACACAGAACTGTGCAAAATGAGCTCACCAACGTTCGCTGATGTCTAAATCCACACAGAAGGGGGAGATGGGCACTGTTCCTTGGCTGCCATCTCTAGAGATGCAGAGCTGTGTAGGATGGGTGCAGTGCCTGGCCGGAAAGCCTCACACTCCCACTGTTCCCACTGAATTTTCATAGATTTTCTTGAGTTAAGTTTCTCTGTTGTTTCACCTCTTTTGATGACTCTCCAGAGACTGAATAATTTATTGTCTTTACTAATTTTGACCAGATTAATAGATGCCTCTTAGTGAGAGGTTTCCCCTAATTTCTCACACCGCGATTATAGACCTCTTATCTCCTATACCATATCTTTTTAAAAAAAAACTTAATGTATCATAAAAACTTCCTTGCGATTGTATAAACTCTAAGTATATTTAGTGACCATCAGGTGGTCATTACACCAAATATAATGTACCATATGTAAATACACACCACAGTTACCTGATTCTTTCCATCATCTTAGGTTGCTTTCGGTTCTTCATCATCATAAATAAAACTATTATTAACAGGGTTTGTGCATGTATTTCTGCCCAAGTTGTGAATATTTCTTTAGTGTATATTTCTAGAGGTAGAATTATGGAGTAAAACATGGGGGAACATTGCCAAATTTCTTCCCAGAAAAGTTACACAAATTTCTAATTCCTCTAGTAATGTATATTTTACTGATTTTCACTAGATTCAGATGTTATTTAGTTTTTCATCTTGCTGCTAATTTGATGACCAACTAGAAACTTAACTCATGATGAAAGCATTTTAATCTTGTGCTTCTGATCATCAGTGCCATTTTTTTTTTTCAAGTTAGGACTAAAGCCTATTTTGTAGGTAAAGGTAAAATTAAAAAGAAAAAAAAAGACAAAGAAAATCTGAGTGGAACCAGAATAATAAATCAAAGGTGTTATTTTCATTGCTGTTGGCTATGCAAGGTGTGGTATGGATTTTTTTCTTTGTTACCGTGAACAGTATGGGTTTTAGAATACATACTTCTCGCTCAGCTTCTTTCACACTTTCATTTTCTAAAAGTAAAATCTCAAGAGAGAAATAAATGTTTACTTACTTAGATGAAAAATAGATAAGAAAATTTAAGGAAGATCTAATAATATATAGCTTATTGGTAAATAAATGAGAATAGCTTTGAAATTTAAAATATGTAACGCAGTAGATTCAGTGACTCAAGTAGTATTATATATGAGATCAAAGAGAAATCTGTGATGTTTTAAATCTGTCTCTGATTTTGAAAAAGTTGATTATCTGCAAAATCTGTGTTATTTCACCTACAAAATGCTGGCAGTCCCCATAGATTTGTTGTGCCATCCCTTGAATGTGGAGAAGCTCAAAAAGGTTTAGTGAAAAAAATGTCTTATTTATGAAATATTTTAATGAGACAAGGTGTTAATCAAAATTTTAGTTTAAAGCGCTAGAAGGACCTTGTGGTAATGGACTAGAGTCAGAGACATCAGCTTTAGATTTAGCTTAATAAAAGCTTGAGCTTAATGTAGATACAGACGGCTACCTATAGAAATATTTATAACTATGTGTATATACACTGGTTAGTATACACACACATATTTCCTTCCTTTGTTAGTTGAGAGGGCCTAAAAGTGACAAGCATACTTAGCGCCTGTATCTTGGTTTGTAATACCATTCTTTAATAAAAGAACTAGGGATCCTTGGAGAAGTGGGACTTACTCTTAGATTGGGGCAGGAAATATACAGGATGAACCTGGAGCTCTTGGAATGCCAGAAAATAAAGATATGTTCAAATAAAATATGTAGAATAAATAACCATGAGTCTATACTATACTTATATAAATAAATGATTGAATTAAATAGGTGGGAGAATAGACATTTCCTTCATAGAAGAATTCCAAGTAATTTATGTAGATACTTTACACTCAAGGAGGTGGAGCATAACTCCTTATTCCTTAATTGTGGGCTATGAATGGTGACTTTCTTCCAAAGAGTACAGTCTGGAAAGGGGGAAAAGAGTAAATTTACGTTAGAGAAACCTGACAAACCCATCCCCGGCTAGCTCATCAAGGTCGGCATCAGCAGTGAGAAACCTGACAGACCCACCCCTGGCTAGCTCATCAAGGTCGGCATCAGCAGTGATACGTCATGGCCTTAGTATGTATACTTGATAGGATGTTATGAAAATGGCCATTTACCTATATGGTCTTCTTCTCACTCAAAATTCATAACCCCGGTCTAATCTTGAGAAAAAATATCAGGCAGATCCCAGTTGAGGGACTTTGTACAAAATACCCAACCAGTACTCCTCAAAACTGTCAAGATTATCAAAGACAAAGTCTGAGAAACTGTCACAGCCAAGGGGAGCAATCCTAAGGAGACATAATGACAAAATGTAATGTGGTAACGGGATCCTGGACAGGAAAGGGACATTTGGTAAAAAAAAAACTAAGGAAACAGAAACAAAATGTGGACTTTAGCTAATGTTTTAAAAAGTTAATTCCTGCATCTATAGGCCTAGTATGGCTAAATTGGGTATGATGGGGAGTTAGGGGTGGGTAAGGACTTGTGCTACTGTTGAATAATAGAAATATTTAACACTATTTAGAGCTGACTGTAGGCCAGGAATGCTTTTAAGTACTTTAAATGTCTTAATTTTTTAAAACAACTCTTTGGTATTTTTATTCTCATGTTAGAGCTGAAGAATTGACAGTAGGTTAAATAATTTGTCCAAGATTAAGCCTGCATACTCAGGCTCTGGATCCTCTCAACTATTAGGCTTTACTGAGAGTGCTTGTTTTAGGGGGAAGCCGCAGGGAGCAATTCACCTCTGTCACCAGGTTTGGCTTCTGCCAAGGTATGTAGGGTATAAAACATAACAAGACTTATTTTATATATGTATGTATGTGTGTGTGTGTATATATATATGTGTATATATACACATATATATATATTAGATGAAACGAGAATGTTTATTTCCTTAGATTATGTTGATTATTTCATGCTTATCTTCTAGATACTTCTTATCCGTTTATATGTCAGCTATACTAAAATTATTCTACATATTGCTGGATTCCCCAATTCACTAGTTTTTTGGTCACTGGGCAAATACTCTTTGCCAGTATACCTTAAGCCGAGTAGCCATTATTTGACATTGCTGTCGTATTATAGTATTTAAAAGTGTTTCTCTTTTTCAAAATCCATCCTTTTTTTATAACACTGTTTGGATTTTGTTGGCTTTGTAATCCTCAAGTAACAGATAAAGTACCTGAGCCCTGATAACACTAAATCAAGATTGTATGACAAGTTTATGTATGATAAGCTCCAAACAAGTAATCTTGCAGACTTCTGTTGTGCTTTTCTTCCACATAGAAATCCCGTGAAGTTAGTTCCCAGCAATTCTTTGCTTTCTAGACCCTAGCTGACAACAAGCTCAATTTTATTATTTTTATTAAAATTATTTCATATTTACATAATTATAACCCAAATAGAGGTGGTGCTAATAGGCAGAGACAAGTATCTGCCCCCCAAAAAATATGTTCTGCTAATCGACGTGAACTCTTTGCCCATGGCTTGAATCTTTAGGGTGCCCCACCACCCCGTTTCTTGATTTCCACATAGTAAGTAGTGGGGGCCTCGTGAGACTTACTTATTTTAGGACACACAAAAATTGTGAGGGTGTTTATTTGTTTGTGAATTGTATTAAAATTCTATAATTTAACCCACAGGAAAGTGGTCTCTCATTTTATACTCAGAGTCCATTACATCCTGACCAGAGATGTGCCCTGCCACTGGTAGGTAACTAAGGTGTTGCAGTTAAACATTTTTATTCAGCTGCTACTTCCATGGTAATGCCTCCCAGCTTTATTCATGCTCTGACACACTTAGAAAGTGATGGCATTCGGAGAGCACCTTGGGTCAAGCTGTGGCTGGTGGTGATTGGCCTGAGGGGCCTAGCTGCCCCAGGCCCTTTGAGCCACCCTGAGAGCAGAAGGGATCAGCAGCTTGGCATACCTGTTACAATGTGTTTGTGACACATCATGTGCTTCAGCACTTTGTTCTGTGACATGCAACGGTGTGTCTTCCCCAAGTGTATATAGTTACCACACAAAGTTGTGTAAGACTTTTAGAAAACTAGTTATGCTGAACCCTGTGTTATGTAGAAGACAGATAACGTTCCAGTTTCTTAGACTGATTTGAATCTTGCTGTTCGGAACTCCCATTGGACAGTTTCATTATGCTGGGTGCGGTGTATCTCATAAATGGCCCAATAAATCCTTTCCACCTGGGTTCTGAATTACATGAGAAATAGAAGAGAGGCCCATATTTACCAAATAGATGATTCACTCTTCCTTCCCTGGCAAGAGGTAGTAAGGCACTGAGAGAAGACCAAGAACTCAAGAAAGTTTGTAAGTGTGCTCACTGCAAACTCTCACGAAACAGTATGAGTGGGAAAGAAGCATTTCAGCCAATGTCAGTAAGTGATTTGCCATCATTAACTGGACAGCTATGAAAAGTAGAACACTGTAACAACAGAGAAATAGGGCCTTACAAGGGGTTCTTACTAGAGCCTCTCAAGAAGGCGTTAATTCCCAAAAGAGTACCTCAAATTGAAATTTTTCTAGCTAATGACTTAGGACATTTACACATGTTTTATAAAATCATTAAGAAAGTCAGATTCTTTTTCTATTTTTGATGGATAGTTTTAACTTTAGGAAGCAACAGATATTTCAGGAACAGTATTATTTGTACAGAAATACCATTTTTCTTACTGTTACAATAAACTCCAAAGAATCATTAGAACTTAAAAAAATAAAAAATAATAAAGATAGAACTTAAAAAACATATGTTATGAATTTCAAATCAGTGCGTGGATGAAATTTCAAGTATCCAGAAACCTTTGGAATAGTTTTCAGAAGGTCCATTTCAAGTAGAAAAGTTTGGAAAAGTAAGAGCTTAAATTTTACCTGGCATTATACCATTTATATTAACTTAAAAAAAATCTCTTCAAAAGGAATTGGTTGGCATCTGTTCTATTATATCCACCTTAACTCCAGGCACTCTGTTTCCTGGTGTGTGGTTGGGTCTCAAAAAGTGGTATACCCTTTTTTTCCTTTCTCTCCATGTTGAGTAGTAAATCATACATAGGCTGAAGTATTAGACAAGTACTGCTAATAATGGAAGATAAAATTAAATATAACTGTGAGGTATCTTTAGGGACAAAGCATTCTGAATGAAAAATTAAAATACTATTTTTAAAAAGCCCACTTCCAGCTTGGATCAGAGAAATCAAACTATGTTCCACAATATCCCCAAAATGATGGAGAATCTTTTTATCATTTAAAAATATGCTTTCTAGGGGCACCTGGGTGGCTCAGTCGTTAAGCGTCTACCTTCGGCTCGGGTCATGATCCCAGGGTCCTGGGATGGAGCCCCACATCAGGCTCTCTGCTCAGCAGGAAGCCTGCTTCTCCCTCTCCCACTCCCCCTGCTTATGTTCCTTCTCTCGCTGTTGTCTCTCTCTGTCAAATATAAATAAAATCTTTAAAAAATATATTAAAATAAAAAATATATTAAAAATATGCTTTCTAGTACTACTCTAAAAGACATGATTTATCAGAGTAATATTAGAAAGCACTATGATTAGATTCTCTTGAGATTTAGTTTCCTTTCATAGTTTACCCTTACTCCTAAAAATGGAATGATTTAAATTAGCGTATTGGGTCAGGATAGTGAGGTGTGTTTTCTGCACTCTGCACAAAACCATATCATACTACAAAAGATAACTGTGCTTGCACTTGGAGAAGAGAAACAGTACATTTAATATACAAAAGGTTGTCAAAATGGAAAATAGTACCTCATAGCATTTTATAGTTTGCAAAGCCCTATCACATATTTTATCTTTTTTGATTCCCATCACAGCCTTATCTTATATATGTATAAAGCTCAGAGGTTAAATGACCTTGCCAAGAATAATTAACAAGCGGCTGATTTGTGACACAAATCCAAATCCTCAGATACCATGTCCAGTGCCATTTTCTCAATACCATTCCACCTAAGGAAAAAAAGATATTTTATGTAAATTCTGAGTTTTCAGTCAGGGACAATAAGAAGTTTTAAAGAGCCAGATTTTTTTCTGGATTTAAGGAGTCTCTTAACTGCTAAGATTCTTCAACTATTTAACTGGCTACCATGACAAGTAACAATGATTAGAAATGGTTAGGCAGAGGCTAGATGGCCATCTGTCGAGCTTGATGTTGGACTGGATGACCTTTAAGATCCTTTCCGATTCGGAGATTCCATGACTCTGTGGTGATAATGATGCTGTTTCAGCCTGTTGCCAAGTAACATGTCTATTGTTTTTCCTGCCTGTCACACACAGCAATGGCAATAACTATCGTTTTCCTTATATGCCATGACAAATTTATATCATAGTGTCATATTAACAATTAGCATTCCCGAAGTTTCTGACCTTTATAATGTTCAAATCTATTCTAAAGATGCTGCCAAAATTTCATTTTAAAAGGTGTGAAAATAAAATTTCTTTGATGAGTGACATACCCTAAAGCAATATCTGTGATTCCTTCCCCTTTCTTTTCCTTTCAAGGTCCATCAATCACACCCTCCTCAATCTCCCGTTGCCTGTACTGATTAATAGAGGGACTCATATCATTCATCCACTCTACTCATTCTGTAAACATTCATTGAATCTATGAGCAGAGCACTCTTCTAAGCCAAGAAAATACAAGATGAGATTCTTAATCTTACTAGCTATCAGGGTGGTAAAGCAGAGGAATCCATTCTTGTCAATTCAACATGTATTCATTAAGCAGCTAACAGTAAGGTTATATAGTATTGAGTGCAGATCTACCAGTCAAAAATGACTAAGTTGGTTTTTGAATCCAGATAAATCAACTAAGTCTAAGAGGTACAAGGTTAACATTATCTTACTCTTTGGCTATAAAGCAAATGAAACTTACCACTCTATACAAGCAACTCAGTATCAGACATAAACCCATACAAAGGCAGAAACACATAGGTATACAAAGAATTTTGTTTTGCTACTATAAAATACTTTATTCTTAGCTCAAGAAAACTCAAGCCCCATGTCAGGTTTTGAATGGTTTCATTGGTTTTTGCAAAATTCTTGTGCTTGCAGCCAACTTAACGGCTGCAATTGATGAATGTATGTGTTTAGTTCCGATATGAATATTTGTTGATAGCTTGTTTTTGTTAAGGGGGAAGATCTGAGTGAAATAACAAACATGTATATTGGAACTTAACTAATTCATCATTTGTGCAAGTGACTCCTTTGCTGAACCTGAAGTTTTTGTATGTTGGAAGAGTATTTCCTGTTTTTTGTGCTATTCACACAAAAGATGTGGGCCTATCATTTTGTATCCATGTGGGCTTAACCATAGGGTAACAACATGACAACTGGCTTCCATCAGAGTGAGCAAGTGAGAGAGTGAGAAAGACAGAAGTCAGTTACTTTGAAACCTAGTCATAGAAACGATATCCCATGATTTGATGTATTCTGTTCATGAGAAGCAGGGCACTAGCTCCAGCCCTCACTCCAGAGGAGATTACATGGGACTGAGAAACCACAGGTGGGGGTCATTGGTGGCCTTCTCAGAGGCCACTGTCACAAGTACAAACCCTCCTGGAATGTGTTCCTTGCTGTATTCTTTATCTTGTTGAAAGACATGCCATCTACATAAAACCAAGCCAAAACCCCTGAAAGCTGTTCTCAATTTGCCCTCTTTTGTTCCTTTCTCTTAGTCAATCACAAAGTGAAATGGACATTAATAAATATCAAATATGACATGTTCACTTCATCTCCACTGCCACTTACTTCAAATTTTCATTCTTTGTTATTTGGATTACTGCTTTTTATTTCTTTTTACGCCTAAAATGTCTTTAATTCCTCTTTCCATGCAGTTAATATTTGACTCCAGTTGTTCACCAGTTCCACCTGCTACCCTTGGCTTTCTTACAGCCAAGGGGGCTGCGTCACTGAATTTCTAGTGCGGAAGACAGTGTCTGGACATGGTGTCCATGCAAATATTTTTGTCTGAATAATTAGGCCTTAGAGGCAGAATGGGAATCAGTATTCTGAATTCCCTAAATATTCCAAAGCCACTGAATCTTCCTCATTTTTTTCTTGGCATATTGGATGTTTCTCCCGATGGGAAAAGTGCTGAATCCATCTTTTTTTCTAGTCACACAGAGCTTCTTCTCCTTGTCTTTTTTCTGAGTCCCAGTCTTCTCCCTGCTGCTTTTTAAATATTGGTCTTGACTTTTTCTCTCCTTGAAACACCACTGTCCTCTCACATATTATCATAAATAAACAATTGCCAAATGTGTATGATTATCAGCATAAGCTCTTCTGTGCCAACTAATAAAAAAGCTATTACATAGTTAGACTATGAAAACAAACTAAAATGGATTAAAAGGTACAATAGACTCAAATCTTATTTTCTTTACAGATAAGTGCTTTCTAGCACACATCTACGATTTGTTGAGGTTAGAGTACCATGAGCAGCACTAGCACCAAGAATTTCTCCTATTAATGCTTACCATGCTTTAAATATTGTTTATCTAGCTAACAAATTGCATTCATTAAAGTAATAAAGTGTTTCCATCTTTTGCAGTCAAATAAAAATAAATGTCAGCTGGAGTTTCTTAAGCTAACAAGTGAGACCTTTGACTTACCTGCTTTCCCTAAGTATGTGTTAAAAATAAATTAAAAATAAAATATAACAATCATGGATAAAATTTAACTTTAGTATCCATATCTCACATAAAAAATAATTTCCTTTGAAATTTTTGAAATACTAAGGATGTAGTAAACATATCATGGTGCAATCCTGCAAAGAACTCTGGTTTGAGTACTTTTGGTATATACTCTATAAATATTATCAGCAGCATTTATAAATAAGAAAGATTCAGGGATGACTGGACTACCATTTAAAGTACAATTAGATTTTCTAGCAGGTACTAATTTTTTTTAAGAAACTTTAACTGCAGTAAGATTGAACGGATATATATATATGAAGTTCCCTGTCTCTGCTGATAAGCTTTAAATGGTCAGTTTTTCACTTTTAATTTAATTATTAAAAACAGGTAATACATAATACCTTGTAGCCTGCTGTGCCTCAGTTGCTTTAAGGGTGTGAAGAGATGTTGTGTTTTTAGCCCCCAACAAAGCAAGGGAGGTGTGGGCCAGTTGGCCCTCCATTTGTCCCCATGTGCCATACATTTGGTATTGGTGTCTGTGTATATGCAGTCATAAAAAAGTTTGAGGAGAACTGTCTTAAATATCCATTTCCCCCTCTCAAGAAGCAATCACAATAATCAGTTTCTTGGTATTTATCTAGAAATAGTCATGTATGTATAAACATATATGTATCTCTGTAGGTCATCTTTTTCAGAGATAGTAATATTAAACATACACACTGTGATGCATCTGGCTTTTTTCATTTACCACCGTAACTTGAAACAATTCCTTATTGGTACATGGAGGGCTACTGTATTGTTTTTTTCTGCTGCATTGTGTTGCTTATTAAATAGATATATCTTCTTCTCACAAATGGTAAATTTTTAAGAAGCTTTGTTAATATGTGCTTAAAATAGGTGTGTATTCTTTATAGGATGTCTGCTTAAACAAAAACAACCTGAAAACTTCTTAAAATTGCAGTGGTTTATGTCACTGGTGGTCACTTTCCACTTTTGGGGTTTTCTTAGATATCAGTTTTGTCTCCTTGGCTGAACTATTGTGTTTCTAGCTGGGCTTTTATTGTACAAGCAGAACATTTTTGATCAGATTGTATTTACATGACAGCCTGAAACTGTGGCATTCTGTCAAGTACATCGTACACATTTAAAATATTGTCTAAATATTTATTCTCATGATGGATTACTGTGGCTCAGAAAAGGCAGTTACAACCTATTGAGTAAATAATTTTAGTTTTTAAAAATTTGGAAGGGCTTTGAAGGGGTCATAATGATGTCTTATCTCAGTTGTTGGAAACAGCCACTGAATACCATTGCTTTTTTCTCTAAATGGTATTTTAATTCTTAAATGTTTAAGCAACAAGACAAAACAGGAAAAAAAGGAAAAATTCAAACCAGTTGCCTGCAGGTATAGACTTTCCTTCTTCCTTCCCATGATCAGATACCATCTCCCCATCATGAAACAACAAATAGACTAACAAAATCGCAAACAAAGGAATACTGTTGTGGCAAAATGTTAGGATTCGTTTACATGAAACAAAATTTCAAAGGCATACAGTTGAAGTTGCAAAAACATTTAAAATAAGTGGGTGTATTTCACTCAAATGAGAAAACTTAATTTTTATAATAAATTGTGATCTGATTTAAATTTGATTTTCATGAAACTGCTATTTAAGAAGTAGT
>NW_023270451.1:55720067-55763154 GCF_011800145.1 Mirounga leonina
TCACAGGCTGTTTTAGATAATGAAATTAAATAGCAAGCATTTCTTAACATGTAAATGGATTATATACCAGAAGATATTTTACTGGTTGGTCACAATACAGACCATACTTTCTTTAAGAAACCATGTTATACATAGCTTTTAGATCATAGGCTAGCCCTTCATTTTGACCGTGATGTCAAAAAGGGGTGGTCCATCACCCTTATAGAGCTTGCAAATATTATTTGTTAATATTTATCATTTTTAAAAAATATATGAAACTTGTTAAATCTTAAAAATTAAATCTTTCTCTCTATGTCTCTGTCTCTCTCTCTCACATACACACATGCTTTTCCAGCCTCTCTTGAAGACTAAGCCTGCATTCCTACACAACAAATGAAGTAGCAAATACAGTCATCTGACGGGGGTTAAAAACCACCTCTTTGGAGACTTTACCACAGAACCCTACAATTTTGTTTTCTCTTGCACCTAGCTGCTTAACAGTTTTATTTTTGGTTATTTTATGAAAACATGTATTTGGAAAATGTCAGGTTGGGTGTATTCTGCAAAGATAAATGGTAAGAGAGTTGTTTGAAGATATTTGATGGATGCAAGGGTGATGAATTTGAAATTGTCACTGGAGAATTGGGAAAAGGACTGTCATTGTAGAGGTGGTAGAGACTTTATAGAATCATTGGTACATATTTAAGAGAACTTGATTGCTCTTTTGTGAGTGATATTTTTTGATCCTCATGATGTATTTTTCTACCGTTATTATTCTTTCTAGTAATATTTGTCTTGAAACCTAACCACTGCATGCAATAATTTTTAGAAATGAGACATGTTTGGATTACAAATGAGATAGCAGGAATAGATTCCCTATCATTCTAGTAGGCTTGGATATACCCCCTTGCCTTCTGTTGCCTGTAAATCCTCTGCAGGACTTCATTCTTCATTCCCTCCTTAACTGTTGTTGGTTGTTTCCTTGGGCTAGAAAGAATATTATCAGATTTACATTTCAGAAACCAAACAAAAAAGTAAAAAACTTAGATTGTATTGTAGAGTGTGGGTTAGAGGGAGTTAAGATTGGAGGAAGGAGATTGTATATTCAGTAGGAACTTTAAATATGGGGATCACGAGACAGGTGTGGACTGGATATATACATTTGGGAATCATTAGCAACAAGTAGAGGTTAATGCTGGAAGTAGAGTGCCTGTTAAGAACAGAAGAGAAGGGGCGCCTGAGTGCTCAGTCAGTTAAGCATCTGCCTTCGGCTCAGGTCGTGATCTCAGGGTCCTGGGATCGAGTCCCGCATCGGGCTACTTGTTCAGTGGGGAGTCTGCTTCTCCTTCTCCCTCTGTCCTTCCCCCAACTCTTGTTCTCTCTCTCAGATAAACAAATAAAATCTTAAAAAAAAAAAAAAAAGAACAGAAGAGGAGTAGAATGAAGTCGTGGGAAAAGTGACATTGAGGAGGTAGCTCTAAGAGTAGGAACTAGCAGACACTGCAAAAAGGTCTGAGGGGTAGGAAAGGAATCCAGAAATAAAATCTCCCTGTAAGCTAGAGGGAGAATTTTAAGGAGGAAGGAGTGAAAAATAAGCTGAGTGAATGAGAGAAGTTCAGCAAACCAGGAATTAAGAATTCACATTTGGATTTGTCAGCTTAGGAGGTGATTCCTATGCTGATTATAAAATGTTTAACTTCTAGGACATGAGGATTTAGTAAACCTTTGGCCATCTGTGTGAATTTGTTAATGTGAAAAGAATGGAATCTTGTTTATTCTAATCCCAACCAAATATTTTTGTCACATAATAGCATCATGGAAAAAAAGAAAAACAAAAATTTTTTGATAAAAGGAAATAAATGATGAATGAATAATAAATTAATGATACTTCTAGTGAATATATGAAGTTATCATCTAAACCGGGATGCTTTTAAGAAGGAAAGGGATAACTATGAATAATTATAATAAGTATGAATCTCATCTATCCCAGGTAATCAAGGAGGAATGCTCACCTTGGTTATAGCTCAGGTTTATTCAGTGCTAGCTATGTGCCAGACACTGAGATGAGTTCTTTACCAGTTCATATGATTTAATGACTAAGGTTTTGGTTGCCAACATTAATAATTCTGTCTTTGTATGTTTTGCATTTACTGACAAAAATGCTATATATAGTTTTGATGACCTTATAGAACTTAACTCTTTATTTAACAAAAACCCCACAAAATTTGGTAAATACCGTATACCAAATTATGTCCTAGGGAATGGAGAAATGAAGATGATTAATACATGATTCTCATTGCTAATGATCTACCAGTGTAATTGAGAGAATCTGAGAACAAAATTCAGTATAATGTGGTAAGGTGTCATGATGATAGTGTAGTTTGTGAAGGCCACAACTTGTATTTTATACATTATGTCCTGTCTTTTTTAAAGTTAAATTTATAGTGTATTTGAACTTTGTAAGGTAGAGTTTGCTTTTTGTTAAAAAAAAAGAAAAATTCACTAATGGAAAAGACAAGGTATAGCCAATTGTATGTTTAAGTGGGGTTTTCTCTACCATGGAAACTATGTTCTGTGTATGTGCACACTGTGTGTGTGTGTGAGAGAGAGAGAGAGAGAGAGGGGGAGGGAGGGAGAGAGAGAGATCAGTTCTATATCACAAAGGGATACATTTCCATATCTATAATGTAATTTTAGCCACACTCAAGCTATATTCTGTGAAGGGTCTGGCATATTTCTCTGACACATCTGGTAGATATGTGTGGCATTAATTAGCATAGGTATTGCTATAAATGACATGTCAGTCCAGGACAACAAAAAGTATTTGTTGCTGATGTCAATCATTCATCCTTTGTCAGTTCAAAAGGCTTCCCTAAAGGAATGAACATTGATCTTCACTGATCCAAAATACAGCAAAATCATTTCTCTGTTCTAGAAACAAAAGTGGAACTACCTATGTTTGAAAAGCCATATGGAGATATTCATACAGAAAGTGCACGTTTATAAATTTGAGTAGTAAGACTGTTAAATTAGATCAAGATTAATTGAATCTTTTGAAAAGAAAACAGTTTTCTGTAATCCTAATCTAGTCTTGAGTGTTTTCTTCCTTGGAGCTTTAATTTTTGGTAGCCCAATTTGTATTTTTGTTTCACCTTGAAATAATTTTGAGGTATGCCAAGTAAATGATTGCAAGTATCCCTTACAATGATTAAAAACAAAGGTGATCACACACGTATCAATCCATGACTATATTGATGGCTTAAAGAGGTACTCTTCTGTCTACATATATCTGTTTTTTTTATTTGGCTATTCTGATAGAGATATCGATTGACTTTGTTTACTATAATCCCATCACATTTATCTTTTTGTAATAATAATCACAAGTGTAATACTCTTAAATTTCTAAGCAAAAACTGGCTTTAAAAAAGGACATATTCCCCCCAAAACATCTATATTTTATTTCCAATTTTTCTCCAAAAGCTCCCCCTACATTCTAATTTATTATTTAATGGAAAGCAATATGAATGACTTTAAGATAAGGCAAGAGAGTGTGGTCTAGGATATGGTACAGTTGAAGACATTTATCTTAATATTTCATTTTAATGAGGCAGAAAATATCCATTATTAGAAAACTATAATTTGATAAAATTTGTAGAATACAATTAATTCTCTTAAAATTATGAATGTTCATACCACCAAAGGGCAGATAACCACATGTCACACTTCTGTGTCCTTGTAAAGGTAGTATGTGTTACATTTTTATGTCTTACAGATTTGCTAGAGAATTAACATGAAATGGGATTTAGGATGTACCCATGTTATATCCTTTAATTTGATCAACATGCTTTGTTTAAATAGCAGTTCCTAACCTTTGTACCATCTTTAAAATTTTTACTCCAGGTCTCTTGCCCTGCCTACAGATCCTCTGCTATCTGTTTCTGGTCTGTCTCATGCTTTTGAAATCATCTTTTTTTATTATTCCATTAAAATTTTTAAAAATGGATTTTCCTTTACACTTTTCTAATCATCCTGTAATTCTTTAGCTCTAAGACATTAAAATGAATGAGTAAAAATATTTGATACCTAATCGTCTCTGCCAGTCCATTCAAACTCATGGATTTGCAAAATTATGTTAAAGTCTTTTAAAAATACATTTGAGTAGGCTTTTGTAGTCATTTGGATTTTGAATATTAATTTTCTCTTGCTATGCTGCTTAGCCATAAAAATGAAAAAGAAGATAGATGTGGGTTTCTTTTAGTGGTGTTAATTTAAAGTACTTCATTTATTTATTATAATATTCAACAATGGCAATTCTTATTTTCTCTGTTCACATCAGATCCAACAGAAAATAATGAGAAGCCCCCACCCACCAGCACAGTAAGAAAAAGTTTGATGCATTTTGGAATAATTGATTAAAAGTATAATTTCCCCCTAGATCAAACAAATAATAGAAGTCTGTTGAAGCTTTGTCCTGACCTATTCTGGAAGTAGAAGAATACCCTGGAGAAAGGAGCATTGTAAGCACAAAGAATAAGACTCCTCAATCCTGGGAAAGAAAATTAAAGTCTAACCCTCCAAATGTAAGTCATCTGTACTCTATTTTCCATCCCTCAGTTTTTGTGGCTGTTCAGGTATTAGTAGAAAAATATGTGATAAAAATATTTGGATTTTTTTTCTGTATAAAATATACAGATGTTTTGGTTGGTAACTTTAAATTCCTATTTGTGTTAACATTTTCTAAATAGTAACATAAGTTAATGCTTTGCAATAATAATATTTAATGTAAAATGGATTATTTTTAATTTTATCTTCTGGAAGAGAACTGTTACAAATTTTGAGAGTATTCTGATGAAAAGAAGGTAACTTGCTTTGATTTAATATCTGCAATTGTGCCATCATAATCCCTTTTTGCTCTAAACTTTCTTTTCTTTTATATTTCTTTATATCTGAGAATAAGACTATCTTAATAAATCTATTTAAATCCACCTTCCCGTAAGAGAGACATTAAGTCCTTTTTTTTCACTTTGCATAGTGAAACTGAATTGGAATGAATTTGTATCCATAATCCACTATAAAAATATATAAATTTTGTCAGCTTAGTGTACTTGGAAAGACTGATCCCCTATCTTGTTAGAAAGAACTTAAAAGATGTGTTTTTGTGATTATATAGAAAGACAGAATTCAGTTGCTGTTTAGAAATTGGTAGAAAGAATGATAATCAAAGGCAATACTTGTTTTAGGAAAATTATTTGGAAGAAATTTCTTGGCAATCACGACTTTTATCTGAAAAGTTACTTAGTGCATCATCCTGGTGATAAGGCACTTGATATGTAATATAGTGGCTTAACTGCCAGAAATTTGACTTTTGCTTAACAGTTGATAACCCTTTTCATTCTTTGGTGAAAGAATCGGTGAAAGAGTATTGTTTTGATTTTTAAAAGTCTGAACCATGAAAATCAATACTTACTAGAGTTGAATACAACCAAATTATACATTTCCCCACCCCAATTATCTTAAAAATTGAAACATGAATTTTTGTAGGTTTTGAATGTGATATTCTTATTGATACAGCATCTGACAAAGTTGTCAAAGTAGTCTGCAGTAAGAAATCTTCATAATTTCTAGGTTCACATTTAGTCTTTTGTTTAGAACGTCTGATAGAGCCTTGAAACTCTGTGGCCATTCCTGACAGTCTATAGTTGTGAGTTAGGATTTTTTAATTTAGCAGAAACCATGTATAAAAAAAAAGAAACTTTTGGTTATGGTCTTAGATACTTAGTTCTAAATTTTTCTATCATTGAACTTGATAGAGATGCCTTGGAGAAACACTACAAACATTATTATTCCTTTCACTGATATGAAACAATTGCTCCTCATTTATAACTTTAATATCTGTTATTGAAAAGTATGACAAAACTTTTAAGAAGTTATTTAAATTTGATGAGTGAGTAGTGAATTCTTATTTACAAGTTTGAGGTTGATGAAGGATTGGAGAATGTTATTGTTTACAGAAAACTTTTGCTGATCCTCTGCTCTACAGCAATGCAAATAAAGTATAGCAACAGTAACATGGTTGAATCCCATAAACATAATGTTGAGTAAAAAAACCCTAAAACATGTATGTATGATTTCTTCTTTATAAAGTTCCAAAACTAGACTACAGTGTTTAGGATGCAAGAAATGATTACAACAAAATTAAAGATAATAGTTAAATTCTAGGTAGGTGATAGAAATTGGGGAGGAGTTTCTAGGAGCTTCTGGTGTGTCAGCTACATTCAGTTTTTTCACTAGGCTGGTGTTGCATGGATATTTATGCTATGAAAAGCCATTAATGAAAAGCTAGGTGTGTCTCTGCTAATATCAGGTATAAGGCAAGGATGTCCTTACCATTCCTATTTAATATTATACTGGAATATACTTAATATTATACTGGAAATCCTAGCTAAGGTAGTAAGATAAGAAAAGGAAATAAAAGGCATATAGATTGGGAAGGAAGAAATACAACTATTTGCAGATAACATGATTGTCTATTAAAAAATCTCAAAGAATCAACCAAAGAAAACCTCCTGTAACCAATAAATGATTTTAACAAGGTTGCAGAAAACAAGATTAATATACAAGTCAGTTGCTTTCCTATGTACCAGCAATGAACAACTGGGATTTGAAATTAAAAATACATAAAGTTTTTTTACCATTATATTAGCACCAACAAACCTGAAATCCAGGTATAAATCTAATTATATGTATATATATAATATAAATTAGGAAAACTACAAAATTCTGATTAAAGAAAATCAAAGATCTAAATAAATGAGGAGATATTCCATGTACCTGGAAAAACATACACAATATATGATTATTATAATGTCATGTCTTCCTTTCTTGAGCTATATATTCAACATAATCCCAATAAAATCCCAAAAAGTTATTTTGTGAATATTGTTAAACTGATTCTTAAGTTTATGTGAAAAGACCAAAGACCATAAATAGCCAATATAATATTTTTTTAAAACATTTTTATTTTATTTTTTTAAAGATTTATTTATTTATTTGAGAGAGCGAGAATGAGAGAGAGAGAGTACATGAGAGCGGGGAGGGCCAGAGGGAGAAGCAGGCTCCCCGCCGAGCAGGGAGCCCGATGCGGGACTCAATCCCGGGACTCCAGGATCATGACCTGAGCCAAAGGCAGTCGCTTAACCAACTGAGCCACCCAGGCGCCCCAGCCAATATAATATTAAAGAAGAGCAAAGTTAGAGGACTACGCTCCCTGACTTCAAGACTTCGTATAAAGCTACAGCGATCAAGACAGTATGATATTGATGAAAGAAGAGACAGATCATTGGAATGTAAAAGAGAGCCCAGTAATAGACTTCACAAGTATAATCAACTGATGTTTGACAAAGGTACAAAGGCAATTCAATGGAGAAAGGACAGTCTTTTCAAAAGTGGTACTGGAACAATTGGACATTCATATGCAAAAAAATCTAGACTCAAAACTTTTACAAAAATAAATTCAGGGTGGGTCATGGAGCTAACTGTAAAATGCAACATTATAAAACTGTTGGAAGATAACATAGAAGAAAATCTAAGTGGCCTTGAGTTTGGAGATGATTTTTTAGATAAAATGGCAAAAGCACAATTCATGAAAGAAAAAATTGAAAAATTGGACTTCAATAAAATGAAAAACTTACACTCTGAGGAAAACGCTGCTAAGAGAATGAAAAGACAAGTCACAGACTGGAAGAATATATTTATAAAACACATGTCTGATAAAAGACGTGTATCTAAAATACACAGAGAACTCAACAATAAGAAAGCACATAATTCAGCTAAAAAGTGAAGTTTTAGAGTTAATGAAAGAAGATACAGAGATGGCAAATAAGCGTATGAAAAGATGCTCAACATTTATTTCACTAGGGAATTGCGAATTAAAACAATGAGATACCACTACATACCTATTAGAATGGCTAAAATCCAAAACACTGACCATACCAAATGCTGTTAGGGATGTAGAGCAACAAGGACTCTGATTCATTGTTGGCAGGAATGCAAAGTGATATAGCCGCTTTGGAAAACAGTTTTGCAGTTTACTATGAAGCCAAACATGTATACAATACTTACCATGTAATCTAGCTATTGCACTACTCGGTAATTACCCAAATGAGTTGAAAACTTACGTCCACATAAAAATTTGCAGAACAATGTTTATAAAAGCTTTATTCCTAATTGCACAAACTTGGAAGCCACCAGGATGTCCTTCAGTTCGTGAATGAATAAACTAGCTGTGATACATACATTCAATGGACTATTCAGTGATAAAGAGAAATGACCTATTAAGCCACAAAAAGACATGGAGAAACATAAATGAATGTTACTGAGTGAATGAAGCCATCTGTAAAGGCTGCATACTGTATGATTCCAACTATATGACATTCTGGAAAAGGCAAAACTATGGAGACGAAGAAAAGATCAGTGGTTTCCAGGGTTGTGGGGAGGGACTGATGAATAGGTGGATTTTTTTAATTTTAATTTTTATTGTTTTTTTGAATAGGTGGATCTTTAGAGTAGTGAAACTGTTCTGTATAGTAATGTAAGGGTGGATACGTGACATTATGTACGTCAAAGAGCTGTACAACACTAACAGTGAACCCTAGTGTGAACTCTGTACTTTAGTTAATAACAGTGTTTTAATATGAGTTCATCAGTTATAGAAAATGTACCATGCTCTAATGCAAGATGTTAATAATAGTAGAAACTTTATGTATTCTGCAGATAGGGAAGAGAATGCATATGGGAATTCTGTACTTTCTGCTATAGTTCTCTGTAAATATAAAACTGCTCAAAAAATTTTAGATAATTTTTTGCAAGTCTAATATAATTTAAAAAATTAAAAAGCAGTCTCAATGATTCTGTTAATTAGAATTCTGAGAAAAAGTAAGATAATTTCAGATTTGATCTATCGACACTGAATATTCAAAATTAAAAACATATAATTTAAAATCAATATTTTGTGATCTCACAAAGCAGTGTGTTTTATTTGGGGGAACTGCTAATGTCCATAAAGGGAGTCTTCTATACTTGAATACATTTAGTAACTTTTTATGACAATTTATTTATTTAGCGTAAACTTGTATTTAAGATAGACATTTCAGTTTTGATTTTAAAAATATTTTTTTCATTAATATAACCCAACCTCATTCTGTAATAATGAAATACTCATCTTTATTAAGTTGTTCATAGCTTCTTTCCTTACATTTTAATGCATTTTATGCAGTGGTCTATCATCCTCAGAAATGCTTTTTTACTTAAGTGGGACTTTAATTTGTTAATTTTAACATTAGTATGTTGTAAAAGAAATGGAAAACACAGATGCTCTTTGTATTCGTTTTTTGAATACAAATTTTCAAATACAGATTCAGTTTAAAAATACCAGATACAGACTTTTTCCTAGTCCCTTTTTAATTTTTCTTTCCTTTCTTCTTTCTTCCCCTCTTCCTCTTTTTCCTTTCTACTTTCTCCTTTCTCTCTCAGTATATTCTATTGTTTAATTTCTCAAGGAGTGAATATAATCTTATTTAACTAGTTGACATTAACAGAAACCAGGAATTTATTATTCATAAAAAATGAAATAGAAAAATCCCCCTTTTCTTCAGATTCTGGATATAGCTAGGCTCAACACAAATGTCTAGGGAGAATGCATCTGTTGCTATTGCATTTTTTTTTTTTTGTTTCTCTGAAAACTTGGCATTTGTAATATATCTATGATTTTGATTTGTCTTGGCCAAAACCCAGATTACCAAGGAATTACATTTTGAACATATTCAACTAAGAATTATCTTTGTAGCATCTTTTCCTTTGCCATATTGAAATTTTGGGAATAAAATCAGATTTTGTTTCAGAAACCAGCTATGTTTCTTCATAGTGCCAGAATGATTTTTTTTTTAAGTTAAAGAGACACAAAGCAATACTTAAAATCTAAAACTTATTTTAAGCATACCATGTAGGAAAGAGTCCTATTTTTGCATTTGACAGACCTGGGTTCAAATGTTTGCTCTGCCATGTAATTTTTTATAGTGATCTTGGGTAAGTTTGGTATGTGAGGAAAAAAAAAATTTCTTTATAGGGTTAGATGAAGATCAAATCACCAAACACAAAAAATACCTGCACATAGCTGGTACTTAATTAATGGTAGTGGTCTCTGTCTTGCTTATTTTCATATATGTAGAAGTGTGTGTATCAATAAATGTGTATGTATGTTTATATGTATGTATGTGTTTATATACATATATGTATATTTATCTCTGTGTTTCTCTTTCTCTATATCCATCTATGTAGCTCTATCTCTATATACAGTAATGTGCAATATGTAGTCATTTATTTCACTTGTTAAGTTCTGAAGCAGAGCATTCTTCTGGAAAGGATGTAGTTCTGGAATTTAGGAAATACGAATTCTGTCACCACATGGAAATATTTAAAGACTTATTATTTCTTTGTATCCTAGTATTTCCATAACTTTATATTAATCTACCTAGAATGTTTGTAATGTTTTAAAAGATCGAAAGAATATGTTTCCTTTATAAATACCCAGCAGACAACAGAAGAATTCTTTTTAAATCTCATTCAATGTGTAATTCAGAGAATGATGTATTAGTACATCTTGACTGGAGTTCAAAAAGATGTGCATTGGTCAGTTTGAGAAGAATATGGAAAATAAAATAACTTATTAATATCTGAAAAGAGACATGTCAGTTTTAACAAGACAAAAAAATGCAAGGTGGGAGTTGAGTCTTTCTGCAAAATAGACATTTACTATGATTTAGTTTTCACTAAATAGCAAGGCACCAGTTTCTTGAGGCAGCTCTTTGTACAACTGTCTCCATAACTGATCTGTATCTTTGTAGAGTAGAAATGCAACAAAATAAAGTGTTAACTCTCCATATTCTCTTACAATAATGTAGACTTTTTAATAAAAGCAACTGTTAATATCTTAAGAAAGTAGCTCATATATCTTGCCTGAATATCTTACCTGAAGTTGTGTCTTGTGACTTCTGAATGACTACCTTAAATCTTAACTAATAGCTGCTCTCAGACCCTCAAAGAAGGGTTGTAACAAAGAACAATGCTTAAAGAGGCAGGAGTGAAATTTTATCAGGCTAAGTATTTAGAATGAAAGCCTGACCTGCTGTTTTGAAGTGATTATTATTTTTTTAAAAAAGCAAAAAAACTAGTTCAAACTTGTTTTCCCTATACCTCTTTATATTTTAAAGACAAGATGGTGAGAGCAAAACTTGTTTAACCCAAAGTGGTTGGTAGCCTCCAAATCCATTTGAAAGACCAGTTAGTGACACATTGAATCCACTTCCAAGTTAATGATGCAAAATTATATCTGGGACAAGGGCCTCAGTATTCCTGGGATGAATACCTTCTTTTAGTGGGTCTGTCAATGATCTAGTTTTGTAGAGTTGACAGTTCTCCCCATGCAACCACTATTACTTATGTGCTCCATTTTGATTATAGCCCTGTGGAACAACATAAAGGAGCAACAAAGTGGTCTTGGATCAGGTATCAAAGAATAGTTTGAAGGTGTATGTTCTCCACAGATAGGATCTAAAGGTCATTTCTGCTGGACTTTCTTAAATGTTTAATGATTTTATTATTGAACAACTTAAATGACTGAAATTCTCTTTTGGCAAATCAGAGTATACCTTTTTTTTCTATACATGGGCCATATTTTAGGTTTGTCCAAAAGGCATTACATTTATTAGGACTTAATACTTTTACCTAAAGTAAACATCCATCAGCCATGTCAGATAACTCAAGCTATATGAAAACATTTGTTAATCTGCTGATCTGGGCAAATTTGTTAAGAATGCTTTTCACTAAAACATATTTTAAGTATTCTCTTTGCTCCAGAATCCAAAGTGATAGCTTTCTTTAAGATTTTTATTTTAAAATATTGTAAACATTCAGAAAAGAACACAGTAGGCACCCACATATCCAAATTGGACATGTTAATATCTTGTTATATTTCTTCAGATTTCACTCTTTTTAAGAAATACAATACCACAAATATAGTAAAAGCTATGTGCTTTCATCCTGTTCCTTTTTCTCTCTCTAAAGGTATTTACTACACTGAAGTTGGTGTTTATCTATATTCTTACACTTTTGTTTTCTTTTTTGTTTTTAAGGTGGTTTTTTTTGTTTGCTTGGTTTTTTTTGAGAGAGAGGCGGGGAGAGGGGTAGGGGGAGAGAGAGAATTTTAAGCAGACTCCACACTGAGTGCAGAGCTGGACGTGGGGCTCCATGTTACAACTCTTGAGATCATGACATGAGCTGAAATCAAGAGTCAGCCACTTAACCGACTGAGCCACCCAGACGCCCCACACTTTCGTGAGGTTTTTTTTGTGATTTTAAAATTTATGCAGCTGGCATCATATCAAGTCTGCCCTTCTGAGAAATCTTTTCTTTCAAAATTATATTTAGAGGACCTACCCATGTTGATATATACAGGTCTGATTTTTTGTTTTTTTTAAAGTAAGCTTTTATTGATATATATATACAATGTACATACATATATATATATATATATATATATATATATAGTACATTTGTGATTTTTGCAGTTGTACAATGAAAATTGCAAAAATCATAAATTCCATCTTGATGAGTTTTCATAGAATGAGTGCATCTGTGTAACTAGTACCTGGCTCAAGAAATAGCACATTACTAGTACTGTAAGAGCCTCCCCGTCCTCCACCAGGGAAACCTTATCCTGACCTCTCACAACATGGATGAGTTTTGTCTGTTTTTGAACTTTATATAAATGGAATAACTTAGCATATAGTCTTTTGTGTCTGGCTTCTGTTTTTCATACTAGGTTTACGAGCTTCCTCCATGTTAGTGCGTCCATCTAGGTATTCCATTATAGGAATATGCCATTGTTTATTTCCATTTTGGGACATTCAGGTTGTTTTCTTGTTTTTAACTATGAGGCATAATACTACTCTGAAGACTGGTGTACACGTCCTTGACACATTATGTGTGTCTCTGTAGCTAGGAGTAGAATTTTTGTATGACAGGGTATCTACATCGTAATGTCAATCCAGTGTCTGTTTCGTAGGTTATCTGTATCATAGCGTCTTCATTAGCGGAAAGCGGTCTTCTAAAATAGTCACGGTTTACCTTCTCATCATCATTGTATGGGAGTTCGAGTTGCTCTATATCTTGCAACACTGAGGTTGTCTTTTTCCATTTTTGCTGTTTTGTTGGATAATAGTTAATTAGTTTTAACTGCTTTATAACATTCCATGGTTTGAATAATGCATGCTTACTTTAAAATCCTTTCCTTGGTAGATGAACAATTTGTTTTTCATTTTTTACCATTTCAAACAGTATTATAGTGAATATATCTGTATATATCTCTTCATGCACATGTTTGAGAGTTTTGCTAAGGTTGTAACTTGAAGTAGCATGTCTGAGTTTAATAATGCCGTGTATTTATTTTTTCAATAGACTTCTATATTTCTCGCTAATGGGGTTATACTATGAAGTGATAATTTTAGTTCTATTATAAATCATACTCATCAAGTACAGAGAATAAATGTTGCTTATTTAAAAGGCATTATGTGAACTTAATATCCTAGAATTTGGGGTAATATTAGTGGGGAGAGATGAAACATGCTGCACAGCACCTGGCATATAGATTAAATAAAGCTTCCATTACCATTTTCACTGTTAAAATTACTCATGATTATATTGCTATAAAATGCTTATTCTAACCTCCATGCAATTCATGTAAATTCTCCCACCATCCATTTAAAGGTAGCTTCTTTAATTTCTTTCTTTACTGGAGTTTTATTTTTCCTGCATACTGGAGACCTTGAATCCATTTGATCTTGATTTTTGATTACCCAGCTGCATATATACTGAGCTAGTTTGGGAAGTTTATATAATTTGAAAAGCTTATATAATTTGATTAATAGATTTACACGTTTGTGACATTCTTACTGAAGATTTGATCCTGAGCAAAATGGTGATGTGGAGCCCAAATTTGCTTTATTGTTCCCATTGGGATTTGTGAAAATAACATGTATTTTTATAATTTTATATTTTCTATTAGAGGTAAGAACAGAGTCAATGTTAGTAGAATGACCAAAGCAAGACCTTTAATTTAGATTTTTGAATTTGATACTCTCAGTGAGGTGGGTCAACATTTGTCTCAAAGAAAGGAAACTAATTAGTTTATTTGTTGCCATTACTTTTTTTTCTTACAATTTTCTTTCTTTTTTTTTTTTAAGATTTTATTTATTTATTTGACAGGGAGAGAGATAGTGAGAGAGGGAACACAAGCAGGGGGAGTAGGAGAGGGAGAAGCAGGCTTCCCGCGGGGCAGGGAGCCCGATGCAGGGCTCGATCCCAGCACCCTGGGACCATGACCTGAGCCGAAGGCAGACGCTTAACGACTGAGCCACCCAGGCGCCCCTTTTCTTACAATTTTCATTTCTCTCATGGCGATTTTTTCCATGATCCTTAATTAGTCTTGATCTAGTCGACCCCTAGTTTCTTTCTTCAAATGAGAAATGCATATTGCTATATAGACTCTCTTTTAGTCACTATTCATTCCTCTTGTTCATCATGGACAGCAACACTGTTTCCACTAGCAAATGTGTTTTGAATTAACAAACCAAACTTTAACTCAGAAATCCCATGTTTATTTTTCAGAATAAAATTGTGCAGGTTAATTTTATCTAAGAACTCCATTTTTCCAGTTTCTTAATTTTTCAAAATCTTTTATACTTAACTGCTTACTAGCAGGCTAGTGCAAAAGGCAATTTTGGTTTTGTTGTACAATTTTAAGATAACATTTCTATTGCATTCCTGTTTTTATGAATATTTTCTTACGGTTAAAGTGAATCTGAATTTGAATTTATCAGTTTTTACTATTTCAAATCTAGGTATATTTGTATTTACATAGATCATGAATTGAGGCGGTTTAAGAAATACAATTTCTCAATAGTTTCATTATAGAGTTGAATGCTAATGTATATGCTTTTAAAATGCAAATACCTGAAAAGAGTAATTTTTGTTGCCCACTAGATTTTAAGAATCAGTGTCTAAGGCATTTCCACTTTCATTATTTCCATGCAGTATTATATAAAATCCTGTATGCTTTCTTCAGTCCTGTGTCCCCAGTGCACAGAGTGGTGTTGGTATACTGTCCCCATTTAATAAATGTTTGGAGAGTGAACTGCTTTTAAGTGTTCTTTTTCAGAAAAGGACATTGTCTCTTTACCCTGCACTACAAAGTGATTGGTAGCCTTCTACCTTGAGGTGCATAGTCTTTGGAAGACTATGTTGAAATGAATATGAATTATAATGGCTGAGCACTTAACATCCTTTAAGGCTGTGGTTGAAGAAAATGATCTTTGTTAAGTGAGCCAAAAATAGTTACTTTCAGTTAAAAAAAAAGTGCAAATTGAAAAACTATGATGTATTATGGGGGTTCTTGTTTAGCTTTTAAAAAATGTAGAAATAGAAACACTGCTAGTGTCAGTCTACTCCGAGGGAGACAGGGATGATGTCATCAGTGTTGAGATTTTTTTCTGATGTATAACTTCTGTGTGATTTCTCTTCAACTTTTTTTACTCCTGGACCAGTTTCCTGATCTACAAGATGGAGATTCAATGATTGAATAAAGTACTAGTTGATTCCCTGACCAGCTTTCATTGGGGATGGATGCTAGACCATGTAGTACATTCAGAGATGTGTTGGCATGTTGTAGTGGATTCCACCTCTTCTCCTATGATTTTTGTCATGGGTTTATACATTTTTATTCTTGTATTGCCATTATGTTAGTATTTTGGGAAGGAATGGATATAATTGTATATGTTTAGACTGATAGGCTAAACTAGAAGTCCTTCAGTGATATTATTGATAAATCTGTAGGACAGTTTTAATCACTTACCTTCCTTGAAATACTTAACACTGCTGACTGCTTCCTCCCATATCATCCCCTGTTCTCATGTCATGTTCTCTCACTTATTCCTCTTGCTAAGTCTCCTCTGTGAGTCCTTTCTTTACCCACCACTTAAATTTAGGTTTTTTCCTGTGTTCCGTCTTCACCTGCTCACTCTGTATGTACATTATTCTAGATGAGCTCACTTATTCCCAAAGCTTTGAGTTTAGTGTTGGGACTCCCGCTTTTGTATTTCTAGCTTCTAATTCTCCTCTGAGTTTGAGATCGGCATCTGCAAGTACCTCCTTGATATCTGTATTTACATGTCCTATAGGAATCTATCTAAAATGAAGCTCATTGTAAGAGATGAATCACTATATTCTACTCCTGAAACCAATACTACACTATATGTTAACTGTCTTGAATTTAAAAAATAATAATACAATTGATCTCATTGTCAGTTCCTGTCTCACCTATTAAAAGTATGCTCTTACAATATTTTCTGTCTTAGTGAGTAGCAAGCACTGTTATAAACTCAGTTGTCTATGTCAGAAATATTGGATCACCAACATTGAGTCACCTGGACATCTCCCTCCTTCTCATCTTCCCTCTCTTAGGTGCATTAAGGCTAAATAACCTCCAGATTTGATTGCAAACTTCTATCTTTCTGCACATCCCACTGATACTACCCTAGTCTAAAACTTTTACTTCTTTTTTAAAAATATTTTATTTATTTATTTATTTGAGAGAGCGAGAATGAGAGAGAGAGAGAGAGAGCGCACATGAGAGGGGGGAGGGTCAGAGGGAGAAGCAGACTCCCTGCGGGACTCGATCCTGGCAGGATCGTGACTCGAGCCGAAGTCATTCGCTTAACAAACTGAGCCACCCAGGCGCCCCTAAAACTTTTACTTTAACAACTGCAATGACTGTTCTTGATTCTCTATGGCCTTCCGTCCCTTAACTCACTAGGTAGCAAGACTTAACTTTAAAAATAAAGATTAGATGATTTCTGTTTTCTTAACTGAAATCTTACATTTGTTTTTCCTTGAACTTAGGGTAAAATGCAAACCAACCCTTCAGAGTACAAGGCCTTGCAAGAACTGGACCATGCCTGCCCCCTTAGCATCATCTTCCTCTACTCAGCGTATTTCTGACTCTTCTTTCTTACTTTACTTACTCTGGCCTAATTTTATTAATTGATGGCTTCACGTTTTTTTATGCCTTGTGGCTTTTGTACGTGTTGTTCCTTCTGTGGGACTTGGTAATGGATGCATGGAGTAAAAGATCAGGATGGTCCTGAGATTTCAAACTTGGTAATTATGTTTCCTTTTTCATAGACTTCATCCTAGTAAATTAATGTACATACAATCAAGCATCAAAGTATAACATGCGTATAAGCCCTCTCTAGGGCTCTCTCTATTCTACAACCTAGAATATTTCAGAACTCCTCTCTGTGTAGTGATTCCCAAAGATACCTTGTGTTCCATGTTTCTCTGCATGTTCTGTTCTCTTTGACAGGTGCTTCTCTGCTTATGTGGTAGATGAACTCCTACTGTCCTTTAACACCCAGTCCAAACACAGCTCCTTGGAGGCTATGAGCCTTCACAGTTGTTGATGGCAGCTTCCTTGATGTCACCTGTGTGTATTTTGCAGCTGTACCTGAGACTTAGCAAATTTAAGTAGCCTGTTCAGTTACTAAGTGACAGAACTGGGATTTGAACCTTCACTTTTCTGACTTGAAAGCATCTTGAAAGCATAAGTCTTCAACTGTCTTTTGCTAGGCACTGTCATTATTTAATAAGTACTTATTAAATACATAGATTAATAAAAAAATAAAATACTATATGACCTACTTAGTAAGAAAAGCTTTTATGGCATCAATGAGAAGAAGTGACTCGACTGACATGGAAGATAAAGATTTGTCAGGAAGAGAAAAGGAAATCCACTTCTGGGATATGGTTCCGCCTTGCTTTGTAACTCCCTAAGATACCTCTGGTTCTCAAAAAAAGGTATGAGGCTAAACTTCAGTGAAATAGGCCATGAAATGAATAAATTCATTTTTATTAAAAGTGGCAAACATATATCATATATATTCTTCTTGTGTTTTAATTGCTTTATGCATTTGTGTCTTGTTCCCCTCAACTTGATTGTTAGCTTCTTTTGAACAAAGATATACTTTATCTTTTCTTAGCATCTCCTGTAATATCCGGTTCTACTTGATAATTATTTTTTTCCGTATATAAAATAAATGATGGTGTCTTATCTCTTTTAAACTTAATTTTAGGGGCAAAATTTCAAATATTTGCACATAGAGTAATGCTGCTGATAATTCATTTGTACATACCAACAGTTGGAAGCAATAATGTACATGAAAAAGAGAACTAACTCTTCACTACTGGATTTAATATCTTTTTGAGAAAGAAAATACTCTGGTATGCATGATGTCAAGGACATACTCAGTGAAGAAAAGCAGTTTATGTTGGATCTACGCTAGAAGAATGCTCTATTCTAGCATTTAACTAGTAGGTGAGTTTAAATATCTGTGCAACTCTATCGTAGGACTTATTTTGCCTTTTACTTTTTCTTTTGAATATCAAAAGATATTCACATTTGGAAGGACATATTCTTATTAGCTCTAATGAGTTTTTTTGGTAAATGAATTGAATATAAACAACTATTGTGTTTGTCTTTTTTTGTAAGAAAGATTTCAAGCTGAAGATCCTAGTCATATAATTAAAAGGACTAATCCCATTCAATCCTCCAATCCGTCTATAGAAATAGAATTCTTAAAACATATACACAAAAGGGAATATGGTGCCTGTTGAATTTTATATTATGTTCAGTTGAACTATTATACTTCTAAAACAAATTTAATTTTGATTAGGAAAAATGATTCCCTTTTTTGTGCATTTATAAATGTAGACATTGTAGATCATGCCAGCACTAGGGAAGTTAAGGAGGGGGGAGAAGTAACACTTGTATTATGTTAAATCAGAGAAATAATTGCACTTGGCAGTTTTTGTTTGCAGAATGCAGGAAAGGCTGAGGGCTTTTGTACAGTTCAAAGAGCACATTCCACAGATACAGCAGTTGGTTGCCTGCAGGGGTCGTCAGGATTGGGGGTGGTGGTAGAGGTCTGTATCACAGAAGTCTGTTGGGCTGTGTGTTTGTAAAGAAAAAAAAAATGCTTGCACCTTTTTGAAAAGTTGTTTAGAAATTGCCTCCTATCATTTATTTTAAATATAACACTTTTGCCTCTGAGTTTAATCTGTGCAATAATCAGATGGCATTCTTGTGTAGCCTTTGCTACCTCTTGTTCTTTAATCATCTGTTTTCAGATTTAGGTTTACATGTTCAGACGTGGAAGCATAGAGCTGCTGACTGTTAATCTGTCAGTTAAACTACATAGAAAAGTATAACAATCGATTATATTTCACAATCATGTATTCAACTCTCATTTATACAACAAGCGTATTAAACAATTTCAACAAGTTAACTCAAGACTCTTGAGAGAGCCTTCTTTAACTAAAAATATGCCAAAGGCTAGCTTTTTCAGATGGCATGCCAAGACTTATCCTGAATTAACACATATATCATTTCCCTACAGAATATGCAATTTCTGGTTTCTACTGTGAACTGAACTAATGTAGCTGGAAGTTCTCTGAAGCTGTAAATTGTAGGGCAGATATAAATTAGCATTATTAAGTTTCTTGAAATGTCCAGTTTACATGACATTATGTGACTTATGTGTGCTTTATTTTTTTATATCAAGTTTTGGCAAAGTATCTCAACAGAGTTTCATTAGCTATTTTCTTGGATTTAAAAAAAATGGCCAATTAGTGATGCTCTGTTATAATTTTGGTTTTAGGACAAGCCCCCAAAGCCTTATCTTGACCTAATCTTGAATTAATAAGAATTTGGGATATTTTGTTGCATCCAGATGTGTTTTATCTAAAGTGTCATACTCAATTGCCAGAAGATTAGTTAGTGTGGTACAAAGCAAGAGAGACATCAAAATTAGAATTATCTGTTGAACAGCTTCTGGGTCCATTGTCATAAGAACTTCTTTGTTTTCAGCTTTTAAGATTTTTTACTTTCAGGTTAAGAAATGCTGAGAACATATCAGAAAGGACAGAAGCAAATTTAGCAGAGTCCATGTACCCACTGTTCAGATTTAATAGATACTGCTATTTTGCCATTTTAATTTTAGATCTCTTTTTTAAGAAATCCTTAAAGACCAGAGCCTTTTTTAAATAGTGTTGAAATACCCATTTCCAAATTGGTTATTTGATAGCCACATCTGAAGGTTTTTAACTGAGGTCTTTCCGGTTTTAGGATCAGGCTTGTTAATACAGTCTCCTCAGAATAGCAACAGCTCCTTAACAGTGTGACTTAAAGACCCAAGGCCCTTCTGTCCCAGAATTTGAGCTTTCCTCCTCATTATTTCTATAAGACCTGAAACTGTTTTATTTTTCAATTTTTAGCTATGGGACATTGGGGGCTGTTATTAAATATAAGTGCTTTATGGAGGGAACAACACATTAAGCCATTATTAGCCATTATCATCATCATTCAGAAGCTGGGGTGATAGAGCTGGATTCTGAGAAGAGAGTGGCTGGGAGGAAGGGGGTGCTTCATGTTGGGTCTGCCTACAGCATTTCGTAGATGTGTGAAATAAGTCCCAAATGAACATACAACAAAGAATCATATAATACATCTCAGAAATTTTCACTGGGGCTATATGGGAAAGAGAAACAAATGACAGCTACATTATGTGAGGTCCCTGACTTTTTGCAAAGTTAGGACCTGCCATTTCCATGCTGTTAGGTAGATCTGTGAAACTGCTAGGGAGGCTGCCTTTTGGTTTGTAGCACGCATTCCTATCATTTCCTAAGTAGATGGTATTAAACCCATTTTACCAGTGAGAATTTTGAGTAACAAGAGAGTTAGGTAGCTTTCTAAAACCTTACAGCTAGGAGGTGAAAAATCCACAATTTCTGCCAGTAAGTCCCTCTGTTGACTGTTCCCTAATACCTTCGTGTGATTCATTGCCTTCATTACCAAAATGTACTTCTGCCGCTTTAAGCTTATCTAAAGTTTATCTAGTTTTTAAAGAAACAGTTCAAGATGTATACTTTCCTTAAAACATCCTCCCCCCTCTCCCCAATTCGGTGCTGTCCTTTCTGTGAATGCTTGCAGTACAAAAGTAAGCATAGACTTTTATGGTCTCCCATATTCTAATGTATGTGTATTTGTTATCCTTTGAAACTGCTTGGCCCCTTAAGATCTGGTCGTTGGCTTGTATTTTTTAGGATTCCAATTATTGCCAACACAACATTAAGCACTTAGTGAATTCTCAGTAATGCCTGCTTCTGGATTTAGTTCAGGGCTCCAGTCCCAGTACTGACAATTACCAGCTGTGTGATATCAGACAAGTCCCTTACTATCTCTGAGCTTTAATTCCTTCGCTTGTAAAAAGGGGATAATAATAAAGCTTATCTCAAAGGATTGTTATGGGAATTAAGCCAGACATTGAAATATAAAACGCTTAGCTTAGTGCCTGGAACATAATAGCGTAGTAAACATAAACAAGTAACCATAACACAATAAATGCTAGTTCTTGTTATTGTTGATCGGTGTAATCAGTCAACACTTACAGAGCGAAGGATTGCCCATAAGAGCAACTTCTATTAGAAAAATTCTCTGATTTCAACTTTTGGGTCCCATTTGACAAAAAATGTCCCTCTTTGAAATAAACAAATTCATAGTTCATAGAAGTTTGACTGATTAAAGAGAACCACACACACACATATACATACACACCCTCACACAGACACATTTTATCCATGCTCAGAAGTTTGGACCATACTTAATAGGCAAACACCCAGAAATCCCAACTTATTCTTGAAGTCATCCATCCTCTCCATATCTACAGCAATAGCTTTCTAACTCTTTACTTTCACTCCTGTCCACTAATAGGAGTCCTTAACCTTGGGTCCTTTGCCTCTAGCTGTTCCTGATAGAACTGAATTTCACCATAATTAGTTTCCTTTGTAATTCTATGTATTTTATTGTATGCATTTAACAGTATTATTCTGAGGAAGGCTGTGTAGGCTTCACTAGACAGACAGAAGCTCTCACGGCACCCACACAGCTAAGAATCTCCACCAGAAATTGAATTTATTTTCTATAGAGCATGGTTATGGTGCTCTACTAAAAAAATGTAAATCAGATCATGTCACTCTTCAACGTTAAAGCCTTTACGTGTATTTGGAATAAAACAGAAGCTTCTTTCCTTGGCTTGGAGAGGGCCTCCTGCCTAGCCCCAAATCATCTCTTGCCACTGTGTTCCTTGCTTACTCTGGCTTTTTGTCAGTTCTTGAAACCCTTCCTGACTCAGGGCCTTTGCACTTGCTGTTTCCACTGTTTGGAATGTTTCTCTTTATGCCTGGCCAGCCCCTTGTACTCAGGTCTTAGTTTAGGTGATGCCTTCTCTGAGAGCTTTTGCCGGCCTCCCTATCTTAAGGAACTTCCCACTCCTCTCTTTTCTTGTTCTTTTCCACAGCTCATTTCATTTATTTAGTTATATGTAACAAACAGATACCTTTGTTTATGCCTATTTTCATACTAATTTGTAAATTCCACAGGGGGCATAGAATATGTAGGTCTTATTTAGGCTGCCATTTAGTATAAAACCTGACCCTTTGTAGATCAGTAAATATCTATTGAATGAATGAATGAATTGGGGGAACATGAATGGTCTGCTATTTGGAATATACGAACTCATGTGTTTATTCATAAACTCATTTATTAGACAAAGAAAAATGAGAGACCAGCTATAACATTTAAATTCTGAAAACCTTTCAGAGTAATTCATGAGCTCTACAGATGAATGCTTTAATCTCCTCGGTTATTCAGAAATGAAATGTAATAGTTCATTATATGACAAGGGGAACCACCCAGAAAATCAGAATTCAAAAAATGTGCTTAACTTCTTTTCATATGTTACACCTTCCATCTGTCATACCCTAAGCCTATATCCTATTAACTCTGTTTCATGATAACTTTATCTTATGATTGACTCACTTGATTGCCATATACCAGAATCATGTGTGCATCCATTGAAACTGCTTTTCTGTCATTTATAACATTTATTTTAAAAAATACCTTATCATTTGTATAGAACTTTGTATCTCAAACTTATGATAATTAAACACTTTTGGTCCTGATACAGTCAGTCAGGATAGCCTTTTATTATTATTCTCTAACTTAAAGTATGTTTATTGAACTGATTCTTCTATTAAAATGGAAGCTTCATTTCAGTGGTGTATAGATTTGAATAGCAACTCTTTAATATATGTGGACATAAAACCCACAAGCATCTACTCTTTATTTCCCACCTCTCTTTTGGAGAAAAGTATTCTTTAGTAGAGTTGGCAAAGTTTTGTGTAGAGTAGTTTCTTTCTCTAAGTAGGTCAGTGACAACCTGAGAATATCTTTATTATCTTAAATAATCAGTGGTTATCCTATCCTTGGTGATCTTGTAATCTATAAAAATAAAGAAAACAGCAGAATGTAGTTTATACCTTGATCATTATTTGGAGGACTTTTGTGGGCTAAAAAATTCGGTAATTCTTTTCTTGAAGGGAAATGACTGGTTTTTTTCCTTATTACTTTTATTCCTTTACTTTTTAAGAGGTCTCTAAAGGCCAGGTGGTTCCAGTAATAATTAACGCTGTTCTCGTTTCTTAATTCACTTGTGGCTCAACATAATTTCATAACTGACTGCTTTTAGTGTTGTTCTTTTCTTGGCCATACTGATTATTTGTAGAGAATTTCATGCAAATGAATAAATGTTTATAAATGCATATTTATCCATTTGTTTTTTAGATTTTACATATGAGTGATGTCCTATGACATTTGTCTTTCTCAGTCTGATTTATTTCACTTGGCACAATAACCTCTAGGTCCATCCACGTTGTCACAAATGGCAAAAATCTCATCCTTTCTTATGGCTGCGTGATATTCCATTGTATATCTATGCCATATCTTCTTTATCCATTCATCTGTCAATAAATGCATATTTATTGAAGAAGCTTTACTTTAGGTTAGTTGGGGTATAATGGGAAGGAAAAAGAAGGTGTATGCATTTTTGTGATCTATCCCACTCTTTCTTTTAGGACCCTGAGAACATGAGGGCAATATTATTATGCTACTACTTAAAGGATAAATGCCATCTCCTCCTCCTATTTCCATCCTCCTCACTGCCACAGCTAAGTTATTTCTGATCCCAGCTCTGAATATTTTTGTGTTTTACCAATTTCCTGCCTCTGTCCCTCCTTTCTTCTTATTCTCCTCCCTGCCTTCTTCCCTTTCTCTCTCTCTCTTTATCCATTCCTGTCCCTTTTCCAAAGAAGATGTAGAATAAATGAATTCATTTTCAGAAAATATAAGGAAACAAACTCATCAATACAAGAAGATACTATAGTGTCCGATAGTGAAATTAGTTTCTGCTTGGGATACAGTAGGGGTGTTGTCTGGTTATATGGAATTAGGGGAGGGGAAGCAGGAGAGTCTAATTCTTCTTAAATGTCTTCAGTGTTATTCCGGATGCACCTAGAGCTGCAGAGTTTTGGGCTTCTGCAGTATGGATTCATAGCTTCTTGGCTTTTTCAACAAAACTCGTTCGCTTTACAGCTTCTAACATTTGTTGCTATTGTCTTCTCTTTTGAACTTTCTAACCTCGTAGGTTTGTTTTTTGGTTGAACAGTCCTTAGTTGTCATTTTTGTATGGTTTATAAAGGGATAAATGCATGTGGTCCATTTTGTTTTGAACTGGAAATTCTCATTTCATTTTTGACAGAGATATATGAGGTATCTGTTTACACATGGGAGAAGAGAGAGAAGCTCTCTTGAATAATAAAAAATCCCAAGAAAGATACCAGGCCTTGTGGCCCGTTAAAAGTATTTAACTTCTCCTATTAGTTCCCTACCTCCCTAGAGTGTGGTTTGAGGTGAAGATGGGGATTAAAACCTGAGTTTTCTCTAGAGGCACATACGCAGCAAGACACTTAAGCACAAGTGCTTAGGGGGCAAATGGTATCAGTCTGTTCATAAAATTTTTCCATTGAAGGATTATGAGCATATAACCTGATTTATTAACTTTTTTTTAATTAATAGACTTTATTTGGGGGGGAAGTTTTAGGTTTATAGAAGAAATGAGCAGTTAGTACAGAGTTCCCTTTTTTTACCCCCTTTCCCCAAAGTAGTTTCCTCTGTTAACATCTTGCATTAATGTGGTGCATTTGCTACAATTGATGAACCAAAACTGATACAAAATGGATACTATTATTAACTAAATTCCAGAGTTCACATCAGGGTTCCTAATTTGTGTGGTATAGTTCTGTGAGTTTTGACAAATATGTAATGTCATTTATCCATCATTATAGTATATAGAATAATTCCACTGCCCTAAAAATCCCTTGTGTTCCATTTATTTTCTCTCTCCCTTACTCCTTTTCAAACCCCTGCTGACAACTGATCTTTTATTGTCTTTATAGTTTTGCCTTTTACAGAGTGTCATGTAGTTGAAATCATATAGTATGTAGCATTTTCAGACTGACATCTTTGACTTAGCAATATGCATTTAAGTTTCCCCTGTGCCTTGTCATGGTTTCATATGATATCTCATTTCTTTTTATTGTTGGATAACATTCCCTTATATGGATGTATAACAGTTTGTTTATCCATTCACTTGTTGAAGGACATATTGGTTGCTTCCAAGTTTCAGCAATTATAAAGCCTCTATAAACATTCTTGTGCAGATTTTTGTGTGGACATAGTTTTCAACTCATTTGGGGAAATACCTAGAGTGTAATTTCTGGGTTGCATGGTAAGATTGTAATAAACTAGGAAACTGTCTTCCAAAGTGGTTATACATTGACTTGTTTTCATTTTTTAGAAACAGTGTAGATTGTTTTATGGAGGAATGTATATGGAAATCAATAGTAATTTGTACTTCACTTATTTTTTATACAAGTAAAGAGTCATTGTAGAGGCTTTATGATTTTAGTATTTACTGCTACATTACTATTACTATTAATGTTGCATTGACCCTAACGTTGCTAGAAGAGAGTAGAAGAGAGGTTTTAGTGAAAAGAAGGGTGCTGTATAAGTTTAATCACATCAGTATACTTTTCATGTAGTGAAAGCATTCCCTATACATATACTTCATAGACATAAGCATACATTAATGGAGAACTGTGGGCTGTGTTAGAATGATGATGTTTTACTTGCATTATACTTAATTAACTCATTTAGTAAACATTCCTTGAGTGCCTGTGGTCCCTGATCTTAGAGGCTTAAATAAGTATAAACATGTTTATACCTAAAAGAATGTTCCCCAGGAAGTTGCAGGACATCTAGCATCTCTCACCCTTACCTATTCAGTATTAGTGGTTCTTATCAATTATTATGACAACTGAAAGTGCCCTCTCAAATTCTTGAAACTCTCAGTGGTACTAGTATTGTTGAGAAAGACTGATTATTTATAGGTGAGTCTCTGTAATTCCCTTTATGACACATTTTATTTAACCATAAGTTAGTGGTTTCAGAAATCAGATTCAGTGATGGATTATGAATAAAGTCACAACATTTACTAAGCTAAGGACATTAGAAATGTGAGAGTTGCTCTAATATTCAGCATAGAAAATTGAAAGATGTACTGTGGGAGAGAAAAGGTAAGTTCCTTTTGTGACATCACAAAACGTGCTATTGGTAATGCACTTTTTACTGAACCGTGCTGTGTCCTGTACATTGGAAATATTGTTCTTAATCTCCTGTGTGTTAAGACTGATTTTACTTTTTATCAATAACAGAGCCAAGAAGATGAAAAAAATTAAAGCCCATTAATATTGTGTCTTTCCTATATTGTGTTTAAAATTAATTTACAACTGCTTTTATTTTACTCTCCTTTTTTCTCTCTTTTCATTACTTCGAGTATCTTTGCTTTGGAACTTGCTATTCCTTTGTCATCACTGCTTGTCTTTTCTTTTTACTGGCTTCTTAAATCCTGCTGCATTGCTTTTTGCCTTTCCTTCTTTAATCTTTTCTCTTCTGTTTAATTTTTAAATCCTTTGCCCTTTATCTTTCTTTCAGTCTTTTTAGCTGCTCTCTCTTCCTTTGATTTCCTCTTAAATGTTACTTCTTCTTAACATCGTGTTATTTATTGATTTTTCTTTTTGTTTTATCTTTTTAATTTTACGTTTTCCTTTGTGTATAAGGAAAACTTCCCCTGCCTACCCATACTGAATTAAAGAGAGAAATACTAGTAAATCCTCCATACCACATGGAAAAAAAAACAACCATATTTATTCAAACTTACTGTGTGGACACTGAAAGATTTATAGGACACATTTTCTCCTCTTTTTTTTCTTTTTATTCTTTTGTTTTGAATCAAAGCCCAAATAATTGATGTGCTGATATATAGCAAATTCAATTATTTTCCATCTTTCTACTTTGCTAACTTCAACTGTATACAAAATATACTTTTGAGATGTAAACATTTGTTTGTAGCTAGACCACAAGTAATTTTGCCTTTTATTAAATCTTTGGGATTAACTGGAATACGTTTATAATACTATTATGAGCACACATCAAGGGTTATAATAAAAAATAAGAGATTATAATACAATTGTAATTCTTCCACAAAAGTACTTTATCCAAATAGCTGATGCATTTGGCTTAATATATGCTAATTTTTAATAGTAATTTTATTTATAACCCACTTTTCTTGGAATTTTAGAAGGATCTGAAGGAAATACATTACAGCTTTGCACAGTGGCAGTATCATAGATAATGAGGTTTATCCAAGGTGCGATTATTGCCAGTTGAAGGAAATACATTAACAAAACTCCACTAAACTGGGTTGGTTTTTGGTGTATGAGTCTGTCCATAGGCACTCTAAGCAATATCTGTGAGGTGGAGCTCTAGATAGTCACTTTTCACAGAGGGAGAGGAGCAGATAACTATTATAAGGAAAAGCAGAAGTGCATGAAATCTTGGGTGTATCATTTCTGCTTCAAGCAAGAAATTTCTTCAGGGACATGCTCTGATTGAAGAGAGACCAGGACAGATCAAGTGCCTTGCCTTAGTTCACACACAGAAATGGCAGAGCTAGGAATTGAATTCAGATTTATTTTATTGATCATCTTGCTTCATATTTATCTTATATTTATACATTCTGTTGATTACAGTTCTTATCCATACCCAAGTTTAATTTTACTTGTAGTTCATTCAATAGACAGAAATGTAGCATTCTCAAATATCTCTTCATTGCTGCTTATGATAGCTTATATACATATATAGTAAATTATTATATATATAATATATATTATTCATTTTATGTAAGCCTATTATTGATATTTTATTTTTTTTAAGATTTTATTTATTTATTTGACAGAGAGAGACACAGTGAGAGAAGGAACACAAACAGGGGGGATGGGAGAGGGAGAAACAGGCTTCCCGCAGAGCAGGGAGCCCAATGCAGGGCTCGATCCCAGGACCCTGGGATCATGACCTGAGCGGAAGGCAGACGCTTAACGACTGAGCCACCCAGGCGCCCCTATTATTGGTATTTTAAACAGTAGCTCTCTCATCCATTAATTTCACTGGACAAACATTACTGAAGCTTACTATTTTTAAGGCCAACAGTTGTTTTTCTCTGTGAGATGATCGTTTTTAAATTCTTATGTGCTTTTTTTTGATAATGTTGTTGCTGTAACCTTTGGTTTCCCACTGCCTAGGGTTAGACTAGTTTGCATTTATCCTGCCCAGGAAGAAAAGGCTTACTAAGTAAATGGGTAATGTCCACAGAATTTTAGTGATGCATATCAAATATATTTAAAATAACAAACTATTTTCTGACAACTAATGACTTTAGAAATAAAAACTTGGTATTTTAGTTGTATCTTTCATGTTAAAACTTTGAAAGGGCCCTTTACTAAATAACATTTTCTTTACCTAGTTTTTCCATTGTAACTAGGTAAAGGAATGAAACTTACTTTGTTTGCTAATTTGGTAATTTTAGACTATTAATTCCACAAACCTGATGAAATTTTTGAAAACTTCCTTTTACAAACATGTCTCACTCAAGATACCCAGGGTTAAAATCTTAGAAATCCAATTTGGTGTTCTGTGCATGTGTGTGTGTTTAAAATGCACTAGTGATACTCTTAATAGATTGTGATTTACACCTTTCATCAGTTTATACCAGTCATTTACAAAATATGGTTCAGCACCATTATCATCTGAGAATTTCTGCTAGAAATGCCAATTTTTTGGCCCCAGCCTAGACTTGTTGAATCATACACTGTGGGTGTGGGGTAAGCAATCAATCTTTGTATTCATAAACTTTGCAGGCAATTCTAGTATAGCCTCATGCCCAGTTCCACTTATTTATATGATCTTCCTCTTTGGTTAGTACAATTTTACTTGTTTTTTAAAATAAATTTTCTTACTGTGTAATCTCTGAGTGGATTGTAATAGTCAATAACACCCAATGTGTATAAGTCCATATATTAGTTAGTACTTGCTGCCATAAAAAATACCATAGACTGACTGGGTGGCTTAAGCAACAGAAATTTATTTCTCACTGTTCTGGAGACTGGAACTCCAAAATTAGGGTGCCAGTATGGTTGAGTTCTGGTTAGAGCTTTCTTCATGGATTGCCTTCTCACTGTATCCTCACATGGTGGAGAAAGAGAGGGAGAAGAGAGGGAGAGTTGTCTCTCTTATGAGGGCACTAATTCTATCATGTAGGCTCTACTCTCATGACCTCATCTAAACCTAATTTAGATGAGGCTCCATCTCCAAATACCATCACATTGGTGATTAGGGCTTCAGCATATGAATTTGGGATGGGGGGACAAAGTTCAGTCCACTGCAGTCCAATTTTGTTGGCTTTATTCCTTGTATAAAATAAGAAGTGATACTAAAGTTAAAAGACTTCTGAAGTCTAGTCCAAATTTCTTCTTTAAGTAATAGTGTACCTCTTTAATCCTAGTTTCTTTCTTTGAAATTCTTATAAGGATGTAGGCGATATGTAGTAAAGGATTGTTGGAAAATTAAAAAGTAATGGATATATGAATGAATGGTATTAGGCTACAATATTGTATAACTGTAATAAAGGTTATGATCAATATTTTTTTTTGTTTTGTATGTTAGCTGTCTGTTTCAGTCAGTAACTTATCAGCCCATCTAAGCAATGAACCGTATGACACCCAAAGAGTCTAATGATTGGAAAGATCACAGAAATCATCCAGATTACCTTCTACCTGATACAGAAGTCCACTCTAGAACATCCCAACTTTGTTTTGAATGCTGTCAGTCTCTGTAATAGGGTTCCTCAGAGAAACAGAACCAATAGGGTGTGTGTGTGTGTGTGTGTGTGTGTGTGTGTGTAGAGAGAGAGAGAAAGAAAGAGAAAGGGAGAGAGCGAGCGAGAGAGAGAGATTTGTTTTAAGGAATTGGGGTTGGCAAGTCTGAAATCTGCAGGGCATACACCCAGGCTGGAGATCCTGGGAAGAGTCAATGTTGCAGTTCATGTCCAAGGCAGTTTGGAGGCAGAATTCCCTATTCTCAGGACATTTCTGTCTTTTTGTCTTTGACACTTCCTACAGTTTGGATAAAGTCCACCCACATTATGGAGGGTAATCTGCTTTACTCAAAAGTTAATCCCATGTAAATATTACCTCCACAGTGACATCTAGATTGGTGTTTGACTAAATATCTTAGTACCATGGCTTAGCAAAGTTGACACATAAACTCAACTATCACAGCATCCTTTAATATTTAGAGTCAATTCTACTTTAAAAATATTATGTAACCCTTCTAGCTTTCAAATGATATGAAAATAAGGTGTAATAAATAGATATATATGTAAATGAATGAATGAAGAAGTGAATGGATAAATAGATAAATGCTAGCCAATACCAGATATATTACCTTTACTTATTAATAAAAAAAAAAAAGTTTCAACTCCCTCTCAACTCTGGAAACTTCAGCTAACAGAAGTGTGTGTAGAGCACATTGATTGATTCACTGACACAGTAGTGAATCACAGAGCTCTTTGTTTGACCTTACCTGGTATGGTTATCATATAAAGATAGCTACTGTGTTGAATGTCTGAATTGGGATCCAAGAGAGATTTTGATGTAGTGGTGTGAGAATAGGAAGATGAAAATTAATGGGATGCATATAAGATCTTGTTCTTACCTTTCAGAAAAGTTGTAGTAGTGTGGATAAAAAAGGCACCTTAGAAATATACCAACTCAAGGGGTGCCTCGGTGGCTCAGTTGGTTAAGCAAGGACTCTTGATCTCAGCTCAGGTCTAGATCTCAGGATTGTGAGTTCAAGCCCCACGTTGGGCTCCATGACAAAACAAACAAACAAACAAACAAACAAAAAACAAGCAAAAATAAACCCCCAAACAAACCACCAACTCAAAATACCACAGATTAAAGGAATTGGTAATACAGATTTTATCTTCAACACAGCTGTTGCCTAATATGGGACAAAGGATAGATTTGAGTAGTTATAAGATAGTTATAGTAGTTATAATCTACTCTTGGTAAAACTTTTTATATTGGAGAGAAAGAGAGAGAGAGCGTGCATATGCCTGCATGGAGTGAGGAGCGACAGAAGGAGAGGGAGAGAGAGAATCTTAAGCCCCATGTTGGGCCCAGTGTGGAGCCCAACATGGGACTGGAACTCATGACCCTGAGATAAGATAAGAGCTGAGATCAGGAGTCAGAGGCTTAACTGACTGAGCCTCCCAGGTGCCCTGAGGATACGTTGGTTTAAATAATATCCTGCCATATATTATATCTAATAAGTTGAAAATTATAATACACTTTTCTTTTGTATTAGGTTATGAATTTCATTCTATAGTTAGTGCCATACACACGAAATCAGCCCTCAATTAATGTTAGTTCAGTTGACTTAAAAGTTAGCATCGCAGGGCACCTGGGTGGCTCAGTCGGTTAAGCAAGTGTTTGCCTTCAGCTCAGGTCCTGATCCCAGGGTCCTGGGATGGAGCCCCTTGTTGGACTCCCTACTTGAGGGGAGTCTGTTTCTCCCTCTCCCTCTGTACCTCCCCCCACTTTGTGTGCACTCTTCTCTCTCAAATTTTTAAAAACCTTAAAAAAAAGTTAGCATCACCATTGGGGTGCCTGGGTGGCTCAGTTGGTTCAGCATTGGATTCTTGATTTTGGCTCAGGTCATGATCTCAGGGTTGTGAGATGGAGCTCCACATTGGGCTCTCTGCTCAGTGAGGAGTCTGCTTGGGATTCTCTCTTTTCCTCTCCCTCTGCCCCTCCCCCTGCTCACCTGCTCTCAAATAAATAAATAAATGAATAAATAAATAAATAAATAAATAAATAAATAAAATCTTTTTAAAAAGTTAGCGTTGCCAAATAGCTTTGGGAACAATAACTTCATGTGATATTCTCTAATGATAAGCTGATTGGTAAGACAGCAGAACTGCAATCAAGCAAGTCAGTCATTAAGGGGGAACTTTTAGTGGAGTTTGACCTAAAGAATCTTCATCAACCTGTAACTCTTTATAGTTTTTCTTAAAACCACTTCTATATGTCTCTGAGTTTGGTCCTAACACATATAATATTTAACCTCTTGAACAATTTATCCAAAGTTATTCTGAACCCTCTATCATGTCCACTATACTGGGTATAATTGGAGAACACATTGTACTGAGGTGTCTGATTTCCATATGGTGAATAGGGAGACAGGAAACACTGTAAAATGAATACATTATTACATCTTGATCTGTTCTTTTGCAAAATTGTCATTTTTAAATCTCACAGTACCTACAACTTCTGGAACAATTTAGTTAATACCAGTATTGATAGGCATATTAGAGTAGAGGAATTGCTAGTACAAAGTAGGAATTTCAGAGTTGATGTCATTTTACCGAGAACTGTGAAGTGATGTTGTATTTTAGACCCACATTCCTTCTGACTTCATTTAAATTACATAGTTTTAAGATTATGCATCCTGGATTTTTCCTTCAGTTTGTTCTTATAATAAATCACTTCTTTTTCTCTTTATAATAATCTCACCTTACAACTTAAAATGTTTTTTTCCAAATATTGACCATTGCAAAGAGGTGTCTTTTTTTTTTAAAGATTTTATTTATTTATTCATGAGAGACAGAGAGAGAGAGAGAGAGAGAGAGGCAGAGGGAGAAGCAGGCTCCCAAGGAGCAGGGAGGCCGATGCGGGACTCAATCCCAGGACGCTGGGATCATGACCTGAGCCGAAGGCAGACGCTTAACCATCTGAGCCACCCAGGCGCCCGCAAAGAGGTGTCTTTAATAATTAATAGAAAACCTAATTGGAGGAATTTGAAAAGAGACATAGAAACTTGGAATTGATCATTTTACTGATATATTTTTGTTTGTTTCTTACTTAGTTTTACCTTATGTGGTTCATCAAAGAATTATAGTTGTTTTTTGATGAATATATACAATCTAGGGATTTAATATCATTAAAGGCATTTCTGATACATACACTCGATACTACAATGCTAGTCAGTATAAAGGTTGCAATCATATTAGATTTCTGTTGAACAAAAGGAGACCTGTCTACTGTGTCCAGCACTAAAATTGTGCAGTTAAGCAATGGCTGAAAATTCCATAAGGAAATAGGGCAATTAACTTGTTATAAATCTGAAAGCATATATGATAGTACCCTAAAGCAGTCAAATATTTGAGTTTACAGTAGCCTTGTCAGTTCTGAGTCAAAGAATTTGGTCACAGTCTTTTTAAGAAATGTAACATTTTCCAGGAAAACTATTTTCTTTCTCTCATCTCTTTCTCTCTGTCCTTCTGTGTTTATCTTTTTCTTTCCTCCTTCCTTCTCCTTCCCTTCCCTTCATCCCACCCTCTCTCTCTCTATTTTCCTTTAAGAAGTATTTATTTAATTTCTTGTCCATGCAAGACACTGTACTAACATGTGCAGCTTACAGGGTTATAAGACATAGATTCATAAATGCCATTACCTGTTTCAGGTCTAGCACAAGTATCCTGATAATTTTGCAAAAGAGCCATTTTATTGTATATTCACAACTGAACACTGCATCTGAAAATTTTAAAATTTTTCCTCATATCTGTATGTCACCTTTTATTATCCCCTATTTTATTCTCTTAAACAAAGACTTTTTTTAGAACAGTTTTAGGTTCACAGCAAAATGGAGGGGAAGGTACACAAATTTCCCATTTATTTCCTGCCTTCACACATGTATAGCCTTCCCCACCAGAGTTGCAATAAATTGTAATATTTGTTACAACTGATGAACCTACTGAATGTAATCATAATCATCATAGTTTACCTTACAGTTGAGTTTTGGTGTTGTATATTCTATGGGTTTGAACAAATGTATAGTGACATGTATCTATCATTATGATATCGTGCAGAGTAGTTTCATTGCCCTAAAAATCTTTGTGCTCTGCCTATTTATCCCTCCCTGCAAACCCCCGGCAACTAGTGATCTTTTTACTGTCCCTTTAGTTTTGTCTTTCCCGGAATGTCATATAAATTATTCCAGAATAATTTCTTTTAAGTAGTAGTGTGCATTTAAGATTCTTTTCATACGTCTCTTCCATGTCTTTTCAAAGCTTGATAGCTCATTTTTTAGCACTGAATAATATTCAATTGTCTGGATGTATTATAGTTTGTTTTTCTCTCTCAAATTTTGAAACACAGATTTTAGACCTGGCATTGGCAGGAACTGTTTTTGAGATCTTAGATAGCTACTTCAAGCTCTTTAGGCCTTGGTATATCTTCATTTCTAAGAAAGATGCCTTCTTATGTTGTAACAGAATGGAATTTCAGATTGTTAACATTACAGTGACACTGGAGATCTGGTTAAATGGCTTGGGACAGACAGAAGTGGATTTGAATCATGCCTCTGTGATGAAAGTTCAAGTTACTTAATCTCTAATTTGCATATATAATATGGGGATATATAATTATACTCACCTAATTAGATATCTTGAGGATTAAATGAGAAAATGCATATAAAATGTTTAGCCAGTGGCTGGTACACAATAAGAGCTCAATAGATTTTATCCAGTTTTACTATTTAATGGATGTTCAGCACGTCTTACCAATCCTTTTACTGCTTCCAGCTCCCTCCATTCCTTTCATTTCTGTGGCCACTACAAATTCTTTTTTTTACTATTTTCAAATTCTCTATCCATTTTCACTCCTTCAGGCTCAACAAAATATCACTTTATTTAAATAAAAATAAAGATACGATACATCCAGACTTTTCTATCACCTCTTCCAAAATTATCTGCATCAGTATCCATCTTTTTCATTCCCTTCAGTTTCTGAGGATAAATCGCCAACTGTGTGTGTCATCATGAAAGATTTCTTAATTTTTATGTTTCTTTTACAGCTATAAACGATGACACCAAATTAAATAATGTGAGTAAAACACTTAATCAAATGTATGGAACTCAGTAAATGTTAGTTTCTTTCTCTGACCTTCCCAACTTTTCTTCTACCCCAGTGAACCTGTATTCTAGACAGTGAGAGCTGTCTTTATAAATTACAGATCAGATTATGTCCCTTTCCTTCTGTGATTCTCCAGGATCTTTTGAATAAAGGTAAAGTATCTTTTCTTGGCTTACAAACCTGATATAGCTACCCCCCCTTTTTTTTTTCATCTTTTCTTCCCTACGTTTCATTCAGCTGCTATTTTTTGCCATGTTGTTATTGGGTACACTTTTCCTCTCTCTTTGTTGCCTTCCCATATTTTCCTTATTTCTCTTTATTCCTTAAGATGTAGCTTAACACTTTAAATATAACAACATCCTTGAGGTTATGGATAGAGTTGACCTTTGCCATCGTAGTATTTTGTATACCTCTGTTACTGAATCTGTGTGTTATATTGTAAATTGTTCTTTATATGTTCATGTTTAAAAAGTCAAAGAGTATATGAGAATATAAAGACAAATTAAAATGTAAAAAATCACTTCTTCCCTTTCCTCAATGTCATTCCACAATGGAAGTATCCTTTTTTTACTTGTCTACTTTCTCCTATAGATGAATCTGCCAGATAGACATTGTAATGCAAGCCACATATGTAATTTAAAATAATCACATTAAAAATTAAGAAGAATCAGTGAAACTCATTTTCATAATACATTTAACCAATATATCCAAAAATATTATCAACATGGAATTGATATAAAAATTACTGGAGTTATTTTGCATTATTTTTTCAACATTTTTCTTTGAAATCCAGTGTGTATTTTGCACTTAACAGTTCAACTCAATTCAGACTAGACCCATGTCATGTGCTCAGTATGGACACATGGCTAGTGACTACTATATGGTACAGGGTAGCTGTAGAAGAACTCTTGAAAACTAAGGCAAGGATTTAACTCATAGCTCTGCAACTTAATAGCAATATGACTTTGGATATGTTGTTTACTGTCCCTGAACCTCATTTCCTCTCCCCCCATTTTTAACATATTTCATAACACTGATGTGAAGATTGAGCAATAAAGGCTCCATGTGGTCATCTGATTTTTACTGACTTCCTTATACTTGGTTTTCAAATACACTCTTTCAGTCCAGGAAATTTGTGTATGCAGAAACACAGAGCTAAAGGATTTTCCTTTTTGGTTTCTTTTGTTGAATGCTGTATTCTAGGCTCCACGTGACACACTGAACATAAAATTTCCCACCCTCAAGGAACTCATGGTCACATACTACTTTATTGCCTGGCCATTTCAAAAACACAGCAAAAAATTATTTTATGACATAAAGTGAAAATATGGACACATATTTCCAAATTTAACAAAGAATGTTACTGATTTTAAATCTCTGAAATCCTTTCTTTGCTCTATTTTGATCTTCATAACTCACATTAAGGATCACACTATACCTTGTTTTTGCTCTGGAAATCTTGCAGTGGCCTTGGGCAAAAGGCAGTAAAATTCTGATCTGGGCTGAAACTCCAGAGAAAAGATCCTTTCAATAATTTTTTGCAAACACTACCAACAGTAAACTCTAAGTTATTTAAGACATAGAATACTTTGCGGATTATTTAGGGACTTTGCTACTTCTGACTTAATTCCCTCATGTTGCTGCCCTTTGGCCATTTCACTGATGCTTTAGAACCTTTATGAAATAGGAAAAAGGTAAAACTCATTATTTGGCAGTCTTGGAAAATTGTTTGATAGGCAAGAAGATTATACATGATGGGTTAAATGGGGTAGATTTAAGAGATACATTTCTTCCGCCACCCTGAATAATTAAAATTTGATTATATGTTATTCTTGTGTATCAAATTATTTCAAAAACTATATGCCTTGCAAATATAGAGAGTGACCCTTGTTTGAAAGAATAGAATTGCATATGCAAGTTTTGAAAGTTTTTCTGATTGTAGGAAATAATGTTCCAGACTAATATAAACATGGTGCTCCATTGAATTTTACTTTTGATTAGTATAGAGTGAGATACTAGGTTTCAGTTATAATGGCAATGTTAAATAATGCTTTGTCTTCTTATCTGCAATAAATGACATTTAGGAAATCTGTCCAGTTTCTTCTTAGGTTCTTCAAAGTGGATAATGATACAATTTATTTCACCATTTATTATATTTTTACTGTTGCCTTTGCTAAAATAACATTCAAATGTATTTACAAACAAGAAATTTAATTAAAATACATGTAAAATTCATGTAAAAATGTCATAATTTGTAAAGTCTAACTACTGTGTTAGGATTTTTTTAAGTGGTGTGTTATTATTTCTAGTTTATTAGTGTTTATAAATTACCGTCTTTAGAAGGTAAACTGAGGATCATGTACTGATTTTTATTAAACCAGTGTCATAGTTTGAGTTCTCTGGGAAGCAGATTAAGAGATGGAGATCAGCATATAATACAGTGGTGAGGGAATGCCCTTGAGATCAAAACTTTTGGGAGGGAAAGAAAGGAAGCAGGACTGGGAGCAGGGATGTGCTATCAGTGAAGGCATCGTGCACCTCATGGGGAACTCTAAAGTTGGATGGCCCTTCAGGTTGCCCCTCATTCCGGCGTGGGGCCAGCCTTTATACCCCTGCACTGATCATTGAATGAAGACTGCCCCAGGAGGTCCCTTCAGCTAAGGCTGTAGCTGGACAAAGAAGTGCTTCATTCCAGAAGTGAGTTTGGGCAACACATCACAGTATCCACTACACTTAGATAGGTTAGAACCTAAAGTTCTGGATGTAATTACCTAAAAAGAATCCCAGTTCTGGTACAATTCACAGGTACAGTCTTGCCAGGACTACAATAGAACCACCCATTTGTTCTTTCTGTTTCTGTTATTTCTCCCTTATAATCCATTCTCTGCATGATGGACAAGCAAGCTTTTAAAAATGTGAATCAGATAGTGTCACTACTCTGCCTAAAATGTTCCCATGGCTTCCAGTTGGAGGAAGGATAAAATCCAAATTCAGCACTCTGGCCTCTAGGCTCTGCCTGATTTAACTCTTGTCTATTTCTGCAGCATTATGCCACTTTTCTTCTCACATATTATGTTTTAGGCACACTGGCCTTCTGTCAGTTTTTTAAACATGCCAAGTTGTCTCCTCATTGAGGGCATTTACACTTCCTATTTCTCCAGGCAGGCAGGCCTCCTCACTTTTTATGTGATTGTTTCCTTTTATTCTTTCAGATCAAATCCCCACAGAGGCTTTCCCTGACTGCCTTGTTCAATGTAAGCCTTTAATAGTTTTTCTCTATCACATCACTCTGTTTTTCTTCATGGCCCTTATTAGAACCTGTAATTATCTTGTTTATTTGTTTCAGTATTTTCTGTCTTCCCCTGTTGGAATGAAAGCTCTGTGAGTCATTTTCCAATTCTGTAAATCTTCTATAATAGGTCCTTGATAAGTTTCATTATTTGTTAGTGAATGATTTGTAATTATTTCTATGTTCTGGCTGTTACAAATAATGTTGCAATGAACATTCCTTTTCCTTTTTTTTTTTTTTTGGTGGACATGTGTTTTCAGTTCTCTTAGGTATAGTATATACTTACAAGTTGCATAATAGCTATGTTTAACATTTTGAGGAATTGCCAAGCTGTTTTTCAAAGTGGATGCAGCATTTTATAATCCTACCAGAAATATGGAGTATTCCACTTATTATAGTCTCTTTTTAAAAATTCTTACCTAATTTTTTAATTCCAGTGTAGTTAACATACAGTGCTATATTATAGATTTTGTTTATTTAAACTTTAGCTTTCCTGGGCGCCTGGGTGGCTCAGTTGGTTAAGCGACTGCCTTCAGCTCAGGTCATGATCCTGGAGTCCCGGGATCGAGTCCCACATCGGGCTCCCTGCTCAGCGGGGGGTCTGCTTCTCCCTCTGACCCTCTTCCTGCTCGTGCTCTCTGTCTCTCATTCTCTCTCTCTCAAATAAATAAATAAATAAATCTTAAAAAAAATAAATTTTAGCTTTCTTAGTAGGCATGGGAGTAGTATTTCATTGTGTTTTTTATTTCCATTTCACTAATGACCAATAATGTTGGCATCTTTTCATGTGCTAGTATTGACCATCCTTCTTTGGAGAAATACCTTCTTAAATCTTAATGCTCATGTAAAAAAAATTAGGTTGTATGCCTTTTATTGTTGAGTTTGTAAGAATTCCTTATACATTTTAGATACTGGTGCTTTATTAGATACATGATTTGCAAATATTTTCTCTATTTCTGTAGGTTAGCTTTTCAATTTCTTTATTTTTTCTTATATCACTTGTGTTTTTGATGCCATACCTAAGAAATCATAGCCTAATTCAAGGTCACAAAGATTTATCCTATGTGTTTTTCCAAGAATTTTATAGTTTTAGCTCTGACATTGAGATCTATGATTCAGTTTGAATTAATTTTTATGTATCTTACCAGGAATGGGGTCCAAGATCATTCTTTTGCATTTGGATATCCAGGGTTCCAGTCCCATATGTTGAAAATTCTTCTATTACACACACATGCACACACACACACAGTGAAAAGGCTTCAAGACTGGAAAAGAAGTAAATATATTCTTCTATTATTGAATTGTCTTCCCTTGTCAAAGATCAACTGACCACAAATGTAAGGGTTTATTTTTGTACTTTCAGTTTTATTCCAAAGTCTGTATGTCTGTCTTTATGTTGGTACTGCATTGTCTTGATTATGTAGCTTGGTAGTAAGTTTTGAATCAGGAAATATGAGTTCTTGAACTTTGTTCTTTTTCAGTATTTTTTTGGCATTTCTCTATGAATTTTAGAATCAGCTTGTCAATTTCTGAAAAATAAAGACAGCTGGGATTTTGATAAAGATTATGTTGATTCTGTAGATCAGTTTTGGGAGTATTGCCATCTTCACAATATTAAGTCTTCAAATGCACAAACATTGTATGTCTTTCCATTTATTCAGGTCTTCTGTGATTTTTTCAATGATATTTAGTATTTTGCAGTGTACAAGTCTTGCATTTATTTTGATGAGTTTATTTCTAAGTATTTTATTCTTTTTGATGCCAGTATAAAAAATACAGTTCACTTTTGTGTGTTGATCTTGTATCTTACTACCTTGCTAAACTCATTTATTAGTTCTGTCAGACTTTTTTTTGTGGATTCCTTAGGATTTGTGTATAAAAGATCATGTCATTTACAAAAACAGATGTATTTACTTCTTTTCCAGTCTTGAAGTCCTTTCATTTTTGGGTGTGTGTGTGCATGTGTGTGTATGTGTGTGTATAATTGCCCTAGCTAGAACCTCCAGTACCATACTAAATAGATGTGGCAACAGCTAGCATTTTTTCTTCTTTCTGATGTTAGAAGGAAAGCATTTTATCTTTCACTATTAAGTATGTTGTGAACTGTGTGTGTGTTGTAGGTGCCTTTTATCAGGTTCAGGAAGTTCCTTTCTACTTCTAATTTTCTGAGTGTTTTTAACGTGAAAGGGTATTAGATTTTGTCAAATGTGTTTTGTTTATTGAGACGATCATCTTAAATTGTCTGAAAAAGAAGCAAAGCTAATTGAATACACACACACACACACACACTGAAACACACTCATGCATAACCAAGAGCAAGCTGATTGCTGTTTGTTGTTGGCCAGTTCAGCTACATCTTTCTGCCATGTTTAATATCTCATGTCTTTAATGAGTAAAATGACTGAGTTAACCCAAAATGTGAAGCTAGAAAAGTATAAATCTAAAATAAAATGCATGCACACATATTTATAGTATTCTCTGGTCTTGATCAAGGTAGAACATTTCACTATAAGGGTATTTGTTGTAAGAGTTTATTAAAATAATCATTATTAAAACCACCAAGTTGCTGTAATTGTAAGCATGTATTTCCTTCTACTAACATCCTATCTTATATTAATTGATGCCAATATATCCTATCCACCCCCCACCACTCCTCTTCCCAAAGCTATCCAAAAAAAAAGCATGCATGCTACTACAGAGATAATCCCTGAAATAATAGTCTTACCTAAGCCCAGGTCAAATGTTTCTCTAGGCAACAAGAGATTGATTTTAACAGTAAGTAACAATTGAAACAGCACAACAGGTATATAAGTCTACTTATTTTTGTACTGTTGAAATATGTTATTTTTGTTGAGAAAATGAATAAAATAGCCTTTATCAGTACTTTACCTCCTTAAATTAAAAAAAATCTTTGATAATTTTTTTTTGAAAATATGTATCCCAAAGTCTTATTAGATCATAAGACAGTTTTATTGGCTATAATGTGACCTTCAGTGCTAGTACAGTTAGACTATGTTTCCCTAATAGCTGGCCTGGGCTCATCTCAATGTATTTATCTAGAACTTTGACAGCCTTATCTCCAGACCCCTTAAATATCTGGGTCACCTGCCAAGTAGAGGCTCTGTCCTAGCCTGGACTGGACTGTGATTTTGTCTGTGAGTGAATCTACTTATTTCAGGGCTGACTCTTTTTAAATATGTCAATTTATAGGAAGAAATGAAAATAATAATAGTATGCTAGAAATGAAAGTAATTTTGCAGGTCATCTCGTTTATCATTTGATTCTATTTCATATAGGTATTGATTCTGAACAATCTTAAGTCATTGTTAATTAACCATTTTAAACAGTTTTAGTAACAAGAAAGAGGCTGACTCATGGAGCAGCCTGTTGATTTCAGACAGCTCTTATTTTTTAGAAACTTTGACTCTTATTTTTAGAGAATTCTTCAGTATATTGATTTGTATTTAGAGTCTGGTAATCTGTTCTTACTAAGATCCAGTGGTCTTAGTTGTCCTCTTAAGAGTATATTTCATATGTATACAAATACATCGTATGTTACAAATATGTCAAGTGTTTGCAAATAGTTGTATTTCCACTTTGTTCTCTTCTTTGGGTTAAACATCTCAGGCTACTAATTGATTGATTAATCATTGCAAAATGGTTTATGGCTCTAATTTAGAACTTTGCATACTCAGTGTTTCTGGTTGTTGTTATTGTTTTGTCTTAACAACTTATTGATATAATTTTCATACCATAAAAATGACCCATTGCAATTATATAATTCAATGATTTTGATATATTTAGGTTTGTGTAATCATCACCAGATCCAGTTCTAAAACACCTCCATTACTCCCCCCAATTCCCTCATGTTCATTTGCAGTCAATCCCTGCTACTACTCCCAGCTAGGCAACTGCTGATCTACATTCTGTGTTCATAGATTTGCCTTTCCTAGAAAATTTTTATAAATAGAATCTTACATTATGTAATCTTTTGTGTCTGGCTTCTTTCAATTAGCATAATGTTTTTGAGATTCACCAATGTTATAGTGTGTTTAGAAGTTTTTTCCTTTTATTGCTGAGAAGTTTTATATGGGTCAAATTTTATTAGTTCACCACTTGATAGACCTTTGGATTGCTTTCTCTGTTTGAGTAATGCTGCTGTGAACATCTGTGTACAAGTCTTTGTATGGATATATAGATAGTTTCAAGGAGTATAAATGCAGGGTTCAATGATAAGGCTATGTTTATCCATTACGAAACTTTTTATTTTTATTTTTATTTATTTATTTATTTATTTATTTATTTATTTATTTATTTATTTATTTATTT
>NW_023270451.1:55763164-55938164 GCF_011800145.1 Mirounga leonina
TTTATTTATTTATTTATTTATTTATTTATTTATTTATTTATTTATTTTTAAAGATTTTATTTATTTGCGAGAGAGAGAATGAGAGACAGAGAGCATGAGAGGGAGGAGGGTCAGAGGAGAAGCAGACTCCCCGCCGAGCAGGGAGCCCGATGCGGGACTCGATCCCGGGACTCCAGGATCATGACCTGAGCCGAAGGCAGCCGCTTAACCAACTGAGCCACGGGCGCCGCCATTACAAAACCTTTAAGCTGCAGCTGTTTTTAAAAGTGGTTTTTGTTTTTGTTTTGGTTTGTGGGTATTTTACATTCCTGTCAGAAATGTATAAGGATCCCAGTTTTTCCTCATCCTTGTCAACTTCTGCTATTTTCAGTCTTTTTGAGAAGAGCCATTCTGGTGGGTCTATAATGGTATCTCAGTGTGGTTTTATTTTTTTTAAAGATTTTATTTATTTATTTGACAGAGACATAGAGAGACAGGGAACACAAGCAGGGGGAGTGGGAAAGGGAGAAGCAGGCTCTCCATGGAGCAGGGATCCCGATGTGGGGCTCGATCCCAGGACCCTGGGACCATGACCTGAGTCGAAGGCAGACGCTTAACGACTGAGCCACCCAAGCTCCCCTGGTTGGGGAGCTGTGGTTTTAATTTGTATTTTCTTAGTGACTAATGATAGTCATGTGGCCATTCATATTTTCTCTTTGGCAATTGTTCACTCAGTCTCTTGCCCATTTTTTAACTGGGTTGTTTGCTTTTTTGTTACTGAGTTATAAGTGTTCTTTATATATTCAGGATATAAGTCCTTTATCAGATATATGATTCCCCCAAATTTTCTCCTAGCAAGTAGTATTTTCTTAATGCTGTTTTGGGGAGCAAAATATTTTAATTTCGATTAAGCCCAATTCATCAACTTTTCCTCTTTATGGATTATCTTTTTGGTGTTTTATGTAAGAAATTGTTGCTTAATCTAAGATCATAAAGGTTTTCTGTTGTTTTTATTTTTGAAGTTTTAGCTCTCATATTTAGATCTGACCCATTCTGTGTTAATCTTTGCATATGATGTGAAAGGGTCGTCTATTGAAAAGACCACCCTTTATCCTTAAATTGCCTTGGCTCTATTGTAAAAAATCAGTTAACCGTACCCATTAAGGGCATATTTCTGTACTTTCTCATCTGTTTCAATGATTTCTATGTCTATCTTTATACCAGTACCACTGTTTTAATTACTGCAGCTTTATATTAAGTTTTGAAGCCAGATTGTGTAAGTACTCCAACTTTTTACTTCTTTTAAAAATTGTTTTGGATATTCTGAGTTCTCTGAATTTCCATATACATTTTAGATTCAGCTTGTCAGTTTTAACAACAACAACAAAAAAGCCTGCTGAGATTTTGATAAGGGTTGTTTAAAATATATAGATCAATCTGGGGAGAATTGCCTCTTGAAAGAGTTATTCACAAGTGAAAATTATTATTGATATCTCAGGATTTTTTCAAAAAAATTTTCAAGGAAATCTTGAATCCTATTTTGTAATCCAGCTAACTATTTTTATATAAAAATGTTTGTTGGTGATTTTTCAAAAGTAATACAACAGGAAAATGTTCATCTTATTTATGTACCCTCTGCGGGGGTTGGGGGGGGTCATATATGTACCCTGACTAAGATGCAGAAGTTTAGAGAAAGTAATAGACCATTTTTTTATTCCTTAAAAAAATACCTTTGTTTCATTCTGCAAAGTATTTGAAATTGATGTAGCAACTGTAAGAAAATATGAGCCAGATTTTAAAATAAGCTTTATCTTGATTTTGTTGGTTTTAGTGTCTTAATTATTTTATCTGTGTTCTGATTTTACATTTGTTCTGTTTTTGCTATCAAGGCATGCCATGTTGTTGACTGACATTTTATTGCAGTATTAGTGTAATAGACAGCTAATGAGTTTGTAAAGGAAGGAAATAAAATTGTTTTTTGTTAAACACTTCTTACAATCAACTACTTTGTGATATGCAGCCAAAATCCTGTGACATGGCTATTTCTACCTTTACTTACACATGATAAAAACTGAGGTTTAGTGAGGGTCAGAATCATGCCTAAAATTTCATACAAATTGAGGTAACATTCAAATCTAGATATTCTGATTCCAAGGCCAGTATGCAGGCTGAAAAAGAGTTTTACATTTATGATTTGACTTTCAAGTGTGTCCTGACTTTTATTTTTCTGTGTTTGTTTTTTCTGTTTGTTTCTTTATACCCTGCCCCATTGTAGAATGGTCTTAAGGAAACTTAAGAGTGCATAAAATACAGCAAGATGGCATAAATTAAAAATAGGAATAAAATGAGACACAAAAACAAGGGTGGGGAAAGTCCTTTTCCCAGAAAAACAACAACAACATCCTGTAAGTGACTATTGCTGGGAGACTGGAAAAAAATCTGAGCTGGAAAAGGCCGTGGAAGTAAATGGGCTGACTTGGTGTGAGCTTTGGCATCTGCCCTAATCATAATACATGTGAGGAAGTGAAGTCGTATTTGCTTTTGCTTCCTCTAAGTGCCGAGCACAGTACCCTCTACGTGGTAAGCCCTTCCTCTAAGTGCCGAGCTCAATTCACTAATGAACTTTACTGTCAGCATTCCAATGTTACTGAGCTGTTGGAAGTCTTTTTCTTCAAATAGTCAGGAATTTTAGATTTCTCTGTTAGTGTATTTGTTGTAAGCATCATTTCATTGTTTACTTGATCCATACTATATTTGAAAATGTTATTCCAGAAATGCTTATAACTCATTTACACATGTACATCTAGATAGGAGTGTCCCAGAAAGGCATAAGCTCCTCTAGTTGAGTATGTCTGTAAGTTTTGTGCTTTTGAAGGCTGCACCATGATCATTTGCTTTTCTATTTGCAATTATCTCTACTGGATTTTAAGACAAAGACTGTATATTCTAGAGAGTTTAAAATTCATAACTATAAAGCATTTCAGTTTGTAAGTGTGCCAAAGAGTATTAAGGGAGATAAAGTTTATGTTGACTCAAATAATACTCATAATTTCATAATGCCTGTTGATGCCCTCTAGATTACCGTTTGACCGGCTTAAATTGTAACATATGTAATAAATGTCTTCCTATGGATTGAATTTTATCTCCCAGCCTCAGATCTTTTCTAGAAAGTTTTAAAATCTATATTAAGGTTTATAGCAATTTAAATTAAACAAAAGGATTTTGTCAATTTGTCCTCACATAACTCTTAAATATGACCCAACTGTCAGCTACCTGAACCATTGTATTTATTTTGACTCAGCTTCATTTGAGTGCTGTGATTAAAAATAACTGAAACGTATCTACATAAAATAGTATATTTTCAGTTTTGAAGTTAATTCAGTATTAGAAAAAGTAGAAAGGGTTGACCTTAGGGAAAACCAATAAAACCTCCGCCAACCTTGATAAACATAGATCTAGGTATTTGAGCTACACCAGAGCTCGCCCTTTACAACAGATTATAGTGAAAATGTACTACTAAACCATCTCAGTTAATTTTGTAGAGAGGAAAAATAAGGGGTTAAGATGTGCCGCACGTTTCTGTAAAATATGCTTGTTTTAAAACTATCATCTCTTATTTCTGAAACATTATCATCATGCTGGACTCTTCAAGATCTTATCTCCAACTGAGATTTCAGAGATGAAAAATCATCCAAGGAAGTGGCTGCCTGAGATTTTGTAAAATTTCTTACTCTTTTTCAGGAAATCATCTTATATTCTCTTTATTTTGTCTACTCTTGAGGTTGAGAGATTTGTAATAAACTGGCATGCCTGCTCACAGCGCATATCAACAGAGATGGATGCAGTAACAGATGAATCATGGCGGTGGTGGACATAGCTCCAGCTGGCCCGGGGGACCTGGTCGCCCTGGGGGGGACCTGGTTGCCCCGCAGGCTGGCTCCATCTCTCCTGGGGGAACTGCCCCATGACTTCCTTTCTCCCCCCGCCCCCACTGATGGATCCATTCTTTTCCCTCTGCTTGCCTTTCCTCCCTAACTTTAAATAATTCTTTACTGGGTATACAATTTGAGGAATTTTATTAATTTGCTAGGGAGCAGAACAGCTCTCAGACTAGTTGGCAAATGCCTCCTCTTTTCTGATAGGATCCTGGTGATTATAACCTTTTGTAAGTACAGAAAAGTGTTGCAGTTTGTGTCTTTGTTAGCTGGTGGTTAACACTTTGTCAGGATTGTAGTCAAGTCTCCTGTTTTCAGATGTATAAAGCATTATGGATATGGACTGTCTTTGAAACATGAAAATTAACTATCTTGCATTGACACTATTAATGATTTTTCAGAATTAATATTTGTAAAGTACTTTAAATATGAGAAGCACTTTAGAAGGGATATTAATAATGTTATTAATATTAATCCTTAATAATCAATTGTATTAAAAGTAAATCAGTACTCCTTTTGATATTTAATCTTTAATATTCAGTTGTATTAAAAGAACACTGATACATACTGCTTCTGTTAGTTTGTCATGGGAAAAGAAAATGATATTATTACCCAGAATTGATAAGATCCAATCAATTTGTAAAAGTAATATTCCCACATCAAGTCCTGTTTTATCTATTTATTTTAAACCCTATTTTAAATTAAATGTTTTCTTTGTGATCATTAATTAATTTTATTTTAGATTTTCCAATATTTGTATGGTCTTTTGTGTGGTTCCAAGAAGATGGAATTTGCTTGCTTGTTTTTGTACATGAAATTAATTATTAGACACAACCATAAAACAATTGCTGTTTTTGTGGGTCAAAATGTTTGACTCTCTGCAGTTTTATATGAGTTTTATATCTACTTATTATTTTTGTTGTAATCAATATATTGAAATACTGTAATTCATTCTCTGAAATCCACGAAAAAGAAAACACAGATGTGTTCCTTTTCCTATTTCCCTACTGATTGACTGTAACTTGGTGGTGTCAGTTTCCTAAGATAACTGGGTTTTGATTTTTTTCCCTGCCATGTTCCTATGCCTAGACAGTACCTGGCATGTAGTAAGTGACCGAATGAATAAGAATAGGCAATCTGACACTATCCAATCTATGTAGATCTATTTTAGTAGATTGCTCTGTTGGCATTTTAGAGTTTGGATAAATCCTATTACTTACAACTCCAGAATTTGGAAACTTCTGAGACAGACAGAGGTGCCAGGCAGATGGAGATCAAAGTATCACTTTTATCACCAGTAGAGGCTGAATTGGAGAACATGCATTACATGCACAGATAAAGTGGGGCTCACCTCTGAATTAGGCATTTATACCCTCCCAGCTGCTGGAATGGCTAGACGGACATCTGCAGTCCTCTGCCATAGGGAAAAGGATAAAGACAGGCCTGAATGCATCTTCTATTTTATAGGTAGAACTGAACTGAGAAAAAGGAATTGAACTGAGCACGTTCAGTATGTTCTCTTAAACTCACCAGTGAGATTAGTTTCTGCTCTCCTCATGATAAATAGCGAAGGAACAGAATGAAGCTACTAGCATTTCTTGATCAAAAACCTGCTCATGAGGGATGGCTGGGTGGTTCAGTTGGTTAAGCCTCTGCCTTTGGTTCAGGTCATGATCCAAGGGTCCTGGGATTGAGTCCTGCATGGGGTTCAGCGGGGAGCCTGCATCTCCCTCTGCTTATACACGCTCTATCTCTGACAAATAAATAAAATAGTAAAAAAAAATCCTACCCATGAAAATATGAGGAAAAAATAGAGGTTCCCACAAGACACTCTGATTAAGCATAAGTCCCTTCATACCATTAATTTTTTTCTGCAGTTTTTCTATTTGGTATTTTTAAGAGCCAGTTTGAATTACTGTTATATATACACCAACATTTGCAAATCATGAAAATGAATATTTTGTATAGTAGTCAACATAGGTAAACATTGAACTAATCTAGCAGAGTAGGAGCTTGGGCAGAGTAGGTTTAACAGTAAAATAATAAAAAAAGTATTTTCATTTCCCATTTTTATATATGGTATACACAATGTATTCATTCACTGCAATCTTGGTTTCTAGTAAAAAATACTCTTAGGTTTATCTTTTAGGTGCACATCTGTGATATCTAGTAGCTGAGTTGGTGTTCTATTTTGTGAATCACTATTGTGAGTTAAAATATTTGGGTCTTCCATATTTTCTGTCTCTACTTTCCACCTCAAAAAAAAAAATGAAACAAAGCTTTATGAAGAAGTAGAATATATTACTAAAGACTACTTTTATCCAAATGTCTTAAATAAATGATCCTTGCCAGAATAAAATCATAAGCATTGTCATTTAAAAGTATAATAAAAGCATTTTGATTTGGTAATGTTAAAAATAATGATTTTAACCTACTAACATTAAAATCCCACTGGTCAGTTGACAACTAGTAGGCCCTGAAGACAGTAGCATTTATTTCTTGTCATCATCTGGGATGTAGTCCTTGGCCTGTAAAGTTGACTCACTTTTCTGAGGGTAGACCCATGTTAACCAAGCTCATGAAATTAATGTTTAAAATTGAAAATATTAGTTTGTTGATTTATGGTATAAATTATTGTAGTAAGGGCAAAATGACTAGAATATGCAGAATCTGTGAGTTCTATCTGTGTATATAAAAATTAAAACGAGGAATTTGATTATTAGAAACTTTTTTTTCCTATACTAAGAACAGCACTGGAAGCTAAATAATAATCACAATCACAAGGTTGCTTGGGGATTGTGGAATCAGAATTAGAGGGAGGCTGATATATTAGATGTTTTATGGTACTGGAGGAAGGCAGTCTGGTGTAACCATATCCACCATAGGTGTGATCTTGCTGCTGGAGTTAGAATAATGAAGTTTATTGGCCCCAACCCCTGCCAGTTAGGGGAAGAATATTTCAAATATGACATCTAAAATACTGTCTCTGCAAATAGTGCTTAAGTGAACATTTTCAGTTATCTCTGTGACTTATTTGCTTCTCTACTTTAATGTCTAGAAATGGGATCTCTATGGAAAAGGAGAGGGATTAAAAACTAGCCTAATTAGGCAAATTATCCAAATAGAATCATGCACTGAGTACATTGATTTTAAAAGTATAACCTTCGCTTTTCTGGCAGAATTACAGTATGCTCATGTGATAATTTGCTTGTACATCTTGGACAGTGTCAACCATTAAAGTTGGCCAGCTTCCTCCCTGCTTTGGAATGTATATATGTGATTATAACGTAATGCAATGTGCACTAGAGTGTATGCAGGTACAAAACAGAGGGGGAACATGGGCAGAAGAATTAGTTCATTTTATTATGTACTAATTTTATAACTCAGGGAAGTCAAATTAAATCAAGATAATATCAAATAAACGTTTACTATAGCAAGCTTTGTGCTTTAACTGGGGGTGAATAGAAGAATAACATGCTTGTTTTCTCTAGAATGCTTAAAATCACCACAGTACAGGCCAATTATGATGTATTTGACAAACACCACTAAAACTGAATATAGAGAAGGAAAAATGTATAATATTTAGGTTTACAAGGACTTTTCATGGATGGGGCAGCAATAAAGTTGAATCTTGAAAGGTTGAAACTTGAAAGTTGAAATTTATAGGTAAACATTAGGGTTGGGAAGGGAATGGTACAATGTGTAGAGAGGAAAAATGTGAGCAAAGCAGAATCTTTGTTGATTCTAGGTCCTTCTTCTCAGTTTAGGCCTGTACTCCATGACAGTGGGTTTTATTGACCTGTATGATTTTAAGATAATAATTTGTGCATATATGCATGCCCTTGTAATATATATATATATATATATATATATATATATATTACAATTAATTGTTATTTTACTATTTGCTCCACTAGACAGTGAGTGCTGTATCCCCAGTGCTTCAGAAAGTGTTAGGCTTATAAATGTTGGTTGACATGATCTTAAGCTCAGAAAGGATTAACGTGTATTCTTAGTGTGTACTATAAAGAGACTGTTTTTTTGACTTTCATATTTAAAAGCCTTGGTGTACTTGGGTTATAGTACACTTTAGTTTCTGAGCATGACCTCTTTCTGTATTCCCAAATTCATGGGTTTAGATACATGTATTATTATTAGAGTAGTAGAGATGACCCTCAGCCTCATCCCCAGAAGAATTCTTCTCTCTACTACATCCCTGCTCACCAAGCAGCAAGAATGATAAGGCAGCTCTTAAATATAGGTCTTGTTTATAGCAGTACAGTGTGCAAAAATGCCCCTAGGCCATCTGAAAATAATATTTTCCACACAATGAGAGTGACTCTTCAGAGCTGTGTAGTATTTAAAGACAGGAAACTCATCAGGAAAGCTACGTTCTCTATTCCAGCACATAATAAGCAATAATGGGATCGATACAGGAAAGAAGATAGAATAAGAACAAATAAAAAATAACCTAATTGAAGGAAAATTGGAACAGCATCAAGCACTGAATATATTAACTATGAAAGAATGGTCTTCATTTGTCTGGCAGAATTGTAGCGAGGTTCTATTGTGTGCTATTTCAGTTGCATATATTGGACGGTGTCAGTCATTAAGGGAAGTATTATTTATTCCGAGCATCCACATTTCTATAGCAACAGTATACCTGTTTATGCAATTATATATTATTATCACAAATCATGCTTGATGTATTTTGGTACCAGTTTCCTGTCCTAAACGCACACAAGTTTTATATATACTCACTGCCTATTGAAAGTCTGTATTTGCCTTCTTTCTTCAGTCTAGGCAAGTAACACATGAAATGAAAGAGTAACTTGAAATTCAGCATTTAGACTGAATCTGAACAACTCAAGTCTTGTTTTATTTTAATTTAAAAGCTGCTTGTTTTTGAAATAGATTAATTATACTAATTTTCATAAGTAGGTTATACAGTAATCAAATTATTAATATTATAGCTTTCCATGTACAAAGAATTATATAAAATTTTAACCATATCATGTAAACAGTAGATCCATTTTAATGATAAAAATTCATTACCCAATAGAAGGAAGAGCATAGGATTGATTTTAATGACAATAAAAATGGAAATAGTTTTTTATTACATAATAGAGTTGGCTAAGAAAATAGAGCTTTAAAGGGGTATAATAATATATGATCCTTCCCTCTTAGAATAGAGTTAGCATTTTAATGTATATGCTAAGTTATATTCTTTTCCCTGCTTTTGAGTTTCTCTTATCAGTAGTAATAGCTGTATTTTGTTTTATATAATTGCCAGGACTTTAGAACCACCTACTTTCCTAGATAAAACTTTTTCCATATTGCAATTTTGAGTCACCTTATTTTGTGAATATTATTTTTTAACCTATTTGTTTTTGGTTTTATTAACAAGATTCATTTTACTCATGTGTAAAATAACTTTATTAAAATTTTAAATCACTTTAATGGATGCCTTTTTTTTTAACCTCTCCAATGTATTTCTCCTTCATTCATTGGTATTTGATGAATAATTTCTGCCTCTTATCTACCTATTTATTTAGTTTCATTGTCCTAGCACAGGCTAATCACATTGTAGTTATAGCTACGTGAGATTTCCGTTTTTATAATGCTGTGTTAAAAAGTCTTCTATAAAGTTTTATTATGGGAGTTGGTGGCGGTTGTTTCTCTTCTTCTCCTAAAAATATTATAGTATACAAGAAAAAATAGGAAAAATATTGATGAACTTACATTTTTGGGTAACAGTGTTTGTTGTCCATATATTTACCTGGACTCATAACTGCAATCATCAAATAGATACCATTTTATAATTCTAATCTTTCCCTTAACTTTATATTATGACATTATTTTGATAATCATTAATTTTAATGAATATGTACCATTCCTTCTTATTTATAATGGGAATTTACTTGCTTCAAATGAACATTATTCCTAGTAGCATCATTTATCTGAAATGAACACTTTTCAAGCAACTTCCCTTTCCCTTTGGTGGTAGTTTGATCTAATTCAGATCTAATTCAGACCATCTCCTCTTAGGAGAAAAATGAAGAGAAAAATGGCAATTCAGACTTTGCTTTTCAAGCAGGTTTTTAAAAAATTAATTAATATATTTTTATTTGAATATAGTTGACATACAATGTTACATTAGTTTCAGGTGTAAAACTTACTGATTTGACAAGTTTATACATTATGCTATGTTCACGGCAAGTATATCAAGCAGTTTTTTAGTCAAACAGACATCACCACTACCACAGTAGTAATAGAAATATATTCAATATTCACTTTAATTAAGGTAGTTCTAAGGTTAATGGACTAATGTCATTTTTGAATATCTGTTCTTTCTTCTTAAAGCATTATCTGAAGAAGACATCAATTCAGACTTCTTTTGATTGAAAAAAACTCAAGTTCCTTCTGAATTATAAATTAAGTTAGTTTCTATTAAGTGGTATTGGGTGATCATAATCATCATTCTTATAAGTAGTAGGGGCATGATAGTATGTCAGTTTTAGGACACACTTATGATACAGTAAATTTGCAGTGTCTGCTGATTTTTATATGTCTTGCAGTATATTATATAATCAGTATTTTAAATATCTGTCACAAATCTGTGGTTATTGAAGTTTAATTTATGATTTAAATGACTAAATTTTATGACTTTATGATTTTAGTTTTACTGACTTAGCCTTTCTGTCATTATTTTTTCATAACTTTAATACAAAGCCCTTAAGTCAGGATTCAACTCTGAATTATAATATTCTTCATATGGGTAAAAACAGTTCACTTTGTGGTTTTCTGTTTTACGATGCAATTTCCAGGAAATTGTGGGGGGAAATGGGTACTGCCAAGACATTTTTTTTTTGCACTTCAAAATGTCCTAAAATTCATGGCCTAGAAGTAAATAAATAATTCCAATATTTTTTAAAGAAATCTTTGGATGTACTGTACTTAGGGCAAAAAAAGCCAAGGGGAAAAGAGGTATAAAGATCAGTCCTAGGCAAAACAGGAAAGTAACATTTTTTTTCATGTATATTCGCCTATTTTTTGGTTATCCCCTTTCTTTTCCCAGCCACTGGGTAGTGTTTCTTCCAGCTTCTCCACATGGCACCTATGGGCCACCTTGTGTCCCTAAGGCTGTGCACTGTAATAAAGCATATCCATCAGAAGTAGAATTTTATGCACTTTTATTTGCTGTACTGTTTCTTCCTTTTCTCTACTTAGGCATATTTCTTGTGTCCTTATTATGGGACCTTTTTGAACTGAATGACTTTAAATATCTGATAAATTAATGATGCTATGAGCCTCCTGATCTAGGATCCACTGGTAGAACTCTGACCATGACTCAAGATAAATAACTATTCTCAAGACTTGTTGGGTTCATTCTTAATGATCTTCTCCTAAGCTCTGCTCCAGTTCCACTCCACTCTCTACCAAGATCAAGCCACTTGCTGCTTATTCCTCTCAAGGATACACTACTGACTTTTTGAGTCAGATAGAAAGGGTTTATGGCAAAATGAGATGCAGCTATTTGTTCATGTGAACAAGCCCCTATCCTCTAGGACAGGAATGGACCACTTGAGATGAACTTCCCAAAAGAATTTATATTCAAGTGCTACACAGTGGCTTGGAGTAATCTTTGACATTGTTTCCATACTTCATGTTCATTTGTTCATCCATTCATTTATTCACTTTGTATTTATTTCAATTTGTATTTAACACACACACACACACACTAATTAAATATTAACTATGTGCCCAGCAATATGTACCATGCTAAGGATATAAATAATTTTCTTTGCCTTTCACAGTTTGCGTATAGTCTAGTAGAATCACTAGACTATAAAGGTCTATAGAAAGAAGAGATGAGCAAATATGTTCATATTTAGATATGTTTCATAGTAAAAGGAGTTTTCATGAGTTACTTCAGGGCATAAAGGCAATATTTTAAAGTAATCCCAAGGATGTAATGGTTCTGGAAGAAGGCACATTTGAGTTGACTCTTGATGGATATGGAAGAATTAGTTACAAGATGAAGAGGAAAGGAATCCCAGAGGAAAGTGAGAGCTGAGATAATGTACTCTCAGAGACCTAAAAAGAGTGTAGAATAAATGGACAAAAGGATTACTCTTACTAGTAACGTGAGAATGCCAATTTTCCTGCAGCTTTGTCCACAAATAGCATTGTCATTTATCAAGATACTTATTGCTATCTAAATTTGCCTGTCTTTGTTAACAAGGATAAACATTTTTTTCCATGTTGTATTCCAGCAGTACTATTTTGATTCATGTATTTTTGGATGTTAGTGTTTTCAATTTGTTTAATCTCTGAATATTAAAGATAGTAACTTACTGTTTTTCTTTTCTGTAAATACTTATTTTTAATTTACTTTTATTACTTAAAAATAGATGTTTTTCATATTAAGAAAAAATGTTCAATTATTGCTATTTAGTATTTTTATTAGAAATGTATATTAAAATTTATCTTATGCCTGTTCATAGGCATATTCATGTGAATTAAAATGCTAAAGATACGTACATATAATTTTCCCACCAGACTTTTCTTTAGCCATCACTAACAAATAGAATAGGTCCATGGTTTTTCCTTTGAGAAACTAATTTGCAGATTTGATTCCCTTTGGTTTTTGGGTATAAGTCACACTCATAATTCATCATCTATAATATCTATTATGGGTATCTTTAAATCAGACCTTTAGAACCTAAAAACCCTTGGAAAGCAATTTGAGGGTAAAATCCTTCAAGGTCTTTATTATTTTTGCCTTACTTTTTATAGTTCCACATCCTTACCTAATTTAACAATAGTTTTTTTAAAATTGACTTAGCTTTATTTTTTCCAAAGTATTCAGTTCAGTTTTTAAAGCATTCTGCTTTTCTATTTTTGAATTCATCTTTTATTCTAATACCTAATGTTTAATCCGGAAATCACAATAACAAGTTCAATAGGTTTATAAACAAGTTCAAACAGTAGGAAACAGATGGCGTGCTCAGATTAATTCAAGGAAAGATTAATAAAGGGCTTATATGCAAAAATGTAGTCAGAGTGTAGGGAAACCAGAAGGGATTATGCAACATCCAAGAACAGTTACCCTAAGGTCATACTACTTCTTCTGACTTCTCACCAGTTGGACCCAACAGGAAGCCAGAGATGTGTATTAATGTGTGTGGTGTAGCTCACTTTGGTAGGACAAACCAGAGAATGAGAAGAGTAGAGAATAACTCTGGATAGGCAAGTGAAAGGTATTTGACACACTTGGGAACCTACGCAGTGGGTCCTGATTTAGTAGACTGGAGAACTATATATGGGTCACACATGTGCAGATTCACTGTGCTATGGACATCAGTCAGAGTGTTTCATAAAAGAAATGAGGAACGCTGTAAATGCAGTGAGGAGTTAAGAGGGCTTTTTCTCCATTTGGCCCCCTAAACTGTCAGTAACATACTTTCCCAAATTTGTTCTGGATCTTCATATCCAGATTAATCTGGATTTCTGTCTTGATTTTTCTAACTCTTCCCAAATTAGTGTAGCTTTCTTATTCTCTAAGGCTCCATTTTCCATATCTGTATTAAATACTCCACCAAATAAATTAGGCTGTTAGGATTTTAAAAATCCTATTCAAGAAAATTTCAATTAAAAATTTGGGAAAAGTTTTCCCTGGTGGTTTGGCTATTATATTCTAGGGAGTTGCTTTAATTATGGTTATTGGGTTACTTTCTTTCTCCCTGTTTATAATATAATAATATAATAGTTGATACATACAAAAGAATATATGTAATGTTTTTGTAAGCTCTGAAACATAATAAAACAAACATTATGAATCCACACCCACTAAAAGAATTAAAACATTACCAACAAAATGCATTAATTCATTTTTACTATTTAATATTCCACTGCATGATTATCCCACTGTTTACTTATCTATTTTATTGTTGATAGACATTTTTTGTTTATTTTGCTCTTGCGAACAACAATAAAAATTTTTGTTATATTTCATACATACTTGTTCGTATACATAAGCAAGAGTTTCCACTGAGTCTTTCTTTAGGAATGAAATAGCTCAGTCATAAAGTAGGCATATTCTCCTTTAGAAGACAGTGTGAATTATTTTCCAAAATGATTCATCAATTTACACTTCTACCAGCACATACGAGTGTTCTACTTTCTGTATATGTTCATCAGCATTTGTAGGACAACTTCTTTTTTATCATTTTTTAAATTACCCTGAGTGGTAAAAAGATATCTCACAAAGGTCTTAATTTGCATTTCTTGGATTACTAATCAGATTGATCACACTTTCATTTTTATTGGTCATTGGGTGTTCATCTTTCTTCTGCCTTTTTCCCATTTTTTTTTTCTTTTGGGTTACGGGTCTGTTGTATTTTGATTTGAAGGGATCCTTTATATATAATATATACAAGTAATTGTTGGGTAGATGAGAGAGGGAATTAATAGATAGCGAAAGCATTCTCCTATTTTGTGAGTATATAGTAAATAAATTCTCCCAATTTTATGATGTATCTTTTTACTTTCTTTAGGAGACTTTTTTTTTTTTTTTTTTTTTTTTTAAGAGGAAGAAGCTGCTGGAGATGGGCAAAGGAAGAGAGAGAATCTCAAGCGAACTCCACGCCTAGCATGGAGCCTGACTCCGGGCTTGATCTCATAACCCTGAGATCATACCTGAACTGAAATCAAGAGCCTGATGCTTAGCCAACTGAACCACCCAGGTGCCTCTTTCTTTAGAAGATTTTGGATGAGGGGCGCCTGGGTGGCTCAGTCATTAAACGTCTACCTTCAGCTCAGGTCATGATCCCAGGGTCCTGGGATCGAGCCCCGCATCGGGCTCCCTGCTCTGTGGGAAGCCTGCTTCTCCTTTTCCCTCTCCCACTTCCTGTTTGTATTCCCTCTCTTGCTGTGTCTCTCTGTCAAATAAATAAATAAAATAAAATAAAATGATTTTTGATGAAATTCTTCAGTTTATCAATTTTTCTATGATTGTGATCCTATAAATCACAAAGTTATTTTCCTTTATTTCCTTCAAAAAGTTTAAAATTTTACCTTTCTTAATTAAGTCTTTCTTCCATTGGGAATATATTTTTTGTGGATGGTATGATGGGGATCAATTCTTATTGATCTAACCAATTCTATATTCTATATATCTAGATAGATACATAGATTCTATATATCTAACCAGTAATTCTAATTTTTGAATAGCCCTTGTCTTCATGTCATATACTATTTCCATTTCTATATGGCCTTACTTCTAGGCTTTATTCTGTTCTATGGGTAAATTAGTTCATTTCTGAACTTCACTACATTAATTCCTGTAGGTTTCCTAAGATTTCATTTTTCTTAGAAGTGTCTTGGCTATTCCTAGGCTGTTGCTTTTCTATATGCATTTTTCAATCAGCTTGTCAGTTTGAATGAAAACCTTTGGGATATCCATGGGAATAACACTGACTCCCTTAATCAATATGGGAGAAAGTCTAAGCGATATTTGGTCTTCCACTGATGAACACTTTATTCCTCACTGTACATTCTTCTTTTACTAAAGTTTTACAATTTTCTTTATAAAGAACATGTACAAATTTGTAAATATCTATGTTTTTTAGAATCTTATGCCTTTTTTAGTTATTGAAAAATAGAATTCCTATGTTAACAATTATATCATGTACAAATCAACATAGTTTTATGGCTTCCTTTCCAAATCTTCTACCTGTTGTTATTATTGTCCTTATTTCTTAGTTGACAAGAACTTCTACTGGTGTTGAAAGAAGCACTCACAGTAGGCATCTGTTTTATTCATGATTTAAAGATAGCATTTCCAGTGTTTTTGGAAGATAGTTAATAAGATTAAAGAAGTTCTGTTACTAATTTTTATGAGATATAAAAATCTGAATAGATGTTGACCCCTATCAAATGTGGGGGGTTTTTTGCAGTTGAGACGAGGTCTCCCCCTTTTCTATTGAATTTAAATTATAGCTTTCCTGTTGCTAAATTTCTCTTGCATATTGTGATTAAACCCCTCCTTGATTGTAATAGATAATCTGTTGTTCTTAAATCCTGTGGACTTCATTTGCTAATATTTGTTTAAGGTCTTGGTCTATAATTTTTCTTTCTCATCCAGTACTTTTTTAAGTGAGGTATTAGGGTGAGAGGGTTTTTTGTTTTTGTTTCGTTTTGTAGCATAGTATGCAAGATCGGAAAGATATGTTCCTTGAGAGTTTGGTAGAATTCGCCTCTTGCCTATAAATTCATCTGGGTCTTGTGTGGCTTTTTTTTTTTTTTTAAGACATACTGACTTGTTCATCTTATTTTGCTTCATAATTTCTCCTTGAGTAAGTTACATTTCTTAACTTTCCTCTAAATTTTGAAATATTTTATTGTAATGTTCATATTATTCTGTTATTTTTCCACTAAATTTGTTTGTTTTTGGTTTTGTTGTTTTGTTTTCTCTTTAAATTTGTAGTAAGTGCTTCATATGTGCCAGGCTGTCTGCCAAAAATCTTTAGAAAAATCATTACGTTATTTTTCCCATTTCACTTACAAGAGACTGCAAGAGGATGAGTAACTGGCCTGAAGTCACATTGTTGGTGGTGGAGCCGAATTGCACTTGTTTTCTTTAAGAATCACACAGGCTCTTTTGGGTAGAACATAATATCCATTTACTGATCCTTGAGTTGAAGGAAGTGAGCCATGACATTTGTCTAAAAGAGTCAACTTGGGGGGGAAAGAAAGCCCACTCATGAAATGTTTTGCTTCCATCTGTGACTTTGAAACACATTTTATTTTTTATTTTTGTTTAGTTAAAATGGACTCGGTTTGTGTTTAAGAAGCACATTTTAAACCACTTCAGTTTACATTTTTATCCTTTACTGAAAATCCTAATAAACTCTCTCTTGAGCTTTTAAGAAAATGTTATTATGGAAATACTCTTATTGCAGCTTTTCCCTTTGTACACCAAATAAACCTCAGATCATTTGTTTGACTCACAGGAACCTACTGTGGTGACTCTGGGTGCCTTTGTACAATGATTTGATGGTTTTCTTCTCCCAAATATAGTCACTGGTAGATTTCAGTCACTCCCTTGGAGATGGAAAACTTCGTGTGAAACTTGAAACTCTTCACCACTTTTTACATGTCCGCTAACCTTTGGCACCTCTCTTTACAATGGCTATAGGCTGTCTTATGTTCCTGTAAATATTTACTTGGGCTCATCTTCATTTTAATGTGCTTCAGCGAGAACAGCGTGCTCTTAGGATTTCTTTGTCTAGAAGATTAGAAAACTAGAACTTCCACCTTTCCAGGATATTTAATTTGGAAGCAGTCATGTTGCCATGTATGCTTTCAGCTTTTGAAAATTTGCCATTTCATTATCTCTCTTCCATTTTTTGTCAGACAAGATAGTACGAATATCATTATTGTGTCTGTCTTATTTATCTAAATCTTCCCTTCATTGTTTTGATAATTTTTTGGCTTTATGCAGAGAACATCACTGGTATGTATTTTTCTTACAGTCTTTCCCAATATTGATTTCTTCTTGAGTTAACCTACATAGAAATTCTTACTTACTTTAGTAGTAAGCTGCACTAACACCAGCTTCATTGAAATCCATTTTATTTACAGCTGCTTGATTATTTTGAAATTATATACTCCAACATGTTGAGCCACTGAAATCTTTGCAAGAAAGAAAAAGCAGTCATTTTCTACCCTTGAATCTTTGGTTTACTAAACTAAAATGTTCTATGTCAGATTTCATGCAGATCAGAAATTTTGGTGATGCACTTGCAATAATTACTTGTTAATTGTAACCATTCATAAAAATAGGGGATACTGTTTAGAGTGTGTCAATAATTATAGATTTTATAGGCAGGCTACAACATTTCCATTATTTTGTTATGGTGGAATTGCTATGAGCATGGAAGAAATTCAAAGGGTTTGTGGCCTGACTTCAGGGTTGAGGTTCAGTTCCCTTCTAGCTGACGTTTTATATTTTAAATCAGTCTGTCTTTATTTATTTTTTTAGTGATTCTAGGGAAAAAAAAGTTTTATGCTTGAAGCAAAGACCCCAAACACCCAGTTTTCTGATTTGTCTCTCTTCTAGTCCCTAGTGCATTTATTTTCCTGAAGCTTTGTGCTTTCTTTTTCTTTAATAAACACTTTAAAAATATATTGCTTGCAGTTGTAATTCAACACAAAGACCTCAGAGTTGCAAGCCTTTCATGAAAACTTGTCTTAGATTTCTGCATTTTACTTACATTGTAAAACTTCATTTTTACAAAGTTAGAGGGAAATTTGTTTATTTAGGTGGTATTTGTTTTTTGTTTCTCTTATAATAATTTATTTCTACCCTTGTTCAAAAAAGATTTGAGTCATTTAGTACAAAAAATTATGAAGTGAAGAAATCAAGCAAAAGGAAAATATCAGTGCAAAATTTAAAATGAAGCAAGGAGCAAAATTAATACAAACATGGACGTACTTCCTAGAGATGGGCCACAGACTGAGCCCTTTCTAACCACAGATGCCAAAAGAAATATAATTTATATGACTTACACAGTGTCTGAAATACCATGGGTACTGAGGGTATGGTGAAATAAACACTTTCAATAATACCACTACCTTAAATGTAATAATATGTTTCATTGGGCTTTTTTTTTTTTAAACATGTTTCTTAATTTATTCTGGTGGTGTATCAGAAAAGAGTTATATCAACAAATTTAGTTCTTTGAAATACCAGTTGTTCTAGTATAGTACAATACTAACTGATCATCTGACCAAGTCATTTATTAAGTTTCACAGGATACAAATATATAGTCTCCAAGGTGGGATGGGCAAGAGTATTTTTTTAGTGTTGTTGAAATGACATATTGGGACTTTTTTTGGTATTTTTATTTTGTTTTAGTTTTAATTAGCTTAAATAGTACCACTATATAGATTGAGACTGGTTCCCTCAATTGGTGCATTTTGTTAGGTTGTCACATGTCCTTTTAGTTCCAAGAGCTATCTGAGAGGAGAGTGTACCCTATGAGGCATGGGGTTTAATAGGTGTATCTTCACTATTTAGTTTATTACACTTAGACAATATCTGATTAAGTGGATTTTCAGAAATGCTATATTTTGTGTTACCTGAAATAATCATCATAAAATAAATGACTTAAAGAAATTGTAGTGTGAAAGTAATAGTAATAGTAATAAATTAGTAATATTTTAACACAGTAATAGTAATAAATTAACACAGGCAAACAGCAAGAAGAAAAGATCTACAGACTTCTACACTTAGCCCTTTGCCATTAACAAAACTAGTTATAAAACCATGTAAGTAATTCTGGCAAGAAGTCACCTAAAAATATCTGGTAATCAGAAAGACTATGATAAGTAGTCTTGAAACAGTAGATACTATGAATCCATTATAAGGTATATGATACACTTAAAACTAAATATGCAGAACATGAAGACAAATCACATTTTATTCAGTAGAATTTAGATTCAGTTGATATTCAATCAAGTGTTGTGCAAAATTTCACCAAACATAATGATAAATATTCAAAAGTCCTATTTGTGGTTTTAATAGCAGAAGGCAAAAAGCATACCCTCTGGGAAATCTCATATCCTCCCTATTATAAGAAGTTTGCTATTTAATTTGGTGAAACTACCGATGTCTCTAATGTACCTCAGCTTACATTATTTCTAAATTTTAAATGAATTATTGAGTGAGGAAAAGACTTATTGGAAAAAATTATTCTATGGAAAGAGCATTCTGAAAACATATGTTGTTTTCAAAAATGTTTTTGAAAATGTTTCCATCATTATAATGCTTTTTTAGGGGGTGAAAACAGTATGTCATCTATACTTCTATATACTTAAAACAATTGAAAATAACTTTTCTAATCTACTTTAAAGATCTACAATATTAAATGTTTTCATGAGCTTTGAAGCCATTTGTCAAATATGTAGGTTCCAAATAGTTTACAAAATGAACTGGCTGTAGAGAATATGAAAATTCAGTAGATGAAATGCTGCAAAAACCTTTACGTAACTCATAAAAGAGACTGGAAATCATGATCCATGCAAGTCATCTTTATAAAATTATGTCATTTCATGAAACCAAATATGATATAAAATGTGAAATTAAAAAAAAATTAAAAGAACAGCCTAGAACTGGACCTAATATGAAGATATCCCAAAAAAAGGGAAGCATGATTGGGAGTGAGGTAAGCAAGATGGTGGAATAGGAAGCCCCTGACCTACTTTCCTTGCACAGAAACAAAGATTCAACAACAATATATGAACTAATTTCCTTTATGAGAAATTCAGAAACCAATTAAAAGATTCCTGCACCCCAAGTAAGCATGAAACCAGCACATTTATGCTGATAGGAAATTTGTTGCACCCTCTCATTATACTCCCTCCCCTTGGCACAGCACCATGTGATGAGAAGGAAACACCCAGCTCCTGGTTTCACCCTAGAGAGGAAAATAAAAGACTGGACCATACATCCATTGTTCTGACTTTTGGGGGAGCTGCCTGAGAACTGGCTTTTGTTTCACCTGTCTCAGAGTGCTGACAGGACAAGGCATACCCTAGCTGAGAATAAGAAAGAGTTGGGCACCATACTGCTGCTCCAGAGAGCCTATGGTACAGCATACAGAGGGCAATACAATTCAGTGGTCTTTTCCTCAGGGGAGAAAGAGTACAGTGAAATATATATAACCAATGTTCTAGCTTTTGGGGGTACTGCCTAAGGAACTGATTTCTGACTAGCTGAATTCAGGATGCTGATGGGATCTGGCATACTCTAGATGCCTGGGGTGCTTCTGAGAACCAAAAAAAGCAAGGCAGCATGGTGCTGTTTAACAGAACCCACAGAACAACAGACAGACACCAGAGGGAGTAAGAGATTATAAACCTAAAAAAAAAAAAAAAAGAAGAAGAAGAAGAAGAAAGAAACTAACAAATTCCTCTAATTAAGAATCAGCGGGCACAAATCCAGAGAAGACATATCCACAGAAAAGATTTGAAAGGCTTACAGAAAGTTGAGCCAGGCAGATTGGTGAAGGACTTTTCCTTGTACAAAACTATAAAGACTGAAAGAGGTGGCTGTTTTTCCAAATACATAGACACCAACACAAAGTTACAAGGAACATGAAGAAACTGAAAAATGGCCCAATCAAAGAATAAAATAAATCTCCAGAAACGAACTCTAAAGAAATGGAGGTATATGAAGGATCTGACAAAGTATTCAAAATAACCATTATAAAGATGCTCAAGGAGATTAAGGAAACAATGCATGAACAAAACGAGAATTTCTCAGTAAGCCTTATCTATTAAAGAAACTTCATGCATAATGAATAATCTTCCAAACAAAAAGCACCTGGCCTAGATAGGTTCACTGGAGAATTCCATCAAGCATTTAGGGAAGAAATTATACCAATTCTCTACAGTCTCTTTCAGAAGATAGAAGCAAAGGGGATTCTTCCTAAATTGTCCAATGAGGCCACCAATTACCCTAACACCAAAACCAGATAAAGATATTTCAGGAAAAGAAAACTACAGATCAATATCTCTCATGAACATAGATGTAAAAATCCTCAATGAATTATTAACAAATTGTATCCAGTGATGTATGAAAATAATCATACACCGTGACCGAGTGGGATTTATCTTGAGTGTATAAAACTGTTTCAACATTCAAAAATCAGTTAATGTAATCTATCACATCAACAAAGTAAAGAAGAAAAATCACATGATCATATTAATAGAAGCAGAAAAAGCGTGAAAAAAACCCAACACCATTCATAATAAAAAACTCTCAATAAACTAGGAATAGAAGAGAACCTCCTCAGCTTGATAAAGAACATCTATAAAAAACTTAACACTAACATTATACTTAATGAGAAACCAAAAACCACTAAGATCCGGAACAAGGCAAGGATGTATTCTCTTACTACTCCTTTTCAATATACTGGAAGTCCTGCCTTACATAATAAAACAAGAAAAGGAAATAAAAAGTATATAGATTATTAAGGGGAAAATAAAACTTTTTGTTTGCAGATAACATGATCATCTATGTAGAAAACCTGAATGAATCAACAAAAAAGCTCCTGGAACTAATGATTATAGCAAAGTTGCAGGATTCAAGGCTAATTATATACAAAAGTTAATTGCTTTCCTATATGCCAGGATCAAACAAGTGGAATTTGAAGTTAAAAACACAATATCTTTTACATTAGCACACCCAAAAATGAAATACTTAGGTATTAATCTAACAAAATATGCACAAGATCTATATCAAGAGATCTATAAATTCTGATGAAATTAACCAAGAAGTAAAGAAATGGAGAGATACTCCATGTTCATGGATAGAAAGATTCAATACTATCAAAATGTCAGTTCTTCCCAATTTTATGTGTAGATTCAATGTAGTAACAATCAGAATCCTAGCAATTTATTTTGTGGGTATTCACAAACTGATTCTAAGGTTTATATGGAGACATAAAAGACTCAAAATAGCCAACACAATATTGAAGAAGAGCAAAGTTGGAGTGGCACTACCTGACCTTAAGACTTAACTACTATATTTTTTGAAATATATTTAAAAAAAAAGACTTACTACTATAAAGCTGCAGTAATCAAGGAAGTGTGGTATTGGCACATGAATAGAAAAATAGCTCAATAGAACAGAAGACAGAGCCCCAGAATTGACCCATATAAATATAGTCAACTGATCTTTGACAAAGGAGTAAAGGCAATTCAATGGAGAAAAGGTATTCTTTTCAACAAATGGCGTTGGAACAACTGGACATTTGCAGTCAAAAGAAGTGCATCCAGACACATATTTTACACCCTTTACAAAACTTAAAATGAATCATAGACCTAAATGTAAAATGCAAAACTAGAAAACTAGAAAATAACATAGGTGAAAATCTAGATGACCATGTGTTTGGCAATGACTTTTTAGATATAACATTAAAGGCATGATTCATGAAAGAAAGAATTGATAAGCTGAAATTAATTTAAATTAAATATTTCTAGGAGCACCTGGGTGGCTCAGTCATTAAGCGTCTGCCTTCGTCTCAGGTCATGATCCCAGGGTCCTGGGATCGAGCCCCACATCAGGCTCCCTGCTTGGCGGGAAGCCTGCTTCTCCCTCCCCCACTCCCCCTGTTTGTGTTCCCTCTCTCGCTGTGTCTCTGTCAAATAAATAAAATCTTATAAAAAAAAATGTCTACTCTATAAAAGACACTGTCAATAGAATGGGGGAAAAAAGCCACAGACTTGCAAAAGTTGTATCTGATAAAGTACTGTTATCTAAAATATACAAATAACCTTTATAACTCAACAGTAAGAAGACAACCCAATTAAAGAATAAGGCAAAGACCTTAACAGACACCTTACAAAAGAGGATATATAGATAGCAGATAAACACATGAATAGATGTCTAACACTGTATGTTATCAGGTAAATGCCAATTAAAACAATGAGATTATCACTACATGATTATTAGAATGGCCAAAATTTAGATCCCTGACAACACCAAATGCTGAAGAGGATGTGGAGCAAGTCTCATTCATTGCTACTGAGAATGCAAAATATTATAGCCACTTTGAAAGATAGTTTGGTAGTTTCTTATATATAATACTAAATACACTCTTACCACTTGATTCAGCATTTATTGTCCTTCATATTTATCCACAGGATTTGAAAACTTACATCCACACAAAAACGTGCACAGAGATGTCTGTGGAAGCTTTATTCTTGATTGCCCAACCTTAGAAGCAACGAAGTTGTCCTTCAGTGGATGAATGTATAAACTGTGGTACATCCAATCAATAGAATATTATTCAGTACTAAAAAGAAATGTGCTATTAAGCCATGAAAAGACATGGAAGAACTTTATTTTTATTTTGTAAAAGATTTTATTTATTTACTTTAGAGAGGGAGAGAGAGAGAGAGAGAGCATGGGGGGATGGAGGGAGGAGCAGTGGGAAAGGGAGAAAGTCTTAAGCAGACTCTGCATTGAGTGTGGAGCCCAACAAGGGGCTGAATCTCAGGACCAAGAGTAGGACGCTTAACTGACTGCACCGCCCGATGGAAGAACTTTAAATACATGATAGGAAATGAAAGAAAGCATTCTAAAAAGGTCCACTCCATGGATCCAACTATATGACATTCTGGAAAGGCTAAAACAATAGAGACAATAAAAAAGATCAGTGATTGCCAGGGATTGTGGGGAGAGGGGGATGAATTGTCAGAGCACAGGATGTTTAGGACAGTGTAACTACTCTGTATGATGCTGTAGTGGTGACTACATGTTATTATAAATTTGTCCAAACTCAGAGAATGTATAACATTATGAGCACACCCTAATGTAAACTTTAGACTCTCTATGCTAATGGTATGCCAGTGTAGTTCATCAGTTGGAACAAATATACCACTCTGGTGGGGGATATTGATAATGTTTGAGGCTATGCATGCGTGGAGATAGGCAGCATATGGGAAGTCTCTTTGTACTTTTCTCTCAATTTTACTATGAACCTAAAACTACTCTAAGAAATAGCCTATTAAAAATAGCATCCAAAAAAAAAAAAATAGCATCCTTTGGAAATTCAGTATTTATGGTTCAAAATGCAGCTTTTCAAACTTTTAAATTCTGTAAAAATGCTGCACAAAAATAATTATTATTTAGAGACTATTTCCTAATGGTTGGGTGAATTGACTGATTCATCTATTTTCACAAATGAGATAAATGAATATAGCAGCTCTTTTGTTTAATAAAAGAGGGAGAAACAAGTTCTACATTTATAAAGTTCCTTCTGTTTTATTCTTTTTGTCATTCAAAAGTGTTAACATCTAGTGAATAAATTGCCACATTGTATTATTATTAATTCTGCCAGGTATTTTGATTGGGGAGGGGTTAGCAAAGTATTTAGCATTACAATGCATAATTGGACTGAGGCATCTTTATCCTAAGGATATATATCAAGAATTTCAAGTAGTAGATGTGTAGGTACAGTTTTATATTGCTAGTCTTTGTAAAATCCCTGCAAATAATTGTGTTGACATTTTCATTTTAAGATCAAAAACTTCTGTGAGCTCCACCTCCTTTTTCATGTTTTATGCATATATATATAAGTATTTTTATTTGTTTTGGTAGAAAATGTTCATGTATTAAATGTGGCAGCAGTTGGTTTTGAAACATACTGGTTTTAGAAAAAAAACATCTGTAGAAGAAACTGTGTATTTGGTTTGGTTGAAATGTGTGTGGAAGACAGCTGCTTTTAGACTTTATTCATCAGTCAGTCCCACCCCACTGGATAAAAATGCTAGAGAGAATTTCAGGAACATGGAGATTGCCTACTCAGCCAAAAAAGCATAAACAAAATAGTTAAAAGATATCATCATGTTACCATAGTTACATGAGCATCTTGGTTTCAGAAGTTAAAAAAATTTTTTTTTTTAAAAAAGATCTGTGTAAGAGTCTTCTACAAGGAACAACTCTCCTTACATGGAATTCTAAGGTCTGGACTAAGTTAAAATTTATTTAAAACATATTATATATATTGTGACGTTCATGTCAAACTTTTATGTCTGTATATGTCTGTGTATGGCACGACTGATTTGGAAAACAAATTATACTTAACATGTATTTTGCAAAATAGAGGCAAGAATTTAAAACAACTGTTTACCTTCAAAGCAAGATCTAGTATGAAGACAAATGTAGCATTTAAGCTTTCCCATACTCAGGCCTCCTTCATGAAATAGTCACATGATTGGGGTTGAAATTGTCCTATTTATTATCTTAATAAATGTTAAAAGATGTATTGTCTTCCTTGCTTCTGTAGAAGCAAAAAAAAAAAAAATAGCATTGAGAATTATGTACTTCACCTTTTTAAATAGGAAAACCTATACTTCTTTATTTATATTTGTCCTGAGATTATTAAAAATAATTCTCTTCAAATTCTAAAGTACATGAATTTTCCCTATATTATTCATATTTTATTGTATTTGCTTCATATTTATTTCATATATTACCCTGAAATATTTGAATTTTATGTCTACACATTTTTTATCAATAGAATAATAAATTCACAAAATGTGGATATAAACTCTGAAATGTGTTTTCCTTAAGAATTTGTTTCCTTCAAAATATAAAAACCATTTTTTTTTCAGTTTTGTTTGTTTCTTTAAAAACATATTTTTTATTGCATGGGTATTGTGTGCATATCATTATATGAGGGGTTGCTATGGGAATTGTTTTAATCATTTATTATTATAGTTAAAATCACATCATAGCTTTAAGATCTACACCTAATTTTGCTGTAAGTATTACTAAAAAGATTTCTTAAAAAATAGCCTTCTTTCAAAGTTTAAGCTGCTCTTCCCAGGCAGTAATGACTTCTAGACTTTAATCTTATTCATTTCCACTTTCCTTAAAGTTGATTTTTTTTCTTTAAATTTTATTTGGATAACTGATGTTTCAGGACTTTTTAGCCAAATATGTTACATGAATATTTATATCACTGTTGATACCACTTCAGTATTTGTTTTATTTCTATATTTAATATTTAAGATGTTTATCAATTATTCTCCTGCAAGTTATTGACAACATACTTGCCAATATAATCATATAAAGATTTCAGGTATTTCTATATTGGATTTTTATAACTTCCTCCATAGGATGATTTTGTTAATAAGTATTGAAAATTAGATAAAATGTGATCAATGAATCTGGGATATTTAATTCTCCATGAGCTTCTAATGCTTTTCTGATATTCTGATGACATATATGGTTGTCTTTTTGTCATAAGAGTTGATAATGAATTTAATTTTAAGATTATATTACCACAGCCAAGCATTTCCTCTATTCACTTTTACGGACTTAAATGCAAAGATAACAACACATAAGACATATTCTGCCTTTTAAGAGCTTTTATTCTAGTTTAAGAGGAGAGGATATTTATTCCATTTTTTTGTTCTGTATATTCATTCAGTAAGATTTTTTTTAAATATCTACTGTAAGTGTGCCAGATAGACCTGAGACTATACATGATGAATAATACTTAATTTCTTTTCTCAAGGAGCCAAAATAAACATAGGTAAAGAATTAACTCTAATTATTACTGTATTAAAAATACTGAATTTGAGGTATACACAAAACTATGATATTGCAGAAGGCTAACTAATTAATGTTGGGCATAATAATGGAAAACTCCACAGATGGTTTGACATGGGCATTGGTCTTGATATGAGTAGGGTTTGTCCTACCACAGGACGTCGAGAAAGGCATTTTAGGCTATGCGAACTTTATGATCACACATCTAAAAATGTGTGAAAATACAGGATGAGCTCAAGGATTATAAGAAATCTGGTGTGGCTATAATCCTGGGTACATAGTGGAATGATGAGAAATAAAACTGAAAAGGGAGACTTGGAGCCATGTTAAAAAATCTGTTTTATTCTATTGGTAGTAGGAAACCATTAAAGAACTTTATTTTATTTTTTAGGTTGTTTTTAAAAAATCTAGTTAACATATAGTATAATATTATTGGTTTCAAGGGTAGAATTTACTGATTCATCACTTACATATAACACCCAGTGCTCATCACAAGTGCCCTCCTTAATATCCATCCCCCCCCCATTTAGCCCATCCCTCCTCTACCTCCCCTCCAGCAACCTTCAGTTTGCTCTATATAGTTAAGAGTCTCTTATGGTTTGCCTCCCTCTCTTTTTTCCCCCTTCCCTGCTGTTCATCTGTTTGGTTTCTTAAATTCCACATATAAGTGAAATTATATTATATTTGTCTTTCTTTAACTGACTTAATTCGCTTAACATAATACATTCTAGCTCCATCCACATCACAGCAAATGGCAAGTTTTCGTTCTTTTTTATGGCTGAGTAATATTCCATTGTAGATGTGTGTATATATATAAAATGTGTGTGTATATATGCCACTTCTTTATCCATTCATCAGTAGATGGATGTTTGGGCTCTCTCCATAATTTGGCTATTGTTGATAATGCTGCTATAAACATTGGGGTGTATGTGCCCCTTTAAATCAGTATTTTGTATCCTTTGGGGAGATACCTAGTAGTGCAATTGCTGGGTCATTGAATAGTTCTATTTTTTTTGGTAAAGATTTTATTTACTTATGTATTTGAGAGAGAGAGCAAGTGAGAATGAGAGAGAGAGAGAGCATGAGGGGTGCGGAGGAGCAGAGGGAGAGGGAGAAGCAGACTCCCTGCTGAGCAGGGAGCCTGACATGGGGCTTGATTCCAAGACCCCAGGATTATGACCTGAGCCAAAGCAGAGGCTTACCCAACTGAGCCACCTGGGCATCCCAAGATACTTCTATTTTTAACTTAAAAAAAAAAAGATTTTATTTATTTGTCTTTGCATTTGATAATGTTTTATATATGAATTTCATTTTATTCATTTTATAAACATTCATGATCATTATCTTTTTGTTATGGAATGTTGCTTGTTTTCTACTCTCTTGGTCCAATTTGTTTCCTTGCCTTTATTTCTACTCTGACAGTAATATTGCTATCCCTGCTTTCCTTTTCCTCTACAAAGTGAATTCCACAGTGCCTTGAACATAATTGATGCTCAGATATTTGGAGAGTGAATGAATGAATATATGCATATTTATCCCTATTTATAAGAATGTGAAAAATAGAAGGTGAATGCAGGAACTACACAGGCAATTTTCTTTGGAAGAGCCGCCTGTTTCCACATATATGGACTATGTGGGTTTTTCTTCCTATCCTCTAAAGCCTCACACTTTTTCATATAAGTGACTCTACTTACTCCTGGGTTGAAGAAGATGTGACTATCTATATACCCGACCAAACATGTTCAGAAGCCATCATGGTGTGAAAGAAATAGAGGGACAATAATGTTTAATCATAACTCTTTTTCTCAATACTTAAAATGTGACTGTTGCCTGTCAGTGTTTCATTTACTTGGCATTTTTGTTTCCTTACTGTTTTTTAAAAGTAATTCATCTCACAAATAAAAATGCGTATTATTTATAACACTGAAGATGGCATATGAGTTTTGTAACTGAAATATTTTGTTTTCATCTTTAAAAGACTTGTACATACACATATGTGCATCATATCTATACTTACAAATGTTATAAGTGTATGAGATTTATTCTATTCAAAAGGAAACAGGAAAAAAGGTTTAACATTCCCGAAGTTTATTTTTTTTCCTGTGGAAGGATTTCATTTTCAGAAATACATTGGGACAAAACTGTGCTAAAGGGTTATTGTAGAAGAAATGTAAGAATAAATCAAGAACACAAATATGAGTTATTCACAGACAGAATATAAAAGTGATTGCCCTCCAGATTAAAAGAAAGTATAAAGATGGTTTGAAGATTCATTGAACATATCTACACAGGTACAGTGACATGATGAATTTGAAATAGTAGACAGTGGAAGACAAATTTTTTCCACTGATAGAATGATACAGAGTATCTCTATATGTATGATATCCAGAAATAAGCTAATTGGAGAGACTACAAAATACATTCTTTTTTTTTTTTTAAGATTTTATTTATTTATTTATTTATTTATTTATTTATTTATTTATTTATTTATTTACTTATTTACTTATTTATTTAAAGATTTTATTTATTTATTTGAGAGAGAGAGAATGAGAGAGAGAGAACACCTGAGAGGGGATAGGGTCAGAGGACGAAGCAGACTCCCTGCCGAGCAGGAAGCCTGATGCGGAACTTGATCCACGGACTCCAGGATCATGACCTGAGCCGAAGGTAGTCGGTTAACCAACTGAGCCACCCAGCGCCCTATTTATTTATTTGACAGAGAGAGAGATAGAGCAGGAACACAAGCAGGAGGAGTGGGAGAGGGAGAAGCAGGCTTCCCGCGGAGCAGGGAGCCCGACGTGGGGCTCGATCCCAGGACCCTGGGATCATGACCTGAGCCGAAGGCAGACGCTTAACGACTGAGCCACCCATGCGCCCCTACAAAATACATTCTTAAAGTTAAACAAGTTTTGATTTTTAGTCAGGCCAAATTATCACTTTATTTTTTTTAACTTTATTTTTTTGGTAGTCTCTGCACCCAATGTGAGGGTCGAACTCACAACCTTGAGAGTCACATGTTCTTCTGACTGAACCAGCCAGGCACCCCTAAATTACCACTTTAAACGAGGGTTTTCTTCAAAGAACATTTTAATCAGTTGGATTTAACAGATACTTATTGGATTAAGCCTTTATGCTAGGGATAAAGTAGTGAATGAAATAAAAACATTATGCTTATCAAACTTAAACTCTTAGCTTATTCCATTTAATAATATACTTCTCCATTTTTTACTTTGACTCTGCTTTAGGTGTAATCTTTAAATCATTGAGGAAAGTTAAGGAAACAAAGTAAGAGAAGTAATATTAATTGGCCAGATACTTCACAAGACTGTATATATGTTTTTTATACCTTATTAAAAATTAAGGAATTTCCAGGCTTATAGGCTGTTGGGTCCATTTTATGTTTAAGGAGAATAATGTTTAAAGAAGTCCTAAGTCATTCATTCAGTATATTCAAGAAATATTTATTGAGCCCTTGCATTGTACTGGGCATAGTTCTAAGCACTGGAGATTCAGGTCACACAGCTAATAAGCATGAAGGCCAGGATTCAAATTCTTGTCTTAACTCTTAAAACTTGTGCTTTTTGCAGGATGCCTTTTAGAACCCTTGTTGAATGAATTGTCTTAATAATTAGCTACTTTGTATATGTAGACAGAGATACCAGAGACTTGAGAGGACAGGTGCAGTGGATATGTTAACCACACTTTGAGTAAGTTACCCAAACCTCATTTTTAAAATTCTCGTTGACCATATCGTATCATGTAGAATTCTCTTTTCAGAATTGTACATTCCTGTTTTATGCGTGGCTTTCTCCAAATATGTTTATGTTGAAAGGCAAATTTGGAATCCTTGCATTTTATGTAAAGTTGTTTTCTGGGTAACATTTTTTATTCTTGGCCACTCTATCTTATACAGTAATCTCATGATAAATTCTTCTCAGAATTATAGAGCTATATCTTTCCTCCAACAGTATTTGAGAGTTTTTTTTTTTTAAATACGTACTTTGTAATATGGTTTTATTCTTAGTATACCTATTTTATCTATGAGTATTCCAGGGACTTGTAAATATATATTTATAACTGAGAACTTTTTCTAAAGCTCTCTACCTGAGTATCTCACTATCTATGTACATATATGACACACCTTGATATCTCACAGACATGTAAAATTAAACCCAGTAAAAGTAGTAATCATCATCTTTTATCCCAGATCTCCTTCTCTTCTGCTGCCTGTGTTGAGAATGACAATGATCATCTCAAGTTTAACATCATGCCCAAGTCAGACAATAAGTGCTAACCTCTGTTTCTTTCTTTTCACACACCCAATTAGTGACAAAGTCTTATTTATTCTACTTCCTTAAGACTTTTCTCCACTTTCCTCTCCCTTCTCTTTGCTACTGCCTTAGTGAATTACCATTTCTGTGTAGCTGTACTTTTCCCACTGGCACTCTGCCTCCTCCTTGATGAATCTTAGTCCTGAGTCCCAGAACAAATGGCGTCTTGTGTCCACTGAATATGATTCTAACTAGTACTCATTGTAATTGATGTTATACTGGTTTTGCGTGTTTACAATCCACTCCTAGGCTAAAAGTTCTTTGAGGATAGGTGGATGTCATGGCTTTGCAATCATTGCATAGTGCCTACTGTGTAGGAGATATAATAATAGTTGGGAGCGGTAAAAGAATGAATAAAGGATCTATCTTAAAACTTTTTGGAAGTACATTGGATAAAAATAAATAAAAACTGAAAAAAAATAGATGCCTGGTCATTCAGATTATAGTTTCTTCATGCCTGAAAATTTTGTTGTTACCATTTAATTCAGACCACGTTGAAGTTTTGCTTACTGTTGGCTATAAGTGAGTTTTACAAATAAATATTCACAAAAAAATAAGGCTAAAGAGAAGGAGAAGGAAAATATTGAGTTGGCCTATTTTTCAGTTCTATTCTTGTCTGCAGTAAAGACTGCAGCTACATAGAGTTGACATAATAGGCTTATTGAAATTGGTAATAGCTAAACCTTAATGTAACACTGTTTTGTGGCAGGCACTATTTTAAGCGTGTTGAATGTATAAACTTTTTATCCTCACAAATAAGGCTGATATTATTATTCATCATTAATTATTATTTAATAATTATTTCCAAATTACAATGAGTAAACTGAGCCACAGAGGGGCTAAGTGTTTTTTTCCAAAGTCAAACAGCTGATACAGGATGGATTCAAACTTAATCCTGTTTCATTATTCAAAAAATATTTGTCGATTTTATCCTGTGTTCCAGGTACTCTTCTTGGCACTGGGGATGCAGCAATGAACAAGACAAAGTCCCTGCTTTATGTGACTTATATTACACACACACATATATATATATATATAGAGAGAGAGAGAGAGAGAGAGAGAATGTCAGATAATAATATGTTCTATGATAAATGGTAAGCAACATAAGGGGAAAAGAAGTACCTGGATTGGGGAGAGTGGTGTTTACCATTATATAGAGAGTAATCAAAGAAGGTCTGTCTCATAGGGTAACATTTGAGCGGAGACATGAAGGAAGTGAGTCAACCAGATACACTGATATCTTGGCAAAAAATAGTCCAGGGATGTGGAATGACAAGTACAGCCTCCCTTAGATAGGAGCATAATCTGTATGCTTAAAGAACAATAAAGAGGCCAGCATGGCTAGAGCCCAGTGAGTAAGAGAAAGAAGAGTGATAGGAAGTAAAGCCAGAAAGATAAAGAACCATATCCTATGAGAATTTCTAGACAATTGAAGCATTTTGGTTTTTATCTCTTGAAATTAAAGCTATTGTAGGAATTTGAGAAGAGGGGTCTTGAAACATGATCTCACTTCTGTGTTGATATAATCACATCAGCTGCTGTGTTGAGAGTGGACGATAGGGGCAAGAGAAAAAGCAGAAAGACTAATAGGAGGCTATTACAATTATCCAGATTAGAGATGATGGTGGCTTCGGACCTACTGGTAGTAGGAGAAGTAGTAGTGGGTGGTCATTTAAGAGGTTTGAGCTATGGATACATTTTCAAGGTAGAAACAGAATTTGCTGTAGGTTTATGTCTTAATCATTATATTATACTGTATTTGGTGAATATTTTGTGATTGGTCTCTATACAGAGAAGAACAAAAGGCCAGGGATTGACCAGTTATGTCAATTATCTTGTGAGAAGGAAAGATGGTATCATAGCACCATCTCTTCAAGAGTGAGCATAGGGAAATAGCAGTTGCAAGGACTGGTGTGAAGGTCTAGAATGGCCCAAGTATACCAAAACTTTATGAAAGAATGAAAGAAAGGATCCTAAGAGAGCAATAAACAAATTGTCAACTTGCACAACCTGAAATAATTTTTAAAAAAGGAAAAGAAAAAGCCACTGTTAGTAATTTTACTTATCGTAACTATTCAGTTTGCTCCCATAATATTTTAAAACATTAAAAACCTTATAGCGGTGCTCATGACAATATTTTTTGTCTTATAAATTGAATTTGACATGGTCTTTTTCTTGGGTTGAAAGTGAAGTTTTCTGTCTTAAAAACATCAGAAACATTGTGTAGTAGACTAGCTGAAGAACCTCTAGAAGGTTTCATTTATGTGAACATAAATTGTAATGTTTTACAGTGCTTGGACTGCAATGAAGTTTAAGGTACCATAGTAGGCAGAGAAACCTGGGTAAGTGATTTATAGTTTAGTATCTCATTTCCTATGGGAATGTGGCTTCCATTTGAAGAGGAGAATATTATAGTCTTATTTACTATAAAATTCACATATTGTAGAAGAGTATGTTAGAAGTCCCGGTTGAGTTTTTCCTGAATTTATTATCTTACAAAGTCAAATACAGATGCATCTTTCATAAAAGGAATAAGCTTATTCTAAAGAGTAATATCTGAGACTCTTTGATCAACTTATTACATTTTGATGACCATTTCAGATGATGAACAGTAGATGTAGAGTAACCAGAAGAATACAAATGAACTTAAAAAGTTACTGATGAACAGCAACAGAATTAAAAACTCAAAGCTGTTAACAAACAGATTTTTGCCAAACTGGGTTGCAAAAGGAATAATTACTCTAAGATACATTAAAGCTGTTTGCACTTAAACAGGCCATAAAAAAATTCTGCTTTGGGCCATTTATGTTCAGTGACCTAACATTTTAAAATAGATTTGGTTTCTGAGGTAAAAAAAAAATTCTAAAAGAATTCCTCATAATATCATTTTCCTTATAAAGTAATTCTTTGACTGGGAATGAAAGATAAAGCCAGAACATAATAGGAAACAGAGAAAGATGTTTGAGTCTCAGAGGTACCTACTAACTTCTTAATTCAGCCCTTATTTAGAGAGTACATGATGAACAGCTTTTGAGTTATATGGTTGCTCAGTCATAAAACAAGTTTCCAACAGGAGAAGCAAATTAAATGTGTATATGTTGAGAGAGGAGGATAAATAGGCAAGAAATGGATAGGGTCATTAGGGCCTGATATGTGAAAACAGCTGATGTGGAGAAAAAGGCCGAAGCTTAAAATACAGAATTGTAAATTGATGGGATTAATGATGGGTTTTCCTAATAAGAATCGAGTCAACAAATTCTAAATTATCATTTTAAGAAGTCTGAAGTAATACATCCTAGAAAGATTTCCATCTGCAGTAGGTTACCAAAAAAGCCTCAGATTTCCGCCCCCCCACCACCACCGAATGCCTTTCTTTTTACAATGTGACTTGGCAGCTTCTCCCCTTTCTTGAATCAAGGAAGGAATTATGAATTAATTTGACCAACAGAATGTGGCAGAAGTAATATTAGCTCAGAACATAGTGAAGTACACCAACTGAAGAATATAAACAAGTTCCAAAAGGATTTGACTACATTCTTGAGTGGTAGATCCTAGTAAGTTATTAGAGGCAAGTTACTTTTGATGCCAACATCGTGAAATTATCTAAGAAGTTGTAATCACGTAAAGCATCCTTTTGACGACTCTATTAAAAACAAAATCCTGTGCTGAACGGACCCCTTCATTGACCTGATTTTTCTAGCCGAGTGTTTTATTATATTTTAGCATATTGAAACAAGTATTTGCTTTATTTTTAATAGCTTATGAACAAAAATCACTATGAACAGCTAAGGATTTTATACTTTCCAGTTTTCAAACTTTTAAATACCAAAAAGAACCCTTCGGATTTTAGTTTTATTCTTTCTGATTTAAAATGAGGTCATACATCCTTTAAAGAAAGAACCAGATTCATACCGGTGAGTATCTTAGTGGTTAGAACTACACAGGTAAGTTTGTGTAATGGCGTTTTAAAAGACATTCCCAGGCAATTAGCTGAACACATGAAGAAAGAAATTAAAGAGTGGGTGGAAGAAGAGCTGCATATTTTTGACAATAAAACAATAGGAGATGGTTTTCAGTTTGGTACAAGAAACAAGGGGGTGAATGTCTGTATAAGATTACTGTCTCTCTCTCTTCCTTTTTAAATAGTAAAAGATGGTGTAAAATCTGTGTGAATCTGTTAGGGAGCAGTGAAGTTTCCTTTTGTTTGATCTGCAATTGTTGTTGTATGCCATTAGGTAAATTTTGATGCACTTTCAATAAAAAGAACTATTAATGAATTAACGTTTATAAGTCCCTTTGAGCTCATCAGATGAAAGGTGTTATGTAAGTGTAAAGTAGTAGTATTGTGGTGGTTTCCATGGCAACAGTAACTTCCCCACCTGACAGGAACTCACAAAGTAAGGTGGGTGAGTTAAAGTTGCTGTGATAATTTTTGCACTTTCTAATTTAAAGCATTTCAAGCCGGTACTTTAATACTGCATACATATTTTATTTTCATTAACATAAATTACATTTGTTCATGGAGCCTTTTCTACTGTTGTTACTGGTGCATTCCATAGTATTCTAATTATCCAAGTAAAAGACAGTTCATCTTTAAACTACCTGGATGTGGTGCCTTCCGGTTGGATGGGGGCCGGTGGCATGGCAGGTGAAAGAATTCACCCAAGGCAGAACAAAAGAGCTAGAAGTTTATTGAATTCACTGCAAGGGGGCAGCAGGCCGCACAGCAAAGGAGAGACTGTCTGCCAGGAGGCAATGGTGAGGGGCTACAGTTCCAGGGTGGAGTCAGGAGTATGGGAACACATGGAATTTTCCCTTTTTTGGTCATTTTAGGAACTGTGCCTGGTTGTAAGTAGCCAATTGGTTTGTTATGGACGATGGCTACTTAGAGGTGGTTTATCTAATGAGCCTGTTTGCATTCAGCTCAGTAGTCACTGTGGGCCCTTTTGCCTCGTTCATGTTTCCATTGCTCAAGCCTGTTGCCTAAAAGCAGCCTCTACACTGGATATTATCACTTGCAAAATATTATTCCTCTTCCTTATTCCTCTGTTCTTGGAATCAGGAAGTTCTTGGGTGCAATCTTATCTCTGCTACAGTGTGATCTAAAGCAAGTTATTTGTCTCTTCTTACTCTGTTTTGTCATCTGTAAAATGGAAATGTAATAAAAACTATCTCAAAAGATCATTGTGAGGACTGAATGCAATCATATATGTGAAGTGTTTAGTACACTGTCGGATGTATAATAAATACACAATAAGAACTAGGTACTCTATATTGTGTTATTTTCTACCCTTATAATAAATGCACGTAAGGTCTCTTTATCCCTTAGAACTTACTGTTATTATGGAAATATTCAATATCTACATTGTACAACATGCTAGCCACTTGAGCACTTGAAATCTGGATGATGCCATTAAATTGTAACGGGTGGGAGAGTCTGAGTTGTGTGGATGGAGGTCTCAGTTACCGGATTCCCCATGGAAAGACTTAAGTGAGGATCTGCAATCCGATAAAGACAGCCAGAAGGAAAGCAGTAAGCACAAAGCAGTTTATTAAAGTGAAAGTAAACTCTCCAGGTGAGAAAGCAGGCAGGTTCCAGGATGTGGAACTGGCCCCTAGGTTGTTTTGAGATTGGATATTGTTGGGTCTTTCCAGGCTGGAAGGAGTTGTATACAGTGGAGTGAGTGGTCTCTTAGGCTGCTTCCAGTCATTTGGGGGACTCCTCCCATTGGTTGGGAGGAAAAGTTTCTGACTGGATAAGGTTTGTACTGTAATCCTCATGGCAGCCTTTGGGGGTGGGGGGGCAGCTGAAACCACAATGCAAATACATTATAATGAGTCTAAGGGCTGCCTTGGGGCAGAGGTGGAAGAGGAGAGCCCATTCTCTGCACCTGGGGCTCTTAATCTGTCAGTCCCAAGGTCTTGGAAGCCACAAGGTCAGGATGTTGTGCCCCTGAGGTTCTAATGTGTAATCTATTTATCATGTCCTTGCCTCCAGCTCATGTCTCTCTCATTCCCCTGCAAGGACTTGGGACTCTGCCTCAGGGAGTTCCTCCTGTTGCTCAAGTCTAGCTTCTATCTAACAAAATAACTGAATTTTATAAATTTTATTTAATTTTAATAAATTGAAATAATCATATGTGGGTAGAGACTACCAATATTGGACAATGCCAATCTAGTGTAAACCTTTATTTTTTTACCCCTGAGAAACCATCTTATTAGCATTCCAGTTGGAAACCAGGGTTTTAGTCTCCAGCATTTCCCCCTTCTTGTTGACCATGCACACTAATAGCAACTGAAATTTTTATCTTTTTTTCTCCTTTCTCTCTTTTCTTTCTACCTTAGTTCTATTTCTGCTCAGGAACTTCTCCTTGTCCACTTCTCAAATACTTCCTTTCTAATGGAGTCCTCTGCTCATTTTTCTATTATCACCTAATTCCCTGTACTCTTAGCCAGCCTTTCTCCTTTTAGGTCGGTCTCATAAGGGAAGAGGGCTTTTTTTTTCTTTCGATAAACAAAACTTTGTATTTATTCTTTTGACCTAATTTCCTCCTAGCTCCTTTGAAACCTAGCTCCACTGTCATTCCTTCTTTCTTCAGTCTTTTCCTCAACACCAAGCTCTCTCATTCAATTGCAAATAAAAGCTATTGCTCACTCTCCTTTCTTTTATTATCAAAGATCCAAATGACTCATCTATGCTTATTCCAAAACTTCCTCATCTTCCATTTTTCCCTAAATATCTTGTTATCTAGTCAATCATAGACACTCCTTTTGTTGTAGATCACCAAGGACTTCCTGACTTCACTTTCTTAATCATCATTTTCCTTGACTTTAAAATACCTGGCATAATTACTCCGTCTCATCTCGAAACTTGCTCTTCCTTTGGCCTCCTCATACTATACCATCCTATTTTTTTTTAAGATTTATTTATTTATTAGAGAGAGAGAGTGGGAGCACATACAAGTGGGGAGAGGGGCAGAGGGAGAGGAAGAAAGATTGGGGGGGAAGCAGACTGAGCGAGGAGCCCTATATGGGGCTCAGTCTCAAGAGCCTGAGATCATGACCTGAGTGGAAATCAAGAGTTGGATGCATAAGCGACTGAGCTACCCAGGTGCCTATATATATATATATATATATATATATATGCCCATATATATAACATATATATATATTTTTAAGATTTATTTACCTATTTTGGGGGGGAGGGGCAGAGGGAGAGAGAGAATCTCAAGCATGCTCCCCTCTGAATGCAGAGCCCAACACGGGGCTCGGTCCCAAGACCCTGAGATCATGACCTGAGATGAAATCAACAGTCTGATGCTTAACCGACTAGGCCACCCAGGTGCCCCCTATGTTATCTCCTGATTCTTTTGTAACTTTAGTGGCTCCTTTAAGATTTAAGCTTCTGTTTTCTTCTTCCAGCAATGTCCCCTGTACTTATTGCTGGCCCCTGGTAAACTCTCTGATAGTCTTCTACCTGGTCTCTAGTCTGCATTCCCACACCTCCACACCCATTTCTGTCTCTCTAAATGCATCCTTCCAAAGTCAGCTCACCATCATGTGACTGTTTTGTATAAAAATCTTTCATATTTACCTATTTAAAATCTATAGTTTGAACTTCAACAAAACTGAGAATATTCTACCTCTGTTTATTTAGCCTCCTTACTCACATCTTTTCCACCCTGTAACCTGGCAATTCTTAAAGTGTGGTCTAGGGAATCAAGAGGGTCCCTCTGACCCTTCCAAGATGGATGTGAGGTCAAAATTATTTTCATACTAATATTAAGATCTCATTTGTCTTTTTCACCCTTATTCTCTCTCATGAATATACAATGGAGTTGCCCAGAGGCCAAGTGACATTTGATGATGTCATTGTTCTGACAACTAATGGAATATGTACTTTAAATCTTGTGATTTAAAATGTTCTGTTTAATAGCTAACAAAGTAAGTATAGAAAGAGGTCATCCACTCAAACAGAAGTGGGTTTTTTTTTGTCGTTTTGTTTCATTTTGTTCTGTTTTAAGGGGGAAGGTTCTTAAATTTTTTAAAAGGGTTAAAGTGACCTGGGAGTAAAAAGGTTTGAGAACTTCTATTGTAAACTGATGTGACTTTCTCATTGTTGTTTTTTCACAAAATTATGACCATATTTTCCTTCCTACCCCTATTTTAACTATCATCTACGTTTGAATGTTTAGATATGGTTCTAAGTCCATCAAGCCTTTACTCATCTCTACCTTCACCCGAAACAATATATAATCTTTGTTGTTTGTGAATACTACCTGTGGTACTTTATTTGTATCTTTTTTTAAAATGATGTTTATAGTGTTAATATATTTAGGGGATTACTAGATTTGCTTAATTCCTTGAATTAGGGAGCATATAATTTTTAATCTTTGTATTTCTACTGAGCTTTACATATTTTAGGTACTCAGTAATTATTTAATGAGTAAAATTATTCAATAATTCAGCTCCCAGTCTACTCAACAAGAATTTATTTAGGGCCATCTGAGGGCTAGATGCTTGAAAAATGCTCAAGGAGCTTAATGTCTCATAGTAGGTGATAAAATGTAAACAGAATAGTATCTTGATCATCTTATAACATGCTATAAAATGTTTGAGTAGGGTTCATCAGAAGAAAAAATGAGCAAGTGGGCAAATCTTTCTATGGAAATATGGGGTGTCAGAAAATGCTTTAGAGGAGAAGATATACTTAAGATGAAAATTTTGTTTGACCCAAATCATATAAGCCAGGAGCTTCCTAGAGCACATACCTAGTATACTTGCTAAGACTGAAAAAATTATCTTTCAACACTTAAAAATACCAGCTTCCTGGATCTTAAGGAGAGCAGCCTTTATTCTCTTCTTGATAATCTTTTCTACAAAAAGCTTATAAAAAAGTTTTTGAAAATCTTACCACATTTCAGAGAATATCTTCAATTGTTTTGTTACTATTCTGCATTATAAGTATCACTCCAACAAGAATTTTAGCGATTTACTCCTACATGAACATGTAAATTATTTAATAAATTAAAATTGTAGGAATGTCTCGTGGCTTAGTCAGTTAAGCCTCTGCCTTTGTCTCAGGTCATGTTCCTGGAGTCCTGGGATCAAGCCCCGGGTCAGGCTCCCTGCTCAGCGGGAGCCTGCTTCTCCCTCTCCCTCTGCCTCTTCCCTCTGCTCATGCTGTCTCTCTCACAAATAAATAAATAAGTAAACCATTAAAAAAAAAGGAAAATTCTTCAAAGACATAAAATAAAAAATAAAAATAATAAAAAATAAAATTGTAAAATATATATAGCATAAAATTTACCATTTTAATTAACCATTTTTAAGTATACAGTTCCTTGTCATTAAGTGCATTTGCATTTTTTTGCAACCTTTACTAAAGCTTTTGTGAACTTATAAAATTGAAATTCTGTAACCATTAAACAGTACCTCCTAATTCCCCCTCTCCTAGCACTGGTGACCACCATTCCACTTTCTGTCTATGAATTTGACCACTCTAGTTATCTCATATAGGTGGAATCATACAGTATTTATCCTTTTGTGACTGGCTTATTTTACTTGGCATTAATGTCTTCAGGGTTCTCTTTTATAGCATGTGTCAGAATTCCTTTCCTTTTTGAGTCTAAATAATATTCCATTGTATACCTGTACTGCATTTTGTTTATCCACACGTGTTTTGATGGACATGAACATGGAAATTGGAATTACACTTTTCATGTATGGAACTTACTATAATCAAATCAGCAAAACACTAAAGAAGGACATGAAGTTAAAGTCGTTTTGTGGTTATACATATTTGTTCAAGAGGGAATCTACAAATATGTAGGGTAATATTAGAACACATTTATTTAACCAGAATCTTGGCAAATAAGAATTCAGATTGAAAGTTCAGATTGGGTGCAAAAATGCTCAAATTTTGAAAACTACTACTCCAGTTGTATGCAAGCTACGTATTGGACCTTTTTCATCCACACAAATACAGTATCTGCCATACTGTAGTGTTTTAAGAAACAGAATAACAGGTGAGAACAGCCAGAACCTTTTTACTAGGGCTGTGATCCTAGAGCTGTTGCTTCTGATGTTCTGAAAGCTGTTGTTTCTTGATTGTGTATGTTAGTGCCATTACTCATTCGGATGATTGGTGAAGTCTATACACCTCACAGGCTAACATGAAGAAAATCAATTTCAGACTCCTAAAGTATCCACAGAGGACACACAACTTCTATGTCAGTAGGTCACTCATTTTTGGTACTGTGAGTCTGCGACACTATTACTGCTTTTAAAGAAAGAATTGGAAAAATCATATACAGAGCTACTCAGGGACTATGTGCATGTGTACGTGTGTGTGTGTGTACATGAGCATGCACATGCATGCATGCATGTGTGTCTATTTTCTAGTATATATTTCTGGATTTCCACAGCTATAGATTACTAGCACTAAATTATAGGAGGCATGAAAAAGGTGAGGAAATAAATTTTGCTTTTGTTGACTTTTGTTGAATATATCTTTTAAAAGAGTGTGATCAACAATTGAGAAGAAAATAATTCTCCCTTTGTTTTGGACAACTCAGACCAATGATTAAGCATTGTATAAAGACAACATTAACTCACTGTGTTTATATCATTTGTTGTTGTCCTTGAGATATAATTGACATGTAACTATCTGTATGTTAAACACTGGTCGTAACAGTTTGATTTCTCTGGGGCTAGCTGAACATTCCACAAAGATATTTTTTTGTTTCATTTTGTGAAGTCATGTCATTTGCAAATGGATATTCTAAGTAAATAAATAATGCACATACTTTGCGTACAAGTTTCTGACAAAAATTTCCGTATGGTTTAGATCTTAGAGTATACATAGGGATATAGCAAGAGAACAATATACAGTTGTAATTATATGTAGAGGATAGTCATGTTGTTGATATTTTGAATAGGGATAAAAAGGTAGAAAAATAATTATTTGGATGAAAATAACTTTAAAAAGGAAAGCATTTTACATTTGCAATGGAAATTAAAGATGGCTGAATGAGAAAGTAAAAGTGATAGTTAAGGATCTCCTTTGCCTTCCTTATTGGTACACACTGTTCTTGAACTAAATAGTTTATATTTGACACGCAAATTACATAATCCTTGTGCTTCTTTTAAAATTTACTTTAATACCATTAAATTATGATGCTACCAATATGAATCTTTTAAATGAGTTAATGCAATTCTCTTTAATGTATTTTTTTAAAGCTCTTGGTCCTTCTGTTGTTCGTCACTATCAATAAGACATGCACTTTAGAATTATGTTCCCCCCACACTGGTGGTAGAGAGACATCTAAGGCTATCCATCAGAGATCATTTTATATGTACAATCATATGTTTTTACATTAATGATCTTTTATCCATCCATTTTGAGAAAGATATTTAGAGAACTTGCTCTGTGGCAGGTAATTTTCTTGACTTTCTTATGTCTTTGTGAAAACGGCTTACCCACTTTCTCCCAGTAGTTCATGGCGAGAGAATAATGACTGCTCTGTGTTCATGCTTTAGAAAATAAAGAAATATGCAAGAGAACCCCCCACAAAGAAGCAAAAAGAAAAAAAAATTTGATCAATCTGAATGCAAGGAAAGATAATTTTGTAAAATTTAATTTTCTGAGTTGTATTTGAGAATCAACCAGAAACTCGACTTATTTTTAAAATAGTGTAGTTGAAAAAAAAGTCAGTAAAATTTCAAATTGCTATTTATTTCTCTAGGAAGTAGACTAAATTTAATTGTATCCTTCTGAGTTTTCTTTGTATAATACAGAAATTCCTAACATCTAGAATGCTTCATACTTCTATAATTTACCCAATGATAAATTAGTTTTCTCATTCTACAATGTTACATGGACCCATACAGATAATAATTGTAACAATTCTCTAACAATGTATAACATCTCTTTAAAATACATTATATGAGATTTAATAGATAAATAGGCCAAATGAGAAGAACTATTTATTTATTGAAAAAAAACACATTGTATCCAGATGTCTTCATAAATCTTTATTAATCCAATCATTCTATGGAAATTTTGTCAGTGAAAATAGTGAAGTTGCTAAAATTAGTGTCTGATGTGGTGGATACAGCCACATTAAGAAAGCCTAAAGTTTTCTCCCCTTTTGTATAGGCTCCTAAACTAGAAACCTAAGTGCTTAGAAGTTAGAACCCACTAACAAATAATGAACTTCATCTGGAAGGTTATTTGTAAGGAAGACTCTTACTGGATAGTAAGAATTTAGCAGGGCCAAATCATTGAGAAACATTTTCACTAGCTAAAGGAGTATACTGGCAAATATTTTTTCTTGTCTTTGATAATGCTTCTGTGGGTCTTCCAGTTGGTACCCCTAAAATGGTTTTCTAAAATGTTTGACTTGATATGCCATGAAGCGTACTTTAAGAGAATTCAGAAAACATTGTAAGAATGGGGTTTTGAATTTCCTGCTGAAATGTCAGTGATATATCTTTAACTCTTGGGAGTACCTAGTGAGCATCTTGTCAGTTTGGTTTGGCATCTGGGCAGATCCTAGCACAGTGCTTGAGGACTGTAAATCCTCAATGAATGTTGGACTACATGTATATAGTTTTATGGCTAAAAACCATTAGAAAACCTCCCTGATTATACTTGGAATCCAGTTTCTTACAGATTTTCATCTAAATAAAAGTATACATAAAAGGGTACGGATCTATCAAGTTGCTGCTGTCAGTCTTCAAATTGTGTTTATTTGAATATTTGAAAAGGTAGCATTTTGTAAAATTTTGCACAATATATTCATATAATCAGAATCTCTATTTCAATTCTAAAACTAAAAATGCTGTTGTGAATTTTCCCGCCTGCTGACCTTGATAATTTGTTTTATTTCACACTGTATGTTCCTAAAGTATCCACTAATTTTTCATTTAAAAAACAGAAGAGGAATTGGCAAAATAGATCTTTTTATTGGAATAAAAAGAAAGGGACTATTTCTTAATGATTTTAATGCACTGGAGCCTTTATATGAATCTCATCCTACAGTTATAAGAGCATTCTCCGAGGATATAGAATAAAATAAATGCCTAGAATCAAATGATGATTAAGAATTATTTTGGGGCACCTGGCTGGCTCAGTCAGTAGAGCATGTGACTCTTGATTTCGGGGTTCTAAGTTCAAGCCCCATGTTGGATATAAAGATTGCTTAAAAATAAAATCTTTAAAAAATATTGTCAACAATAAATAAACAACATAAGAGATAGCTATCTAATAATGGATGACTATTTCTCTTGATGAAAGAAGAAAAAAGAGAAGGTAATGTTTTTATTTTAAAACTTCCAGCCTGAAATTTGAACAATCTGTATTCCATTCTTTTATCGAGTTAGAGATGATATAATGTAAGAATATTCAGTCTGTCAAAACATTTTGTTTCATAAATCACATACCTGTGTTGTTTTATTTTAATAAATATATAGAATAGCTTCTCTAATAGATGAAATATATAAAGTATACTTATAAAGTAAGCAGAATTGGAAGGGAGAGTCAGGGCTGTGAAATGGGCATACTTCCTCACTGGATCTCAGCTTCTTTGAACCCATGTTCTTTTTCTTTGCCAAAGTTAAATGGACTTCAGAAGGGAATCCATTACCTGACCTAGTACATTTCAGTAGAAGTGATTTTTTAAATCATTGCTCAGTTCAAGTTGCATTTTATTCAAGAGTTTATATTTCCTGGAAAAAATTTTTTTTTTCCATCTTGGGTTATCTGGGTAGATTAGGTTAGATGATAGAGGTAGATCAGATCTCTAATTGAATAGTCAATTAGAGAAAATTGAAGTATTGAATTAAAAGCTGTGGGTAGGAGGGAAGCCAGAGCTTCATAAATTTAAGTAGCTTTAATATTCATTTCACATTTATGAAGCACATACTATATCCTGGATGACAGTATGCTGGTGTTATCCTTGTTTTGTTTTTTTTGTTTTTTCCCACAAAACATCAATATGTAGAGGATACTCCACATTGTATTATGGTAGAAGCCCAAAGAACTGGTATCAGGCTGGGACTGTAAACTTGCCAAAGACATTTGGGGAAGGAATCATTTGATAAGTGGTAGAGAGAACATCAAAATTTCAAGTCATCCAGGGTTATCAGCCTCCTTATATAGTTGGAACTGCACATCCTGCACGTGACTGGGAAATTCTCCATCAGGATCCCAGTATCCTAAATCTTTCTTACGTAGGCTAAAAGACTTGCCCTGAGGTTGGAGTTCTGGATCTCTAGACTGCCTGGCTCCTGTTGACTGCATCACATTTTCTTCTGGTTTGAAAGAGATGGACAAACTAAAGAAATGGCCCCTGAAAGCGATGGACAAAGCATCTCCAGTGTCAGGAAAGCAGCTACAGAGGCATTGTCCTCCACGTTAATATTGTCCACTTACTTCTGTGTGATTTCTTTACATACTTAAGCACTCTGTTATTTGCTGAAAATGAGACCTTTGTGTCACCAAAAATAAAAGAGGAAAATGAGACAGTGTAAAACCAGGGATTTGTTCTGAGGATCACACGTGGTGATCTGATACTAAACGTGGTTCTTTCTTGTAAAAACAATTACTGGTCAGCATCGAAAGGATGAGCTTACTTATTTTCTTATCCAAGTAAAAAGGAAAGGAAGGAAGTACCAAAATAGGAAGGGATGAGTAAGAGAATAAAAGAAAAGAAAGAAAGCACTTTTAAGTCTGATGCATTTTTTTTAAGGCTTACGCATCCAACTACAATAGACTAAAAAAAAAGTCAGAGCTATATGGTGTTCTGTATAATCTGATTGTGTTTAAATCTGCGTTAGTAATTCTAGAAGTAGCATTCTTGAATTTTTCTTTGCCATTTTCTTCTAATTTAGTCTTAAATTCTCAGTCAAAAACAACAAAACCAAAGTGGTTTTCGAAGGAGTTCTCTTTTATTAGTGGTCCATTTTTTGACCTCCCACTGAGCATATACCTCTGCAGAATGAATTAAAGTCAACTCCAGCCTGTGTTTGAACCTAGGAGCTTGTTTTCAACCTATTACCTATGGTTTTAAAATTTTTTGAACTTGGGTAAGAATTCAGACTTTAATTTTATTGCCTGAAGTGCTTTTTCTCCCCTCTCCAATTTCTTAATATTTTACTCTATTAGTAATGCTGTCAAAAGTACTGTGTGGTTTTTCTTTCTTCCACGATGTATTGGAAATACCAAATGATATTTATGCTACTTTGGAAACTTATTCATTTTGACTGTTATGACATCATGCATTTACATGTTTAAGGTTTATATGACTTTCATAGTCTGATCTACATTGTGACAACTATTTTAATAAAACAGTACTAATAAGCCTGGGAGTTTTTTTATTAAAGTAATGTGTCCTATGAAAAGTGAGATATGTCTACTTGCTGAGCCTTTATTTTAACTTTAATGTCATCGAAACTACTTCCAGTAATTTTTCATAAAAGGTAGAGAAAAATTAAAATGTATTCAAAACTGCTTTAGCTTTTAGAATATAAGTATTTTTTCTCTTTATTACTGCATGAGAAATTCAAAAGGGCATTTAGATTTGATTCAGGCAGGTGTGTCCCCTTTTTTCCACCTGCCTCGTAAATAATTATTTTCGCATGGAAAATTGCTATTATAGTTGTTATCACCCTGTGATTACTTTTGCTTACACGGTATCACATTTTAACTTATAATCTCTCTCTGGCTTCAGGAAATATCATTCATTCAAAGGCATGTTTACTGCACGCTTACTCTGTCCTTAAGCAGTCAGCAGGGAGAGTATCTTTTATCTCTGTGTCTCCAGTCGATAGTAAACCTGGTGCTTAATAGGTGTTTAGTATCTGCAATGATTGAAGAGGGAAAAAGTCTTTTGTACAATTTGAAATTTCAGCCATTGCTGTTCAACAGATATAAAGTTTCAGTTATGCAAGATGAGTAAGTTCTAGAGATCTGTATGATATTATGCTTATAGTTAACAATAGTGTATTGTGCACTTAAACATTTATTGAGGCTAGATCTCATGTTAAGTGTCCTGACGACAATAAAAAAAGATATCAATGAAATTTAATTTTAAAGTATCTTTACATATTTGCATAGATATAGTAATGCATTTTTACACAGTTCTACCTAGCTTTTGCTCTGAGTGAAATCCAAAAAAGCAGAATCCTAAAAGTAAGTGTCCTGTCTTTATCTTTTCCTTCAATGACTGCCTATTCACCTTCCACCTTATTTATATTATGTTTATTTATTTAATTTTGATTTTTATATTCTCTGACTGAACCTGGCTATAAGATGGATGTTTTCAATTCAAAACTAGAAACAAATTTATAAATGTAAAAGGCATTTGTTCTATCCCTGAATAGATATGTTTTGAACTGTACCCAGAATGTCAGCAAACTTAACTTTCATTGTGGCTTCAGTTATCTTCAAGGTGAACTTTTATCTCAGTTCAATTTCTATGACTTTATCTCCTTAGTGGTTTGATAGGGATGTGGTAGAACCTGAAGCCTTCTGTGCTCCACCTTCTTAGATCTGGATGCTATTAACTGTGGGGTGGGTCAGCCCAACAAGAATAAATCTTGCATAGGCCCCATTCTGCAAAGATAATAATGCTTACATGATTCACCCCATGTGGCTAAATGATAGCGAATCTAAGTTCTTATTGGTAATTGGAGTACATCTTTTTAGCAATTCTGGGATCTCCCTTTAGCTTCTACTCCATAAAGGTGGCAGGAGGATAATTTGAGAACCAAACTCATAGAATAAATTTCATGTAGATTAGCTATAATTAGTATTTATGTGTATATGTTTATACAAGCTTCACAGCTTTGCATCTTGGGCAGTCATCACTGCAGGACGGCTCCAGTATTAGCTACCAAAACGAAAATCCTACTTTATTAAGGTGTAGGTTAAATCAGTATTTTTCAAACTTTCGAAATGGTATTCTATACTACGTTCTCAATATTATTTTAATTTCCAAAATCAAATGAATATTGTGCCATAGTAAATCAAGGCAGTGGAACAGAACACTCTTTTGTTTCCATGTCTTACCTTTTTTGAAAAATCACTGAATTAAATTTTGTCTCCAGATTACAAAGGCAGTATCTCTGTCCTGGTTTAGATACGTCTGTTTTATCTAAAACTTCAGTTTTAGATTCCCATGCCTATCCAGTTCCATGTTGATTAGTCAATGAATGAATACATTCATTCAACAAATATTTATTGACTGCCTACTACGTGCAAGGAAGCAGGTTGGGTTTATTGAACTCAAAAGTGAATTGAGCAGACAAGCATCCCTGTGCTTGCGGACTTCACATGGTTTTAACCAGAGTTGGGTTGCTAGTTATAGGGATGTATGTATCTCTGAATGCAGTTTCATAGTATTTAACCTTTGCAGAGCCAGCTTTTTAAAAATCTAAGCTGTTTCCTTTCTTAATATTTGTAACATCTGCACAAATGATAACAATATGATGTTCCTCTCGTGTAAATGCCTGCTGGAAAATGCTTTCTGAGCCCTTCCTAAGTTTTGTTAGGAATAGAACAGCTGTTCATATAGAATATGGACTGTCTGCCTTCTGAAAAGTAACTTCCCCTGTTCCCCAGAAGCCCATGGTTGTTTCTTTTATCCTGCTAGCTTACATCCCCATTGCCCAACAACTGGAATTAAATTTAGGCGTTTGTTGTTTTGCTGGGGTTTTGTTGTTTAATTATTCTCAATGAAGTGTTGGTTATACTATCAAGTCTTTGTAACCGATGAGCAATTATTTGCTTACTCTTATCTGGCTAGAGTTAACTAGCTTGTTTCTAGATAATAAAATAATTCTTAGTTCTCACCATTCCCCAAGAAGACCTATACCGTATAATATGAAAACAGAACTGAAAATGTTAGTGCGGTTTTTACTTTTGAGCATCAGTTTACACATTATGACCTACATAACAAATGTATTTTATTTACTTCAGATATTTTTAGTATATTCTTCCAAACTGTGGGATTCACAAGACTAAGGATTTGTGTTACGCTATTTTGCGGTAGCATTCAGAAGACAATTTACACTTAAGCTTTGTACAATGTAATTTTTTTCTTTTTTGTTTAAAAAACAATTAAATGATAGTATTTCTTTTAGGACATATCTTCATTTTTGTTAATTAAAAGACAGGAGGGTAGAAAATAGTAACAAAGAGTTCCAATGACACATTAGAACACTAAATCTCTTTGAGTATCAGCGAGTTCTTAGAAAAAATAAATACAATAAAACTAAACCACCTAGTCATTGTTCTCTTCATCGAATACAGTTTTTAAAGAAAACAGGTCAAACCCTTTGTGAATATCAGAGTAATGATCTCCTCTCCTACGACAACAAACGTTAAATAAATTCGTAATGCACTTTAAAAGGCTAGAAGAAATGTGTAAATGTGAACCACATAGGGATCCTTTCATCCAGAAATTCTTCTTTGACTTAAATTAAGTGCTGCCTATATATATTCATATATATACCATATTGCTCAGTACACTGTAATAACTATTCATTACGTATTCCTCATTATACTGCACACTATGAAAGCAGGGTTATGGTTTTATCTTAGAGCCTGGTCAACCAATCAGTGTGTGTGAATGTGTGTATGCAAGAGAATTCTAATTAGCCTCTTTAGCTCTGGTTTTGCCTTTTCCTTTACTGGCTGAAGTCGTTGTTGCTGTTTTTTAAATTAAGTGATCATTATGAGAATTGTGATCAGTAATCTATGACATATTTTATATTTTCTTTCTTGAGCTTTAAGTTACTAAAATAATACATACTTTTTAAAGTAATATAAATAATATTAAATAATAATGATAAATTAATGCTTATTTAAATAAAATAAAATTTTATTTTAATAAAAATGCAACTGTGTATTATTGTGGTGATAACTTGTTTACTTTTAAAATTAGCTTCTTTATCTTTTGTATTTAATTTTGACTTTTATCAAAGAAATACATGCACACAGTTAAAAAATCAAATGGCAGAAGGCTTATTATAATGAAAAATAGCATTCTTCTGTCTTGTATTTCCTACTACCCAGACCAACTATATAGAAGTAACAAGTTTCTGGCATTCATATCCACAATTTATTTTATATATCCATAATTGCAAATGATATGCTTATCGCTAGTTCTTGATTTATCTATTTTTCAAATTGATATAATGAATAATGAATTCATTTCAAATGAATAATGAAAATGAAGAAACTAGTGAGAGAAAAGCATGCAAATAAAAAAGTGAATAAAATCTAAGTTAACATATTCTACAGTTGATATCTGCATAGGGTGTTTTGGGTCCATAAAGAATAGGTAAGTATTTTAGGTCTCCCAAATTACTTTGAAGAATAACTGTATTATTTATGCTTCCATTACCAGTAAACAAAAGAGTGCTCATCTTTCTGTATTCTTGCCAACACAGTGTAGAATCCAGCATTCAAATGTGTGCTCTTCTGATGGCATGAAGTGGTATCTTACTGTTTTTTTTTTTTAAATTTGTATCTTCCCAATAACTAGTGATTTTGAACATTTTAAACTATACTTGATAGCTGTTCTAGCTTACCCCTCTGAGAAACTGCCTGTTCAGGGTTTTTGCTCATTTTTCTATTAGTTTTCTCTGAATATATTTTAATATTAATTCCTTGTTGGTTTTAAGTCTTCTCTCAGTTTATTTATAAAATTTATCTATGGTATCATTCATTGAAAAATTCTCATTTGGTTTGGCCAGATCTATCAATTTTATGCCTTACTATTTTAGGTCTTGTTTCAGAATTATTTTTTTTTAATTAATTTTTTTTTTTTAAGATTTTATTTATTTGCAAGAGAGACAATGAGAGACAGCATGAGAGGGAGGAGGGTCAGAGGGAGAAGCAGACTCCCTGCTGAGCAGGGAGCCTGATGTGGGACTCGATCCCGGGACTCCAGGATCATGACCTGAGCCGAAGGCAGTCGCTTAACCAACTGAGCCACCCAGGCACCCCGTTTCAGAATTATTTTTTAATTTTAGATGTCAAAAATAGTCACCTAAGTTTTTCTATTAGCTTTGAAAGGATAGCTTTCACATTTAAAACCCTTTAATCTCACTGGAATCCAAATTCGTACATGGTATAAAATAAGGAGCTAAGTTTATTTTTTGCCAGATTCTGAGATGGTTTTTCTTTGCCATACAATAACTCAGCACCAACCTTTTCTTTTACTTTGTGATGTTACCTTATATAAAACTCCGATTGATATGTGGGCTTATTTCCAAACTCCATTTCTCTGTCTGCACCTGGCTTTGGCAGTAAACCTAATATTTGGTAGAATGGATTCCCTCTCTTTGTCCTTTATTTATTTATTTTTTTTAAAAGATTTTATTTATTTATTTGACAGAGAGAGAGAGCAGGAACACAAGCAGGGGAAGTGGGAGAGGGAGAAGCAGGCTTCCCGAGGAGCAGGGAGCCCGATGCGGGGCTTGATCCCAGGATGCTGGGATCAAGACCTGAGCCGAAGGCAGATGCTTAACGACTGAGCCACCCAGGCGCCCCTCTTTGTCCTTTATTTTTGAAGTTTACTTTGAGCTATAGCATATACTTTTAAAGTGGGTTTGTGGATTTTATTTAAAAATCTAGAATTTATAGATTGATTTAGGAAAATTTGATATCTATGGAAATGGGAAGGAGAAAATAAGCCAATATGGAATTAGGAAATAATTTAGATTGCTACATATTAATAAGAAATCTATTTCTTTTGGTGGCATATAGCAGGCAAAAAATTATTATGGAAGAAAGATTAACACAAGGAAAATCAAGAGGGGAGCCTGCTCATGTGCAAAATTCTATCATTAAGAGACAAATGAACAATAGAAGCAATAAAGAAAGACTGCTAGAATGTGAAGAACAGGCATTTGAATTACCTTAATTTTTGTGACTTCGAGTTACCTTGATAACTAAAATAATGGTTTCAAACTATGCTTTGCAGAATACCTGAGACTTTGTAGAATACCCCCAAGGTACCTGGGAAAAGAACAGGTGGTACTAAATACTGGGGGCTCTGATTCAACCAGAATACTTGAATACTTCATTTTTATCTGTGTAACTAGTTGACCCATCACTAAGATTTTATTGGAAGAAAGGATTTTTAGCCAGAAGTGTTTGGAAACAATTTAAATAAAATTAGTGAAATGTCTAAATGGTATATGATGTCATCCGTTCTTTTCAATGCCTGTGGAAGGCATTGCTAATAGAATACAGGACTCCTTCCTGCTAGACTCAGATTTAATCTCCATATAGCTTTCCATGTGGTCACTAACAATCAACCAAGTTGGTGTGTCAATCAAAATCCATTTATTACCTGTGTACTATTAAATTCTGTAATTTTGTTGGTCCTTAAGAACACTTATTTTAGCCTAAGAAAGGTATGAGCTAAATCTTTCAGATTAAAGAAGGAAGAGGCTAGAAAAGAGAGTTGTTAAGTAGGAAATGGGTCTAGGAAATACTCATTCAAGTAACTATTAAGGTAATAACCCTTACTTTGCAATTATAAGGAGAAAATGCTTACTACCAATGTGTTAATTGTGGAAAAGCCTACAAAGCTCATTAAGTATGTGTTGAAGAGGCAGTTGAAATCAGTCATGTTTTCAGTTGGGAATCTTGAGACATAAATAATTGTATTCTATAAATTATAAAATTTAATCACCAAAAGTTTAAACCTGCCAAATCAGTGTAAGAGTGGGAGATAAAATCTGCATCTCTTAGAGATGCATCCCATGCTGTCTCCATGGTCCTTGCTTTGGTCCAAACAATAGATTTTAAACTTCTCAAAATTAAAATGTAGAAAAGCATTTTCATACACATTTGCAGAGTTCCAAAGCAATGAATGCATTAACAGTTATCTTTATTTGAGGTTGATTATGTTTTTTGTGCTATGAAGTCATTGAACTAATTGTGACAAAAATTTAAAATTAATTTTAAAGCGTGACAGTTATTTGTTTCTATTAACAGGGCTATTCTAATGTGATGCTGGGATTGAGTTTACCTAGGACTCCATATCAAGGTTGACTCGAAAGTCTTGTGGAAGATCTGGGAGAAATTCGTAAGTGGCCTTTTGATAATTCTTTTTGGTTCGTTGTGCTTTTGTCTGTTTTTCTAGTGTTTATTTTATTCTTTAATTGTTTGGTTAGGTATCTTTGCCCAGATGTTAAAGTTATTAGTGAACCACAGAGACTTGTGGTTCCTATAGTATGACTATAGGAATATTTACCACTGTCGCTTCTCTTGCCTTTCCCATTTCACTCCTTGCTGTGCTTTCCCTTCCTATTAAACTTGGTTTCTTTTTTTTTTTTTTGAAAATTATTACAAATTTATGCAGAAGATGAATTTGGTTTTGAAATATTGAAATGATTAGTCAAGAAAAGCACTTGGATTATTTTTGGTTATCATTATGCGATTTTTTATACTCATGTTTTCAGTATTACTTTATTAAGATTGAGTTGATGTTGAGGTTTTTGGGGGAATCTAGAAATGCCAAAAATAAAGAGAATAATGTACTGGTAATGATTTTTTTTTTGAAACTTTGATTTTTCTTATAAACTTTTTGAGATCCAGCAAATCAGCTGTTTAGAAAGCATTTGTTTTTGTTTGTTTGTTTTTAATGTTGTACTTCTTTAAATCTAATGGAAATTTTCCTTGATGTTTACAGTGTCAATTTAGAGAACTTTAAATCCATTGTTTGGTATAAAGCAAGGGTCACAGACATGGCATGAGATGCATTTCCAAAAGATGTAGATTTATTTCCCACTCTTACTCGATATATAATGTTTCTGTAAAATTATTTTTTCAGTGTCACCACTGAACTATGGTATCAGTCAAGCAGTAGGTTATAGCTGGCCAAATCTGTAAAAATATAATTATAAAAAGAAAACTAAAAGAAATTTTAGGTGAGCAGTTTATATCATTTCTCATCCTAGTCTTAACCCCAAGAGAAGGAAACCATGGTGTCTGGTTTCTTCTGAATTATTTTTATTTCTTTCCCACCCCACCCCAGAATTCTTTATCAGTGGGGTTCACCGAAAGTGTAGGACAGGCCTCAGGATCCTTATTGTTCTGCCTATATTGCTCTACCCATTTCTGAAACTTTCTCCAGATGGAGGTTGCATATCTTCCCTAAGAGATTTTTTTCAGTGTGCTTGAATTATATAGTCAAATATTTCTCAGGCATTTTACCTACTTGTTTTGACTGTGGACTTCTTATTTTGTACCAACTTTATTATTTTGCCAGATATAGAAAGAAAATGATTCCACATTTTTTAGGATTTAAGATTTTTAAAGCACTTTGGCAACTTTTTACTTCATTTTACTCTTTAACTAAACTCATTAATTTTACTCTTGCATTGCTTATGACATAAGGATGACCTTATTATCCTATGTTTAGTAAGTGGGGAAACTAAAACACAAAGAATTTAAATGATTTGGGAAAATTAATATAGCCTGTTGTGATTTTATAGTTAATAATAAAGAATAAACAATTAGGTATTACTAGACTATCTGCTAAAGCCCAATCATTTTTTTTTTTCTGGGTTAAGTCCTTTATGCTTACTATAGACAGTGGCTTTGTTGATACATTCTGTCTTTGTAAGAACTTTTAATATTTAAATCCTCATTTGTTGAGTAATAGGACATTTGTTTTAATAAAAGTAGGGAGATTTAAGACTTGTAAGTGGGAGGTACCTGACAATGAACATCATGAAACCATGAAAGAAATGATTTTTAGAAAATAGTCTTTTTCCCAGAAGGGAAACATAAAAAGGTTAGTTCTCAAAACTGCTTCTGTAACTTGCTAATTAGACTTTTTCTAGGCGTATGCTTATAGTAGTTTTTATATTTTTAAATGAAGACCAGCCACATATTGGTGGAAATAATGCATATGCAAAATGGCAGTGGTTCATCTTAATGAAAAAATACATTCCGAAAAAGTGTTTTTTTCTTGGGAATATATAGAATTATGGACCCTAGAGCTGGAGGCATTATGACAAGAGAAGAGTGGCATGATGGAGAGGCAAGGATTTGTGAGTCAGGTAGATCTGGCTTTGCATCCCTCTAGCCATATGCTAGCATTTTTAATCAACTTTGGTTAATTTCCTTAAATTGTTGCACATCGGTTTTCAAATTGTAAAACCAGGGACACATACATGGTTTGTTGGATTATTGTAAAAATTTAGCACATGATACGTAGCTGTTTTCAAGAAATACCAGTTTTTTTCTTCAATTGCCACTGTTGTGTTCCCTCCCCTCCCCAAATCCCTAAAGTGAATACTTGGTTGAATCTTCCTCTTTTTAAGCAATTTCTTTAGCATTATCCCCATTTTATCTCTCAGAGAGGTTAAATAACTTGCCCTAGCCTCTACTTCTAAAATGGTAACTAAAATATTATTTCATATAACTTACAACTGAGACCCATTGTGTGTTTGGGTCAAGTGGTGGTTGGCTAAGTGTGGATGTATATGTGTGTGTTTTACTTCATCATAGTCATAATTATTTTCAGAGTTTCCATCATAAGAGTATTAAATTCAATTAAAATATAAGTTTTAGTTATTTCAGTGTACTAGAAAGAAACTTTATTCTCATACTTAGAGAAATTGCTATAAGCTTCATAAATACTTGTTAAAAATTAAGCATCATACATGACAATATATTGGCTCAAATTTTCAAGTTATCGAAAAGTAAATGGACCAAAGAGGAAGCTGATTTGGCTGACGAAGGTCTGGGTCAGTGATTTCTACTCACGGCATGCTGATATTCCTTAGCAAGAAATAGAGTGGACAGAACTGCAGATAGACAGGCTATAGAGTGTAGCTTTGAGAATGGAGGCTTGGAAATCAGATTGCCTAGATTTGAAGCTTGGGTCCAGGACAGACTTACTGTATGTGAAACCACGGACAAACCATTTAAATTGTCTAACCCTTAATTTCGGAGTCTAGAATATAGAGATAAAAGACCTACTTTACAGAGTAGGCTTGAGGACTACGTGTATAAATTCATATAAACATGTATAAATTCATAGCAAACATTAAAAAAACTGGGTGTTTTATTTCCTATTGTATTAATTTCACAAGTTGACTGTAGTTTCAGGCTATTTAGCAAATATGCTGTATAGCATTCTAACTTTGGTCCAAGAAACGGTAAAAATGAGATAGTTCTGTAAATGTGATTTTTGTGCTTTGGTCAGCATGTGTATTAGTTTTCTACTGCTATATGACATATTACATATTTAAAAGCTTAACACATATACTTTTGTTAACTCACAGTTTCCATGGGATAGGAGTCCAGGTACAGTTTAGCTCAGGGTCTCGTAAGGCTGCAATCAAAATATTGGCCAGGCTGCATTTTCAAATGGAGTTCAGAATTCTTTTCCAAATTCAGTGGTTTTTGGATGAATTTAGTTCATCAGGGTTGTAGGACTAAGATCCTCAGCTCCTAGAGGCCATCTACAGGTCTCATGCATGTGACCCTCTCCATATGTAGTCCACATTATAGTAGCTTGCTTCTAGAAAGCCAGTAGGAGAATCTCTACTGTGTGATAGCAAGATAAAGCCATATGTGTATATGTATGTATGTGAATATAGAGTGTGTTTATATGTATTAACATAATCATTGAAGTGACATCCCATAACCTTTGCCATATTGTATTGGTTAGAAGCAAGTCATAATCCTACCCACATAAAAGAGGAAGGAATTCTATAGTGTATGAACATGGGGGCCACCCTAGGGTCTGTCTGCCACAGCATGATAAACTTCTTAATTTAAAATTCATATAACCTATTACTTTAGATGTTTACAATTAGGTACTATTTAATAAAAAGAAATATTGTCATTAATGGTAAACTTTTATTCTCAGTTATGCTTATGGTGTTACTCCTAACAGGTCATTCCTCCCTGTCTAAGATTTATCCATTATTTCATGCTGGCTAACCCAAGGTTAAATGCAGCCTACCCTGGTATTCTATACTCTCCAGAATCTGCCAAAACCCAAATACTAACCTTTTCTCTTCATTATTCTGATATAGATACCTTGAACTGCTTGCTTTACACTTGCCCACTTTTTTGTCAATTCACATCCTATTGTTTTTTTCTTTTCTCTATCTCTTTAAAGCACATTTACATCTCTACCTCTTCATTGTACTTGTCCTGTTTCTTTCCTCCTTTTCAGCCAGCCTAGGGCTTTTCCTGCAGAGCATCATACCTTTCCATAGATTTCATCACTGTCCTTGGCTTTGTGGGGAATATAAGGATTAATACTATACTGAATAATGATCTCTAGGGCACCTGGGTGGCTCAGTTGGTTAAGTGACTGTCTTCGGCTCAGGTCATGTCCTGGAGACCCGGGATCGAGTCCCGCATCAGGCTCCCTGCTTGGCAGGGAGTCTGCTTCTCCCTCTGACCCTCCTCCTTCTCATGCTCTCTCTCTCTCTTAAATAAATAAAATCTTAAAAAAAAATACTGAATAATGATCTCTAAAGTAAATGTAATTTGATAAGCATGTATATTTGTACGATAGTGAGCCAGGTGAGAAGAAAATGTGAAATGTTTAGATTTCACCTGTAATACTGGTTTTCTAATATGCAGAGGCCCCTTTTAATCTCTTGCTTGTTGATCACATCAGTGTTAGAGAAGTGTACATTTTTGGCATTGGGTAGGTCTGGCTGCTGGTCTGATACTGGTTCTTTTGTAGAAGAGCTGATTGGAGTAGTTTAAAACACTCTTTTACAGAATCTGAGCTTGCAAAATCTATTCTACTAACCTATCATGCTAGTTTTCTGTTACTCTTTTTTAATGTTGTAAAGGACAGAATTATATGGAAGCATCTGGATATATGAACACATATTTGGGGTGTTATGCTTTGAAATGTTGAGTTCACTAAAAAATAATACATTTGGTCTCCAGAAAAGTGGGTTGAGAAGAATGTATCTGCAAGTAATAGAGCAATATTTTTTTATAAATTCATATTAAACCGTTATTCCAAGTTTCACTCTTACTGATTCTACTGTGATCATAGAACCTGGGCAGAAATACAGCATTATATTTTAAAAAGGTGGAAACTTATTTCTATCAAAAAAAAAGAGTTTACATTTATAATTTTAAGTTTGCGGTTTGGAGTGATCCACTAATAAAATTTCTGATACCATTATACACAACATCAAAATATGGATTTTAACTGGCCTGCTTTTCAATTCAACTGAACATTAAGTACATTTTTAATGGTCTTATTTGCTGGAAAGAATACCATTACAATAATCTGCCTTTTACAGCCCATATCAAATATGAACCAGCATCACTTATTACAAAGTTTGTGCTTTGGGAGACATTTTCACGGCATCTATCAGTACTGCCCCACATTTCTTGGAATTAGTCTTTAATGATATCATTTTCCAAAATGAGTTGTTGCTCAAACTTACTGATTGTTTTGTGGTTAAAATCTGATCCAGCAACTATATTTAAAATGTCATACAAATTTGTAAGGAACGATCCCCTGAAACTACTGTTAACATTAGTAATTGTATGAAAATATTGTAGGAGAAATGTGATGCAGCTTGATTTTTTTTTTTTTTTTTTAGTTTTTTTCCCCCCTATATAATATCTGAGGGATGAATAAAAAACCTCATTTTTAACTGTTGGCAATTCCAGTTTTTACTATTGTCTGCTGGAGAACAGAGGACTATTACTGTAGGTGTCATGTAAAATAAAGTTGGAGGCTGAAGCCTTCTTTGCGCTGTCAGCCTTATTAAGGAACTCTTCATGTGTTGAACCCAGCACCCGGCATTGTGTAAGTGATGCATGGGAGAGCCTGGGGAGACCTTTCTCTCTCTTCACTGTGGCTTTATTAGGTCTGGCTCACATGTTCGTTGTTGCTCTGCCTATCCAACTTTCTAGCTGCAACTCACAGCACAGTAGGTCTAACATAGATTGACGCCTTTGCCTCAAGACTGATTGAAACTTGTGTCTCAGAGTTGCTAATGCTCACTGAACCATTTTATTGAAGATAAAGTAAATAAAATAGATTGCCATATGAGAATTCTCTGAAATCCAGTGGAATAATTTGGCAGGTTTAAGCCCATGAAGAAGGCAAAGCGGTGAAACAGATGTGAATACTTTTTATGTTCAGTATATCAAGGGATAAATATTCTTGTTATATTAGGCCTAAATATTCATTTTTGTCCCTACAATTAAATGTTAACCATAATTCTCAATTGCCATATTATTTTTGGTCTTAAACAATGGGTCCTCTGTAAGAAAGTTATGTGAATAAAAACTTTTGAGACTACAACATTGTGTGATGATTTTTTTCTTTGCCTTTTTCTGCTTAAGTGCATGGATCAGTAGCCTCAGATTATTTAATAAACAACACGAATGGATTTGCCAAAGTGCACTCTAGAATCTTAAGGTTGGAAAATAACAGTAAACTTTAGCCTACTAAAAGATGCTAGTCATCTTGAGTGTTTTATTCATTAATTAAGAGTATGTGTTCACATGAGAGCAACCTTTTTTGGAAATAGTCCTATGAAGTTTTTTTGTGTTTTGCTTTTTTTTTTTTTTACTATAACTATTAGATTTATATAAAGAATTTTAAAATATATGTTTTGTGTATATTATCATCTGAAATAATTTAGGAGGAAAAAAGTTAAAGTGGCCTTAGCGTCTTGAATTCTGTGAAATTATAATGACAATAGTATATGATACCATAATATATGCTGATATATTTAATTTGTAAATTACAAGGATCTGAGCACTTGCCTGAAGATGTGTGAAAAGTCTGCTGCAGAGAAATGAAGATCTCTTATTTGATTGCCTGGGTCAGATTAAAAGTAAATATTTACAGAAGAAAGATCAATAAAAAGGTTTTGTTGGAAAAGTTTCTGAATTTGCTAATTAAATATAGCATTTCTCCTCAATCTTATAAAGAATCTGTCAAATAAATACTTTCTTCTGTAATTTTTCTTGTGTTTTTTCCAAATGCAAAATAGTTGTAGTTTATACCCCTCTTTAGTTCATTTAAAAAATTTGCTAATACATTTTATTCATTTGTTTCTTAGATAATGATTCATGCTTACTTTTTAGTTATATCCATTAAATACATTTTTCTTGTCTCTAGGTACCCAGTAGCCCATCAGTTCTCACAACTATGGACTATTTATGTTATAATAATTTCAACTAACTCTGTCATCAATTAGATACAAAACATGCAATTTATTCTCATATAAACAATGAACCATCTTAAATATCTGACAGTCTTTTTTACCATTGTAAATAATGTTATCTATCAAGAATTGCTAGTTCTTAACCATAAGTTTGACCCTTTTTCCTCCGTAGGACTCAGTCGGTCCCAGGGTTCGGGGTGTCTCTGACAACATGCAGGGCTGAACAGCAGTAAACATGCTTCATGTTTTCTTGCAAGTGAACTGGAAGAGAAGTTGTGCTCACATTTCAGTTTTTTCATATAGCAAGGCTGGAAGTATAATTAGTTATTCGATATTAAGTAATGTTATATTCTTAGTGTTCAAGTGCCCTTTATTTTATATTTCTCTTCCTTGTTATAGTCTGTACATATTTCTCTCTGGTTATTCAGAAATGTTAAAGTCCATTCCTCTATCCAGACCCATTTACTCTGGTCTCCAACTATTTATCTCCTTTGAGATTTTGGTTTTCAATGTGAACCTGCCTTCAGGAAATTGTGTGTTAAGAAATGTTTTCTTGAAATGAGGAGAGCATTACTCTGAGACCCTGAGAAGCCTTAGTCCCTTTAACAATCTATGCTAGACGTTTAGTAATATGCCAAACTGCAAATAAGAGGAACTTACAGTAGAGGAAGTGCATTTAATGAGTCAATTCCTGATCTCACCCTTGATTTCTTTATACTCTACCTCCTCTCTTGTCACCCTTTGTTCCTGCTTTGCCTTTACACTTAATTCTACTTTTCAAAGTACTTTATTGTCTCTTTGTATTACTAGTTTTGGGAAAATGTGTGTGCTTTTGGCATTAATGTCTGGTCCCTCAGACAGCTCCCTGGGCTCCATGTGATGATGATGATGTTGTCGATCAGGATGACATTATGACTACTATTACTACTATGACTGCTATTGCTACCACCTGCCATTTATTTAGTACCAAGTACTCTTCTCAGTGATTCACTAGCATTAACTTATTTAATACAACCTACGAATTAACTACTTATGAGGTAGAGACCATTATTGTCCCCAATTTATAGGTGAAGGAGGGGGCTCAGAAAGATTAAATAATTTGCTCAATGTTGTACAGTTCATGTAAGACACAACTAAGATTTGAACTAAGACACACTAGGTCCAAAACCTCCAGTGCTCTATTTCCAGAACTGTTGAACAGTCCTTCTTCTCCTGTGGTTCTACTTGTGGCCCAAAACATACTATGTATTTAAACATTAAGAGGTTTATTGACCAGTTTATCACTCTGTATATTCAGTGTTTGGAAACTAGCATAGTCTAAATGAGTTAATTTCTGAATTATTGAATATATTTTAAAACAAATCACCTTTCTTCTTTCAGTTGAAAGGGATTGCTTCATAATTACTTTAAAATTTTATTAGGCTGACCATGCATTCTGAAACCTTATTTGTGTTTTCACTACAGGTTTAGCAATGTTCTTATATAATTATAACAAAGGTATTTAATTAACTTAGAGCTTAATTAAAACTTAAGTCCAAAATCTTAAAAAATATGCAGCTTCTAGCCCGATGACCATTTTATACTTCATCCAGGACACTTTTGAGAATAAAAAGGATTCTATTATTATTTATCCTGGATAACAGGTATCCATTGGGATTGTCTTGGGTGAGTAAGTATGGTCACTCTGCTTCAGCATACACTTTTTGTTGTTGCTCCAATGTCTTTTCTTCTCTGCTAACAGAAGCCTGATATTATTGAGATAAGCTTCATTATTCCACATAGCATGTACTTCATGGGAAACTGACCCTGTTCCCAGCTCCAACAGGTAGATACTAACTAGTTTAGGCCAATTATGGTAATTCCATTCCCTTGTCAGAAATTGTTTATTTATAATAAATATTAAACAGTGTTAAATGAGTTCATTAATAAATAAATTTAGTATTTAATTAATTTATTATATCTAGAGCTCTCCTTACCTCTTGTTCAAGTGAGATAGTAACTTCCCTTTTTGTTTAATACTTTTTTATTTAGATTTTTTTGTTATTTAAACCTATAAATATTCTTTTTTTTTTTTTTAAAGATTTTTATTTATTTATTTGAGAGAGAGAGAATGAGAAAGAGCACATGAGAGTGGGGAGGGTCAGAGGGAGAAGCAGACTCCCTGCCGAGCAGGGAGCCCGATGCGGGACTCGATTCCGGGACTCCAGGATCATGACCTGAGCCGAAGGCAGTCGCTTAACCAATTGAGCCACCCAGGCGCCCCAAACCTATAAATATTCTGATATACCCATCTTAATCATTATTTGAAGAGCTGTACCCTAACCAGACTTTTACTTTACAGGGATCTCTATTTGCATAATATAGGATCAGCTTAGTGAAGTGGACTGAGGAGCTCAAGGGTGGTAAAACAGGGATGGGGGTTTATCTCCCAACAGTTCAGAAAGGTTATTAAAGGAATAGAGAAGTGGTTTCTGTGTCTTTTGTTTTCTGAAAATAATTTAAGAAAATCAAAGGATTACACAATAGCCATTTACACTATTAAATGGAACAGAAACATTCCTAGAAATCTTTGAGAAGTTTTCTTACAGGAAGGCTTATTCCAATTTTTTCAGCACCTGTCCCTACAACTCCCCCACTCCCTCTTCCACATATACACACACAGATAAAACGTCACTCTTTGTGGGATTTTGAAGGGAATGGAAAAGAGATTGAAACTACCATTTTTTTTTCCCCTCATCTGAAAATAGCTGCTCCTTTGGCTCAACTTCTTGTGGTCCTATTACAAATTAGGTGATTAGATATATGGATTCTTATGTTCCCTTGTACCACAGATAAGGAATCAACCTAACTAACCATGGCAAAGGAAACTAGTTAGATAAATTATATCATATCTAAACAGAGGAATGACAAAGAATATTTAGATAAGTCAGTAATGCATTTTATACAACACTATTTCAGAAACATAGGTCTTAGGAGGACTTCTGTAAGATGGTGACATGGGAAGATCCTGAACTCCCCTCCCTCCTCCCATGGACACTCCAAATCTACAGCTACACATGGGTTATTTACCCCTGAAAAGGATCTGAAAACTAGATGAACTACTTCTTCACACCAAAGGATAAAAATACCACATCGAGATGGATAGGAGAGGTAGGTACATGGTCTTACCCCCACATCCTCTTGTACAGTGACATACAATAGGGATGGATCTTACCAGTCTGGTGCTTCCCCCAGAGGATGGAAGAGTTGGGGCTCAGCTACACCAAACCCTGGGATCTGCACAGGAGAAATGAGCTCCCAAAATGTCAGGCTTAGTAGACCAATATGGCTGATGTCCAGGGGACCCAAAGTGCTGTAGGAAACAGATTTCACTTTTAAAGGGCTTGTGCGTAGTCTCACTTGCTCTAAGACCCAGAAAAACAAACAAACAAAAAAGGTGAAAAGTGCTAGACTATATTTGAAGGAGATTTATTCGCTTACCTAAAAGCATCTGGCTGGGCCCCCTGGGTGGCTCAGTCGTTGAGCGTCTGCCTTTGGCTCAGGTCATGATCTCAGGGTCCGGGGATCGAGCCCTGCAACAGGCTCCCTGCTCTGTGGGAAGCCTGCTTCTCCCTCTCCTGCTCCGCCTGCTTTTGTTCCCTCTCTCGCCATCTCTCTCTCTGTCAAATAAATAAAAATCTTTAAATAAATAAATAAAAGCATCTGGCTGGCTCAGTCAATGGAGCGTGCAACTCTTGATCTCGCAGTTGTGGGTTAGAGCCTCACATTGGTTATAGAGATTACGTAAAAATAAAATCCTTAAAGAATCTGTTGGAGGGGAAGAGTGTTGAAACTCTCTTCAGAGACCAAAGTACTGGTGAATGTCAATGTTAACACTCTCCACCAACCTTGCTAGCTTAGATGGCTGAGCTTGAACATGGCACCATCCTGCTACCTTGCTGAAGCCAGATTGCGCAGACAGTTATGGCAGTCTCCCACTCCCTGGCTGGGGCTGGTGAGTGCTAGCAGTCATGGCATTCTCCTGCTCCTAGATTAAAGGTGTGCACAGATAAGACACTTTCCTGCTATATTCCTGAAACCATGGGTGGATGCAGTCAAGACATTTTCTTGCTGCCTTTATGAAGCTAGGGCGTATGCCCTGACCCCCACCCTCTCTAGCTACTTAGCTAAAGCCAGCTGGTGTATACAGTCCACACAGGATATGCCCCTTGATCACCTAGCCCTGGTGGCTGAAGGGGCTGGCATTCCCAAAATCCATGGAAAGGTAATAATTGGAAAGACATTTCTTGGTAGGCCACCAGCCCAGAGCACTGAAAAGACAGCACACTGAAACACAATCCCAGTCTTCCTGTGAAAAAGTCCTATTTCCTTAGCCTGTGCTTTAGCCTGAAGGTCAGGTTTCAGGTTTCCCACAGATCTAGAGTCTAAGAAGACACACCCAGGGAACATAAGCAGGGAGACACCATCCTTGTGCACCTCTTTAGCCTTGCTATGACTCAACAAGACTTCCCAGAAGGCTTATATGCTCATCTGGAACTCTGATTTTTGCAGCTGTCACCTAGGGGATACCTCTGTATATCCTGGGACAGAGGCCAGAAGGGGTTAAGCTTGTGGTCCTACAGGACTATATATAATTTCCATACTTTAGAAAACGCCACTTGAGGGACTGGCTTCTAGTCCGCCCAAAACTAGGTGCTAAATGAGATTCCTCCCTTTGGAACTCTGACAGGTCTTGGCACACCCTCAACAATGGGAACATATCAGAATGAATCAAGTGGTTTAGACAATCACAAAGTTTCAAGAGACAACCAAGAGCTAGGGCAAGGTTGAACAGAAGATTTATCACCAACACAAGGCCACTCCTTTAAAACTATCAGAGGTAGCTTCTTCACCTAATACATAGAAAGAAACACAGAGAATCAGGCAAAGTGAAGACACAAAAAAATATGTAACAAATGAAAGGATGAGATGAAACTTCAGAAAAAGACCTTAATGGTATGGAGCTAAGTAATCTGCCTAATAAAGAACTCAAAGTAATGGTGATATAGATGATCACTGAACTGAACTCCAGAGAAGAATGGATAAACGCAGTGAGAAGTTCAACAGTGAGACATGAAGTATAAGAAAATACCAAATAGAAGTCACAGAGCTGAAAAATACAGTAACTGAAGTGAGAAATACCTTCGAGGGGTTCAACAGCAGACTGGGTGAAGTAGAAAAATGAATTAGCAAGCTGAAAGACAAAACAATGGATCTTACCCAGACAGAGCAGCAAAAAGAAAAAAAAGAATTTTAAAAAATAAAGACAACTTAAGGGACCTGCAGGACAGCATCAAGCAGAATAATATCCACATTATAGGGGTTCCAGAAAGAGAAGAGAAGAGAGAAAGAGACAGGCAGAAGACTTACTTGAAGAAATAATGGCTGAAAACTTCCCTATGAAGGAAGCAAACATCCAGGTTCAGGAAGCCTGGAGAGTTCCAAATAAAAGGAACCCAGAGATCCACACCAAGACACATGATAATTAAAATGTCAAATTTAAAGATAAAGAGAGAATCTTAAAGGCAAATTTAAAAATAGAGAACCGTAAAAGCAGCAAGAGAAAAACAAATTGTCACATACAAAGGAATCCCCATAAGGCCATCTGGTGAATAGAAACTTGAAGGCCAGAAGGGTACAGTGTGACCAATTCAAAGTACTGAAAGGAAAAAACTTCCAATCAAGGACACCCTACCTAGCAAGACTATCATTCAGACTTGAAGGATAAAGAGTTCCTCAGACAAGAAAGACCTAGCTAAAGGAGTTCATCACTACTAAATAAGACTTACGAGAATATTAAAGGGACTTTTAAGCTGAAAAGAAATGGCACTAAATAATATCAAGAGAACATAATGAAAGTAAAAATCTCACTGGAAAAGGAAGGAAATAATAAAGATCAGAGTAGAAATAAATGAAAAAGATAATATAAAAGATCAGTGAAACTCAGAGCTGGTTCTTTGAAAAGATAAAATCAATGAACTTTTAGCTAGAATCACCAGTGAAAGAGAGAGGGCTCAAATAAATAAAATTGGGAGTGAAGGAGGAGAAGGTACAACTGATAGCACAGAACTACCGGAGATCATGAGACTACTAAAACAATTATATGCCAACAAATTGGACAACCCAGAAGATATGAATAAATTCCTAGAAACTTACCCTCTTCTAGGACTGAATCACGAAGAGATAGAAAACTGAATAGACTAGCAAGGAAATGTTATCAGTAATCAAAAACTTTATAAAAAACAAAAATCCAGAAGCAGATAGCTTCACTGGTGAATTATATCAAATATTTAAAGATTTACCTATCCTTCTCAAACTCTTCCAAAAACTAAAGAGGGGGGAATGCTTCCAAACTCATTTTAAGAAGTCAACGTTACCCTGATACCAAAATCAAACAAGCACACCACACAAAGAAAATTATAGGCCAATATTCTTGATACACATAGATGCAAAAAGCCTTACAAAAGATTAGCAAACTGAATTCAATGAATATTAAAAAAAAATCATACACCATGATCAAGTGGAATGCATTCCAGGGAATGCAAGAATCATTCAACATCCACAAATCAATGTGATACACCACATAAACAAAATGAAGGATAAAAATATCATTTCAATAGATGCTAAAAAAAAAAAACATTTGACAAAATTCAACATCCATTTATAATGAAAGTATCAATAAAGTGGTTATAGAGGAAATGTACCCCAACATAAGGCCATATATGACAAGCCTGAAGCTAATTTCATAGTTAATGGTAAAGGCTGAAAGTTTTTTTCTAAGATCAGGAACAAGACAAAGATGCCACTCTCCCCACTTTTATTCAACATAGTACTGGAAGTCCTAGCCATAGTAATTAGCAAGAAAAAGAAATAAAGGGCATACAAATTGGAAAGGAAAAAGTAAAACTGTCACTATTTGCAGATGACATGATACCATATATAGACAACCCTAAAGACTCCACCAATGATATTATCTGATAGAGTTAGTATCCAAAAGCTATAAAGAACTCATCAAACTCAGCACCCCAAAACCAAATAATCCAGTTAAGAAATGGGCAGATGATATGAATAGACATTTTTCCAAAGAAGCCATACAGATGGCTAACAGACACATGAAAAGATGCTCAACATCACTCACCATCAAGGAAATACAAATCAAAACTACAATGAGTTATCACCTCACACCTGTCAGAATGGCTAAAATCAACAACACAGGAAACAACAGATGTTGATGAGGATACGAAGAAAGGTGATCCCTCTTACACTGTTGGTGGGAATGAAAGCTGGTGCACCCACTCTGGAAAACAGTATGGAGGTTCCTCAAAAATTTAAAAATAGTGCTACCCTATGACCCAGCAATTGCACTACTAGGTATTTACCCAAAAGATACAGAAATACTGATTCGAAGGGACACATACACCACAATGTCTATAGCAGCGTTATCAACAATAGCCAAACTATTGAGAGAGTCCAAATGTCTATTGACTGATGAATGGATAAAGAAGAAATGGTACACACACACACACACACACACACACAGGAATGTTACTCGGCCATCAAAAAGAATGAAATCTTGCCATTTGCAAAGGCAAGATTATGCAATGAGGAGAAGACAGTATCTTCAATAAATGATATTGGGAAAACTGGAAAGTGATGCAAAAGGATGAAACTAGACCACTGTCTTGCATTTACCATATTAACTCAAAATGAATTAAAGACTTGACTGTAATACCTAAAACCATAAAATTCCTAGAAGACACAGTTGGTAAGCTCCTTGACATCAGTCTTAGTGAAATTTTTTTTTGCCAAAAGTAAAGCAAAAGTAAACAAATGGGACTACATCAAACTAAAAAGCTTTTGCAGGATGAAGGAAACCATCAACAAAACAAAAAGGCAGCCTACTGAATAGGAGGAGATATTTGCAGATCATATATCCAAAAAGGGTTAATATCCAAAATATATAAAGAACTTACACAACTCAATAAAAAACAAACAATCTGAGTAAGAAATGGGCAGAAGATAGGAATAGATAGTTTTCCAAAGAAGACACACAAATGGCCAGTAGGCACATAGAAAGATGTTTAATGTCACCAATCCATAGGGAAATGCAAATGCAAGCCAAACCCACAATGAGATATCACCTTAAACCTGCCAAAATAGCTATTATCAAAAAGGTAGGAGATAAGTATTGGTGAGGATGTAGAAGAAAGGAAACCCTGTGCACTGTTGGTGGGAGTGTAAATTGGTGCAGCCCCTATGGGAGGGAGTATGGAAGTTCCTCAAAAAAAAAAAAAAATACAAGTACCCATATGATCTAGCAATTCCTCTGCTGGGTATCCATACAAAGAATATTAAACACTAATTCGAAAAGATATATGCACCCCTGTGTTCACTGCAGCATTGTTTACAATAGCCAAGATATAGAAACAACCTAAATGTTCTATTGATGGATGAATGGTACAGGTGTACCTCAGAGATATTAAGAGTTTGGTTCCAGACCACTAGAATAAGGCAAAGATCCCAGTAAAATGAGTCAAGTGAATTTTTTTGGTTTTCCAGTGCATATGAAAGTTATGTTTACACTATATTGTAGTGTATTAAGTGTGTAATAGCATTGTCTAAAAATGTATGTAGTATGTAGCTTAATTAAAAATATTCTCTTGCTAGGGCGCCTGGGTGGCTCAGTTGGTTAAGCGACTGCCTTCGGCTCAGGTCATGATCCTGGAGTCCCGGGATCGAGTCCCGCATCGGGCTCCCTGCTCGGCAGGGAGCCTGCTTCTCCCTCTGACCCTCCTCCCTCTCATGCTGTCTCTCATTCTCGCTCTCAAATAAATAAAATCTTTAAGAAAAAAAAAATTCTCTTGCTAAAAATGCTAGTTATCATCTGAGCTTTTAGCAAGTTGTAATTACTGATCACAGATCACCATAACAAATAAAATAATAATGAAAAAGTTTGAAATATGGAAAGAATTACCAAAATGTGACTCAAACATGAAGTGAGCAAATGCTGTTGGAAAAATGGTGCTGATAGACTTCCTTGGTGAAGGGTTGCCACAAACCATTTTTTTTTTTAATGCAGTATCTCTGAAGTTCAGTAAAGCAAAGCACAGTAAAACAAGAGATGCACACACACAGACACACACACACACAGGAATACTATTCAGCTATTAAAAATAATAAAATATTGCCATTTGCAACAACATGGATGGATCTTGAGGCTATTATGCTAAGTGAAATAAATTAGAGAAAGACATACATCATGTGATTTCACTTAGATGTGGAATTGTAAAAACAAAACAAACAAAACAAAATGAAACTCAGATTTGTAGAAGCAGAGAACAAATTGGTGGTTACCAGAAAGGAGAGAGTTTGGCAGGGGAAAAATAGGTAAAGGGGTTCAAGAAGTACAAACTTCCATTTGTAAAATAAGTCATGAGGATATAATGTACAGCATGGGGGTTATAGTCAATAATACTAACTTTAGGGTGCCTGCATGGCTCAGTCGGTCATGCATTGTATTCTTGGTTTTGGCTCAGGTCATCATCTCAGGGCCATGAGATGGAGCCCCATATGGGCTCCACACTTAGTGCAGAGTCTGCTAGAGATTCATTTCTCCTCCCTCTTCCTCCCCCTCTGCTCCTACCCCTGCTCGCTCTCTCTTTCTCTCTCAAATAAATAATCTTAAATAATATATTAACTTTGTATGTTGACAATGATAACTAGACTTATTGTGGTTATCGTTCTGCAATGTATACAAATGTTGAATTACTATGTTGCACGCCTGAAACTAATATGATATGTCCATTATATATCAATTAAAGAAAAATAATATGTTTTGATTAAATTCCTTAGTTATTCATAGGAAAATTACTAGAAATATGTATATATTCTATATTATATATATATTTGGTAAGTATGTGTATTATATATGTGTCATATTTTATGTAATATACATAATACATATAGATTATATATATTTATATATTTGTGTATGTGTGTATGTATATATACACACACCAAAATGTTATCAGTGGTTATTTCTGAGGGATACTTGTAAGTTTTTCATTTTCTTATTTATTATTTTCTGTATGATTTAACTTTGTTCATCGAACATATATTTTTTTCTTAAAAGTAAGAAAAAATTTTAAAAAATAGAAAATAATTATTAAATTCTCAATCAGTGGCAATTATCTAAATAGTGTGTAATTTACTGCTATATATGGTTAATCAGGTGCTCCATTGCTCAAGCATTCCAAGGAATAAAGATTTACTGTATCTTTGCTTGTGTTTCTGCTCAGGATTTTAACACCTTTAAAGACAATGATGTTGTAGATCATGTGGTTCAAAAGCCTTTAAAAATTGGAATTTTTATCCATAGAGGATTTTTTTCTTGATACTGTACACTTTTTAAAACACTTAAATATTAGCTCCTAAGTGACTTATCTTTTAGAACTGTCATTTATAAAATCTGAAAAGGATTCCTTTCCCTGTATAAACTAATTTAAAATTAATCCTAAGAAGGGACGGAGTAGGCCAAGTGCTGCTTAACACCCTGAGTCATAAGTCCACCATTTATAACAAATATTTTGTAATTCTCCCTTTACTAATATGAAATGAAATTCTTAGATATGTTTTGATACATATAATTTCAAAAATCAGTATAATAGAAAATGTAAATGATCAGGAATGACAAAATTAAGAGATTTTATGAAGTAGTCATGTAGTTGCCCTACTTGTAGAATAACTATAATTATGATAGCTAAAAATAAGAGGATACATGAGCCATGATTAGTGCTATTTCTCAAAATGATGAAAGTGGGACAGTTCTGAAGAAAATAAGTATTACCTTAATATACAGTATTACTGAATTCCTGATAAACTCAGGGTATATGAAAAACATGAAAAAGTAGATTTTATATGCAAAATAAGGTTAGGTCTAGTCACAAGTTCTTTATTTTCATGAATGTTTAGAAAAAGTCTTGCAAGATGCAGTAGTTTTCTTCTTTATTTCAGGATGACTAGCAGACATAACCCTTGCCCACATGCGATAACAATGTCTCAAATTGTTACAACCAAAAATTCTCTCATAAATTTCCAGAACTCCCTTTATAAAGCAGTGTGGCTTCCACCACTGAGAAGCTTTGGTTGCGTTGTTGAGAGACTGGAGTTCTTTGTCTCTGCTACTATCTGTGAAGTTAGACAAGTCTATTTATCTGTCTGAAGTTCAGATCCATGATTTATTGGTGAAAAATGATTTTTAAAAAGGCATTTTGCACTAGACTTCTATGATCTCTTTTAAGTATCATATTTTGTAAATACGTAAAATGAAGTATGTTACTTTTGTCAGCATAACTTGGCGAAGTCCTCGAAGAATGTTTGTTCAGACTTACCTTCTTAGATGATTCCATTGTGTCTCAAGGTTTGGTCAACATCCCAAAGAATAGGTATTTCCTCCAATCTCCAGTACTTGGCATTTGTATAAATTCTCTGTGGTTTGCCACCTAATTTTTTAGTCAGCTCATTGAATGTAATTAAAAGGGTGGAGGTATCACTCATCACTAAATAATAATATTTGAGAAATTGAGCATTTGTGATTGGTATAATAGAAAGCAAAAGTAAGTCCCCAAGGCTGGTGATTAGCAGAAGTCAACTCATAACTTAAGTTTTAACTGTAGATTTCAATTACCATCATGATTACTTAGTAATATTTATTGACTGCTCTCTTGCATGTAATTCCATATTTTGATCTTTGTTAACTAATTGAATGCTCTTTAGGAATTCCCATGTTTTTACATTGGTTGGCAGAGCACACATTTGCACATATGCAAATATGAATCATGCAGAGAAATGACAGTGTACATCTTTACAGTCACAATGTATGGAATTTTGATGGTAAAATATATTGGGTTATTAGAAATGTATATAGATGTTCAAATATTAATTTAGTTAATGCTATGAAACTTCCTACTTGCCAGATACTTCTCTAAGCAGTTTGAGAAATTAACTTAGTCCTCACAGCTACTTTAAGAGGAGGTAGTATCATTCCATTTTAAGTTGGAGAAACAGACGTAATTAGTAATTTGGAAGGGTGGAGCCAGAATTTAAACCAAGGCAGTCTGATTCCAGAGTTTATAACTGTAATCTAGGAATGATTTAATCTAAGAATTATTGTGATAGACATACTCAAAGGTGACTCCATAATGAGTCATACCTTTGTATAATCCACTCTCTTCGAGAGGGCACTACCTATGTCTTGTTTCTAGCCAGCTGAATATTGCAAAGGTGGTAGGATAGTCATTCCTGTAAATAAATTATGTTATATAAAACTCCATTTTAACAAACTGGAGTCAGAGATGATCCTACTATGTGTGAAGAAGTAAGATAATGCGTTTTGAGAGTACCTGAGAAATTGCTGTCTTTCACAAGCAGGCTCTCCGGGGCTAGGAGAACCCCCAGCCTATAGCCAGCAAGAAAATGGAGCCCTCAGTTTTACAATTAAAAGGAACTGAACTCTGCCTCCAGTCATGTGAGCTTGAAACAGAATCTAGAGCTCCAGGGAGAACACAGCCCAGCCAACCCCTTGATTGCAGCTTTGTGAGAGCCTGGGCAGGTGACCCAGCTCAGCTGTGTCCAGACACCTGACTCACAGAGATTCTAGAATAATAAATACATGTTGCTTTAAGTTGCTAGGTTTGTGGCAATTTGTTACACAGCAATAGATAACTAATATAATTATGAATAGTTGACGTAAAATCCGTATCACTTCCTGTTAAACAAGTAATTTTCATAGATAATGTGAAACTTGATTTTTAAAGGATAAAGGTTGAGCTGTTTGGAATTTTAACTGCACATGATTATGAAGAATCTTATACACATATAAGAAAATATGACTGAAGATATGTTTGGAAAATAGGTATTTATTAAAGAGTTTTCTGGTATTTTAAAGGAAATCTCAGATATCACAAAGTGAATCTAAAAAGTCATTGAGGGATTTTAGTGGAGGGCTTGTTTGACCAAAGCACTGAAGTCAAGAATAACTTTCATGGAAGCATTCATCTTTCATGCCCTCTGATAACCAGTCCTTATCTCTTTCTTTTTTTTTTTTAAGGTTTTTTAAGATTTTTAAGATTTTTTAAGATTTTAAGCAGGGGGAGTGGGAGAGGGAGAAGTAGGTTTCCCAGGAGCACATAGCCCGACACGGGGCTTGATCCCAGGACCCTGGGATCATGACTTGAGCCGAAGGCAGAAGTTTAACGACTGAGCCACCTAGGCACCCCAGTCCTTATCTCTTTCTTTGTAGATCATTTTCTACCTTTGTTTTATAGTTAATCTTTCTCAAAAATTGATTTTTACTCATGTTTCCTTAATATGGTCAACCTTTCCTATATGTGGTATGCCTTAGAAATCTGAAACTAGTGTATCTTTATCTTTTTGAAAATATACTTTTAATCTCAAATTTTTGGATAGTTTCTTTTATTCATGTTGTTGATCAGTTGGAAACTTTGTGAGCCATTATGATCAATAATTTACAAAATAAGCTAAATTAAAGTATGTAAAATTAGAACATTAACAGCATAAGTAAACTGATGCTTCTAGAATGAGGAAAACATAAGATATTTTTATTCAGTTATTCATCATTTTACATTTTAAAGCTGTTGCCATTATCATAGATGTATTAAATACCTTAAAAAAACTCTGTTTAATAATTTTTTAAGAATAATGATTAAAGTAAATATGGTGCTAGATATTTAACAGAAGGACCTTAAGTGCAATTATAATTAAATAACTTAGATGATTAGATAATTGTGATTAGGTGCAACAAATAGCTACATTTTAGTTTATATGATAACAAATAGGCATGGGGGTCTACATAAAATTTTTAAATTTCTCACTAAAGGATTTTTTGTTCATGATGTAATCTAGGTGATCTATTTATGGCCACAGAAAGTAGTAGCCTTTAAGAAACACATTTTAGCTTCTGCAGGTCTTTAATTAATATGGGTTTCTAATTTTTACATTTTAAATGGTTTAGGGATCAGCCACTTGAAGGATGGTAAGTGTATGTGTGGGGTGTGGGGGGGTGCTCTTGCTGGACTAGAGAATAAATAAAATATGTAAAATTTTAAATAAGTATCCTTCACTGTTAAATTGTTATAATAGAATTTACAAATTGAGATTAGATGATTGCAATCTTTCTCTATAATCCGTGTTCTCTTAGTTATACTTTATCTTTACTGATTGTAGTTAATATTTCCCACATCTCCTTTGCACATACAGAGCAGTGGTTTAAAGTATTTCTGTAACAACTTTAAAAGGAAAACATGTAAGGGTAGAAAATAATTCCACATGCTGCAAAGAAGACACATTACACATACAGTTAATAGTAAGCTAGATGTCTCATATATATTTTATCTTTAAATATTTTTATTATGCCTTCTTATTCTGGATATCTTTTAACATTATTGTTTATATTCATAATATGAGAATGGAAAAATACAATATGTTTGACCTCATTTGACTTTTTTGACGTTCAGTCAGTTAAAAGGTTTGTAAGACGTTTAATTACCAAATGGTATGATCATTATTCATCTCATCATTTGATATGTAATGTCAACTGAATTGCCTCCCTGGAGTGCACTGTGTTTCACAGATCAATAGATTTACCAAGAGCTTGAAGGAGAGCTTTAAACATTCATTGAAAAGAAGGAAAAATATATCCCTCTTGTAAAATGGCTTGTGTAGTCATTTCATCCGCTTCATAATTATTTTATTTACTTCTGTGAATAAATCTCCTTATAACAACAGTTTTAGAGTATTACAGCTCCTTTAAGTAAATTAAATTAGAGTGTTAATCAGATTTCGTTTACTCAAAGGCACTGAAGACTATATAATGGAAATACAGAGGCAGATTTCTTGAATCAATTCTGCTTTTGAGATCTATCTAGATCTACTTCTATTTAAAATATGGTTCTCAATATTCTCTACCCCTCTTGAAATAATTTTTATAAAAACATTATTTTATACCCAATCCTTATTTGTTATGAAGAATTGTCAAAATGAGAGCTTTGGAACTAGAAGGACAATTGTTCCTTCTTTCCCACCCTTTGGATTCTCACCAGTCCTGACCAAATCTCACTAAAGGCCAGCTAGTAACAAAAAACATTTAAAATTCATAGAGTGCTATTGTGTGCTGACCTCTTCTAGTCACTTTATATACATTAACTCATTTAATGTCTCAACAACCTTGCAAGGTAGCTACTGCTCTTCCCATTTTGACAGATGAGTTACATAACTTGCCCAAGGTCACACAGCTAACAAATAGAAGAACCAGACTTAGGACCTTGAAAGTGTCTCTCAAGCACTTATGTGTACTGCTCTTTGGGCACAAGAGGAAAGTAGTAAGCAAACTATTGGCTTTTAAAATGCCCTATCACTTTTCTCTGTGCCTGCAATCTGTGGTGATTTGGAGAAGGGAATTTATGTATTAAAGTATGGGATGCTCAAAGATCTGTTCGATTATCCAGAGTGTCAGGTCTGGTATTTGATTTTATCCTACTTACAATCTAATAAGTCAGTCTATTACTGTTTCATGGATGCTGGCAGAAGACATGAAACTCCTAGATCAGAGACAAAGGAATGTATTAGTTATAGCACAGCAAGCAGCCTGAGCATCAGCACGTTGGCGTCAGTTTTTCTTGCTCCCAAGTGCTGTGGACCCATATAGCCCACATTGATGCTATGAACACAGTGGGTATGTGTTGGAGCTGAAGAGCACTGAGCTATGGAAATTTGCTACTTTTATAGAAAGCAGTAGGCAGGCCTGTACTTTGTCCCAGAGAGAGAGAATATCTCATCCTTCAAGGTTCCTCACTGCAAATATAACCTTGAGCCGTGGACCAGGTGAAGATAGGATAGGGTCTTGCTTTCTTGTTACATCCGTAAGGGCTGTAGGGGAGGAACCTTACACTGTGTTAGTTGCTTTAACAAATTAATACAAACTCCAACATAAGACAACACACATTTATTACCTTACAGTTCTGGAGGTCAGAAGTATGAAATGGATCTCACTGGGCTGAAATCAAGGTGTCAGCAAGGCTATGTTCCCTTCTGGAGTCTCTAGGGAAGAATCTGTTTTCTAGCCTTTTCCAGCTTCTAGAAGCCATTGCATTCTTTGGCTCTTGGATTCCTTTCATCTTCGAAGCTGGGAATGGCCCACTGAGTCTTTCTCACAGCACATCATTCATACATTGCTTCATCTTCTTCCGTCTTCCATGTTTAGGGACCCTCTGATTACAGTTGGCCCACCCGATAACTCAGGATAATCTTTCTATTTTAAGGTCAGCTAATTAGTAACTTTAATTTCATCTGCAACCTTAATTCCCCTTTTTAATATAAGGTAACATTTTCATAGGTTCTGGGGGTTAAGGTGTGGACATCTCGGGAAGCCTTTATTTTGCTGTATCACATATACTATCTTGGCTTTTGGTGAGTTTTCATGAGTTGGCTAACTTGTTGGCCAGTCTAATTAACTTGACTGATAGAGGTTGAGATCAAACTGTTCAATTTGTATTATAAAGCATTTAATTAAGGCACTATTAATAGGATTCCAAACAGCAGGATAAGAACCTGTAGTATTGATCTGTTATACTCACAGAATCCTGGACTCAGCCAATTTTATATAAACACCAAGAAAGACTGGTAGGTCTTGTTTTAGTCAGCCAAGATAAGTGTAAGGCCAATTAATTATCTATTATGACCCACACAAGGAAGTTTAGACTAACAAGCTGATTTTTGGTGTCATTGTCAATAGTTAGAGGAGGAAATAGATGGGCTAAAAAGCAACTCTCCAATGGAGAGATTATCTATGGCTCAGTCTCCATCACATAAAAACATTAACTGAAAGGGGCCCAGTACTCCTCTTTGAGATATGTTGTTGAGCTTATTTGGATCATCAATTTACATTATTAGTTTGGTTAAATCACATGGGCAAGATCACTGGATAGTTGCAGTTTTGGTTCCCATAGACTCTATAACTCAAGGCCAGTGGGCATCAGGAGTATTTAAACAAGGTTCAAGGTTCAGGGAGCATTAATTGTTCCTCTCCTCTTCCATCTCTCAGAGTCTAAGGCCCTCCTTCCCCAGTGCCAGCATAGGGGCTGGGTGAATAGTATACTCAACCCAGAGGTCATTATACTTATGACCTAGGATTTTGTTAATCAAAGTATAGTATGCAGAAGACTGAACTACAATTAAGTTTGAATTCTCTAGCTCCTCTCATAACTGGATTGCCACCTGGAAGATGTACTAAGCAGGCTGGCTGGAAATTGCTGTTAGGGTAGAGAAAAATGCATCATATCCAGAAATGGTCAGAGTAGAATCCCAAATTTTCAAAACAGCTCTATATAACCCTCACCCCTTTCATCCTGGATCATTATCCAGGAGTTGGTCAAAAAGAGATAAGCCCTTTTTGGAGATAGCTACATTCAGGGAAGCTGCCCAACAAAGGTATAGGGATCAAGAGAAGATGAGAGATACAGGTTCAGAAATCTTTCTGAATCATTTTCTTGAGGAAGTTCTTCCAGTCCTGACAGCTCAGATACCTGCAGAAGTCAGAGAGCATGGACTGTTCCTCAAATAACTTGGCATTCAGTCTATTGTTGGGTTACTTTTGTGACAAAAGATGCACTATTGTCAGACTGTAGATAGTCCAGAAGCTGAAATATGGCATAGTTATGTTTCAAGGGCCACAATAGTGTGGCCAGAGTTGGGCGATTAGACTGGCACAGTGCCGTTGTAATCTGAAAAAGTGTCAACAGCTGTGAAGTACCAGCAGTAGCCCTGAGAGAGGGGCAGAGGTCCAAGATAATCAGTTTGCTAGGAGCAGGTGGAGTCAGTGCTATTGGGAGACAGTCCCCCATGGTTCTTTCATGTTTATACATCCTGTGAGCAGAGGAACTACCTGGTTCTTTTCTTACAGGATATCTCTTCGAAAGTGTCTGTATAGGGAAGAGTCTTGTAAGATAGAGCTACAGCCTTCTTCTGGAGCAGAGAGCAGGTTTGTTCACTATACATTATAATAAAGACAGTGTATCCCTCTGGGATAAAGATGGGACAAACTTATTTCCCTTGAGCTTAGTGATCTCCTATAACGTAACCACTGTGTCTGCAGTTACCACTTCGCCCTCTTTTTACCACTCTGTGGAAATTGGAGCTCAGAAAACTGGTTAACTTGTCAGTTTTCATGTCAGAACCTTCAGAGTTCCTAGCAAACGCTACTTGTTTAGAGTACTTCTACACTATACACCAGTGGACCAACTTTTGGCCAGTGTTGAAAGTCCGGCATAGTGTTAGCTTCTGCATCAGAAAGAGTCCTTGATTGTGTGTAGTTTATGACAGTGGATGTACTGCTTGTCTGGTATGATGATGCATTCTGGTAGCAATGGTGGTGATCTGGCCTGGACAGCTTCATTAGCATCTTTGATTCTAGTTAATCCCATCAGAGAAATTCTCTTGCTGAAGGCCTCTAAAGAGTGATCCATACAATCTGATCAGTAACAATTTTCCCCCACAGTTTGTAGTCCTAGTGGTAAGTGTCTTTAACGTGTCAGTCTGTGATCTTCCAGGGATAGACTATACAGCTGGACCATTGGCAATAGTCCAAGATTTAGTAAAAATATAGCATGGTTCATCAAGGGGAATTTTGGTTGGGGCTACAAGGACTGCCTTGAGTTATGCCTACTGAGCAGAATGACTAAGCAACAACAGTAGGGTAAGGAACATCATCAGATTTCCATTTAGCCCAAGTATCAGTGAAACAGATTGAAGCATCTAGGGGCACCTCTGTGAATTTAGGTACTCATTTAAACAGCAGCTTCATTTTGGATAGTGGAATTGGGAAGGAAGATTCCTCCGAAAGGGGTAGCTGCCACTTATTCATGTAAAACTGAGATATCACTAGGACCAGGCTAGCTGGCTCCTGAATGTACCATTTTTGTTTGACCGAAAAGGCCTGTCAGGACCTTTCTACCTTAGTGTTTCCTAGCTTCTTTCAGACGGGCATGGGGAGAATGTGGACAATAAACCTGCAGTGCTCTGAACCACCCAAGCAATCTCCACAGAACAGTTTTAACATAGTCCAGTTGGATGTGCAAGCCCATGATATCATATTATAAAACTAGATGTAGATATGTCTCCTCAGGCAAGGGAAACAAAAGCAAAAATCAACAATTGGGACTATATAAAAATAAAAAGCTTTTGTACAGTAAGGAAGCCATCAAGAAAACAAAAGACAACCTACTGGATGGGAGAAAATATTTCCAAATGACTATCTGATAAGGGGTTAGTATTCAAAATGTATAAAGGACTTATACAACTCAACACCAAAAAAAAAAAAAAAAAAAAAAAAAAAAACCCAAAACCAAACCATCTAATTAAAAAATAGATAGAATAGACATTTTTTCCAAAGAAGACATTTTTCCAAAGAAGACATGCAGATGGCCAACAGACACATTTAAGATGCTTATTATCACTAATCATTAGGGAAATGCATATAAAAACCACAATGAGATATCACCTCATGCCTGTTAGAGTAGCTAAAATCAAGAAGACAAGAAACAACAAGCGTAGGCAAGGATGTGGAGAAGAAGAAAACCTTGTGCACTGTTGATGGGAATGTAGATTGGTACAGCCAGTGTGGAGAGACAGTATGGAGGTTCCTCAAAAAATTAAAAATAGAAATACCACATGATCCAATAATTCCACTATTGGGTATTTGCCTAGGGAAAACGAAAACATGAACTCAAAAAGATATATGCACCCCTGTGTTTATTGCAGTATTATTTACTACAGCCAAGACATGGAAGCAACCTGTGTCTGTCATGGATAAGGGAAATGTGGTACACACACACACACACACACACACACAGGTATATTACAGTCATTAAAAAGGATGAGATCATGCCATGGACGGACCTAGAGGGCATTATGCTAAGGAAAATGAGTTAGACTGAGAAAGACAAATACTGTATGATTCCACACTCATAAGTGGAAGGTAAAAAAGTGAATAAAACAAAAAGCAGAGTCAGAACTATAAATACAGAGAACAAACTGATGGTTCCCAGAGGGGAGAGAGTGGGAGCTTGGGTAAAATGAGTGAGGGGGAGGGAGAGATACAGGCCTCCAGTTATGGAATGAGTAAATCACAGGAATGAAAGTATAAGGAATGCAGTCAGTGATATTGTCATAGTGGTGTAATGGAACAGATGGTAGCTATACTTGTGAACATAGCATAAAGTATGTCAAATACTTGTCAAATCACTAAGTTGTCCACCTGAAACTAATAGAACATTACGTGTCAACTATACTCAAAACAAAACAAAAACTAGATACAGTTTTGTGTAAAATGACTGTGAAACCCTTCCACTGAATGGAAGCCTGAGACTAAGAGCCATATCTTATTCATCTTTGTATCCCTGGTACCTAGCTTAGTGCTGGTACATAGTAGATACTTATTAAGCACTTGCAAGTTGAATTAATAAATATGTGATCACATTGTAAATTTGGAAAACAGTTGATAATTGATAAGTTATGACTATCAAATCAGGAGAATGGTTTTATTAATGTGCTGTCTGCTTCATCATTATCAACAACGGCACGTGAGGTTTTCAGTATTTAATTATAATAATTAGGAAAATGGATAATGTTGCTTTTTGTGTTCCATATACAGTGATTATGTAGAATACTACTTGTTTAACTTCTCTTATGAATTATTACTAACTTAGGAAAAAAAGCGGTTACAAAATAATAAGCATTACCTTTAGGCTCCTAATAGTTGCCACAAAAGGTATCAACAAGGTACATATACTTCGCCTACTAACACTAAACAAAATCAATCCCAGTTACTATCATTGTCTTTGTGGTAGCTTTTCCCCAAGTTCCAGTAGACTGAATTGGTTAAATTTCCCCTCTGGGGATTTCTTAGGCAATTCCCTGGGGATTTAACAGGCAACAAAAGAAACTAATGTTCATTAAGCAAGTAAAATCATTTGGGCTTTGATTTAGGTACATTTTCTGATTTACTTAATTTAATATCCATGAGCATGCATTTTATAAAGGGGTAAAAAGTTTAAGTACTACCAGACCCCACACAACTGGTAAGTGTTCCAGTTAATATTTAAACTTAGGTTTATCAATTTTTAAGTTTCTGTTCTTTCCAGTTAGTCAACCACTTTCAGCTGATGGAACCATGTGGTTAACATGAATGTCAAACATATTGTTGAATGGAGGATTGTATTCTTTTCTTTTTTTCAGTATATGTGCTGCTGAAGCAAGCACTGGTGGATTATATTCTTGACTACAGACTGCTCTGTGTATTCCTACCAGCTATGAAAGTTTTTGAGTTTTCCTTTCTATAATTAGTATATGATAAAATCACTATGCACACATACATACATACAGTCAATTCTCATTTCCAGTGTAATTGTGTTCTAAAGAGCCACCACAAACGCTGAGGCAGTGAATACTGAGTCATTGCTCCTACAGGACAGACAGGGTTGGATTCCTGTGAGGCTCTGGTCACAACATTTTCATCAACTGATCAATACATAACTTTATTTTATGAATGTTTCTGTCTAAAAACACCTTACTTAATACATATTGTTGATTTGTTAACATTGAATTCACGGCCAACGTCACTGTAGCTCATGCCTAAACAAAACTCATTTAAGTTACATATATTTTCTTTATAAGGCATGTCCCAGCCTCTTGTGGTTAGAAACACTACACAGCACTTCAGCACGACACTTGGGGGCTGTTTTGAACAGTGTAATCACCAACAAAAAGCACAAATATGGCACTACATAGACCACTGAGAGGATATTTGTTTATAGTGTAAGAGCTGAAATAAGAAGGTAGAGTGTCACCTTGTTCAACCTCAGCTAGAAATGTTCATGTCTATGAAGGACCACAAAAATGCTATCAGTATTGACTTTGGGGTTACAAATCAATTTTAGAATATAAGTGAATTCATAAATATGGAATCTATGAAAAATGAGAAATAACCATGTATGTATTATACATATATACATATATGTACATATATATAATTACTAAAAATTATTTTTTCAAAATATGTACTACTTCCATTCTCCAACATCATATTTTTGCGGGGCGCCTGGGTGGCTTAGTTGGTTAAGCGACTGCCTTCGGCTCAGGTCATGATCCTGGAGTCCCGGGATCGAGTCCCGCATCGGGCTCCCTGCTCAGCGGGGAGTCTGCTTCTCCCTCTGACCCTCCTCCCTCTCATGCTCTCTGTCTTTCATTCTCTCTCTCTCAAATAAATAAATAAAATCTTTTAAAAAAAATCTATCCATGTTGTTCCAAATGGCAGGATTGTTTTGATTTATTATGGCTGAATAATATTTCATATATCTATATCTGTATCTATAGCACAACTTCTCTACCCGTTCATCCATTGATGGACACTTGAGTTGTTTCCATATCTTGGCTATTATGAGTAATGCTGCTATGAGCATGGGAGTGCAAATATTTTTTAGAGTACATGTTTTCATTTCCTTTGGATATAGTCCCAGAAGTATATGGTGGTTTTATTTTTAATTTTTTGAGGATCACCATACTGTTTTCCATAGTAGCTGTACCAATTTATAGTCCCACTAACAGTGCACAAGGGTTACCTTTTCTTCACATCCATGCCAACATTTGTTATCTTTTGTCTTTTTACTGATGGCCATTCTAACCAGTATTGTTAGAATCATTGTGGTTTTGATTTGCTTTTCCCTAATGACTATTGATCTTGAGCATCTTTTCATGTACCTGTTGGCCTTTTGTAGATCTTTTTTGGAGAGATGTCTCTTCAGGTCCTTTTCCCATTAATTTTTTTTCTAAACAGTATGGAAGTTCCTCAAAACATTAAAATAGAATTACCATATGATGCAGTAATGCCACTACTATCTACCCAAAGAATACAAAAACACTAACTTGAAAAGATATATGCCATCCCTCTGTTTATTGCAACATTATTTACAATAAGCAAATTATGGAAGCAACCCAGTGTCTATTGATAGACAAATGGATAAAGAAAATATGGTATATATATGATGAAATATTACTCAGCCATCAAAAAGAATGAAATCTTGCCATTTGCAATGACATGGATGCATCTAGAGAGTATAATGCTAAGTGAAATAAGTTAGAGAAAGACAAATACCATATGAATTCTCTCATACATGGAATTTAAGAAACAAAACAAAGGAACAAATTAAGAAAAAAAAAGGAGGTAAACCGAAAAACAGACTCTTAAATATAGAGAACAAACTGATGGTTACCAGAGGGGAAGTGGGTGGGAGATGGGTGAAATAGGTGTAGGGGTTTTAAGAGTACACTTATCATGATGAGTACTGATTAATGCATGAGAATTGTTGAATCACTGTATTGTACACCTGATACTAATATAACATTGTATGTTAACTATACTGGAATTAAAATTTTAAAAATAAATTTAAAAAATTTTATTGAGCTGTATGAATTCTTTATATATTTTGGACATTAACCCCTTACCAGATGTATGGTTTACAGATATTTTTTCCCATGCTGCAAGTTGTCTTTTCACCTTGCTGATGATTTCTTTAGCTGTGCAGAAGCTTCTTAGTTTGATGTAATTCTACTTGTTTATTTTCGATTTTGTTTCTTATGTTTTAGGTGTCCTATCTGAAAAATCATTACCAAGACCCATGTCAATGAGCTTTATTCCTGTTTTCTTATAAGAGTTTCATGGTTTCAGGTTTTACATGTATGTCTTTAATAGATTTTGAATTGGTTTTTGTAGTGGTGAAGATATGGGTCAAGTTTCATTCTCTTACATGTGAATATCCTGTTACCCCAGATTTATGGAAAAGACTGTCTTTTCTCCATTGAATATGCTTGGCTCCTTTGTCAGGTATTAGTTGACCATATATTCTTGGGTTTATTTCTTGATTCTGTTCTGTTGGTCTGTTTGTCTGTGTTTCTGTCAGCACCATACTGTTTTGATGACTATAGCTTTATAATATAACTTGAAATCAGGAAGTGTGATGCCTCTTGCTTTTTTCTTTCTGAGGATTTCTTTGGGGGCCATTTGGGGTCTTTGGTGGCTCCATAAAAGTCTTAGGAGTGTTTTTTCTACTTCTGTAAAAATACATTGTAGTCTTGTTAGGGATTGCATTGAATCTATCTATAGATAGTTTTTGGTAGTATTGACATTTTAACAATATTAATTCTTCCTATCCATGGTCACTGGATACCTTTCCATTTATTTATGTCTTCTTTAATTTTTTCATCAATGTCCATTATTTACAGAGTAGAGATCTTTCACCTACTTTGTTAAACTTATTCCTAAGTACTTTCTTGTTCTCGATGCTATTGTAAAGGGGATTGATTTATTTCTTATTCAGAAAATTTGCTGTTGGTTTATAAAATGTTACTGAGTTTTGTATGTTAATTTTGTATCCTGCAACTTTACTGAATTTGTTGATTAGATCTAACAGCTTTTTTGGTTGAATCTTTAGGATTTTCTATATATATAATCATATCATCTGCAAATAGATACAGCTTTACTTCTTTTTTTCCAATTCTGATAACTTTTCTTTTTCTTGTCTGATTGTTTTAGCTAGGACTTCTGGTTTTATTTTGAATAGGAGTGGTAAGAGTGGAAACCCTTGTCTTGTTCCTGATCTTAGAGGAAAAGCTTTCAGCCTTTCACTATTGAATATGATACTGGCTGTGGGCTTGTCATATGTGTGGCATCAATTATATTGAGATATATTCCTTCTGTGCCTAATTTGTTAAGGGTTTTTGTTTAATCATGAATGGAATTTGAATTTTGTCAAATGCTTTTTCTGTCTCTGTTGAGATGATCATATGTTGCTTTTCTTTTATTCTATTGATGTGACGTATCACCTTGATTGATTTGCATATATTGAACCATTCTTGCATGCCAGGGATAAATCCCACTTGATCATGGTATATAATCCTTTTAATGTGCTGCTGTATTTGGTTGGCTAGTATTTTATTGAGAATTTTTGCTTCTGTATGTATCAGGGATATTAGCCTACAGTTTTCTTTTCTAGTATTGTCCTTTTCTGGTTTTGGTATCAGAATTATGCTGGTCTTATAAAATGAGTTTGGGAGAGTTCCCTCCTCTTCAGTTTTGGAAGAGTTTGAGAAGGATTGGTATTGGTTCTTCAAGTGTTTGATAAAATTCACCATTGAAGCCATCTGTCCTGGGCTTTTCTTCAGTGGTAGATTTTTTTATTACAGATTCAACCTCCTTTCTAGTAATTGGTCTGTTTAGATTTTCTATTTCTTCCTCATTTAGTCTTGGTTAGTTGTATGTTTCCAAAATTGTTCTATTTCTTCTAGGTTGTCCAGTTTGTTGGTGTAGAGTTGTTCATAGTAGCCTCTTATGATCCTTTGAATTTCTATGGTATCAGTTGTAAGGTCTCCCTTTTCATTTCTAATTTTGTTGATTTGTGTCTTTTCTCTTTTTTCCTTGGCTAGTCTAGCTAATGGTTTGTCAATTTTGTTTATCTTATCAAAGAACCAATTCTTAATTTTGTTAACCTTTTCTATTGTTTCTGTGTTCTCTGTTTCATTTCTTTATTCTCTAGTCTTTACCATTTCCTTTTTTCTGCTAACTTTGGGCTCAATTTATTCTTTCTCTAGTTACTTAAGGTGTGTTATAGTCTACTTTTGAAACTCTCTATTGAATTCTTCAGGTCAGTTGTTATATTTTTCAATTAGGATTTCTGGGATTTTTTGATGGGTGCTATTACCTTGCTAAACTTCTCATTTTTTGCATATATTGTTTTCCTAATTTCACTCAGCTGTCTGTCTGTCTTTTCTTGTAGTTCACAAAAGTGCTTTAAAGAGATTATTCTGCATTCTTCGTTTGACAGTTCATAGATCTTTATTTCTTTAGGGTCACTTATTGGAACTTTATTAGTTTCTGTTGGTGGTTCACATTTACCTAATTTTTGGTGATCCTTTATTCTTTATGTTGGTATCTGTGCATTTGACTAATAGGGTTCCTCTTCTAGATTTTACAGATTTGCCTTGGCAAAGACAATTCTACACCAGTCAGCTGAGTTGCGTTTCTGTGAATATCTGCTGGTAATGTTCTTGGTCATTTGGGCCTGCTGTTATGGTCTATTTTTGTGTTAGCAGTTGTTCAGGCTCTAAGGATGGGGATAGGGGTGTTGTGCCACTAGCTGAGAACAGCTGGATAGGATTACTGGCTTTGTTCCCTACCCAAGAGAGGCTGTAGGGTGGGCTCTGTGGTTGCCTGGGTTCTCTGGTCTGGCTTACTACATGGTTGGGACTGGGTACTATATTCAGTAATAAATGGGATTATGAATTAGCTTTCCTGCCCTCGTGGAGTTACAGGACAGAATTCAGGGCCTATACAGCTTGTTGTTTGGGTCCTGAATCAGATCAGATTATGCACTGAATTCCCTGGTCAGGTGAGGCCACTGGTTTTGCTCTGCAGACAGAAGAAGCCACAGGCTGTGCTCTCTTTTCAAGTGTCACTGTTATGTAGGCCTGTTGAATGGGCCATGCAGCTTTCCATCTGCTCTGCTTAGGTTCCTTAGTTGGACAGGCTGAAGGCTTTGTTCAGTGGTGAGTGAGGCTACAAATTAGATTACCTGCCCAGACACAGAAGGAGAAGCAGTTCTAAGACTGATAAAACTGTTTGCTGTCTTAACTAAAGTCCACCCATACCCCAGTTTTCCTCACTGAACAGGGCCACTGGCTTTGTTTGTATACTATGTATGCTCTGTCACCCACCTCTTAGCTTGAGTGCTGCTGGGCTGCACAGCTTCTAGAAGTTGTCTCCAGCCCTTCTGGTCAGATGGCACTGGGGACACACTCTACAACAGGAGGGGCTTTTTCTCAGATCCTCAGGAAGGGGAGGGGCCTCTCCAGGGTATTCACAGTTTCTCAAACAGACTCTCTGGTTGGGAGGGGCCAGGAGCTACCCTCAGCCTTCGCCTGGTACTGCCTCTGCCCTGGGGGCCATCAGCTCTGTCTGCTCCCCTCTCGGCTCCAGTACTGCTGAGCTTCCAGGGGTGGTCACCAGCACTTCTGGTCAAATAGGGCCAGAAGACACTTTCCACAGAGGATGGTATTATAATTAAGTTCTTTGTGTGAGCCTGGGCAAACTGTGCTCTAAGGCCAGCAAAATTCCTTGTTTGGGGATCCAAATGAGGTGGGCCTGCATCCCATTGAATTGCCTTGTCAGAGTACACCGCCAACTTGGTTCTGCGGATGAACAGAACTGCTGGTTGGGATTACTACTTGGGCACCACAGGTATGAACTCGGTCTGCCAAGATCTGTGTGCTGATTGTTGCAAGCCCCTGCCTCCTTCTCTGTCAGATTCCCAGTGGTTGAACCCTGCAGATTTCCCTGCAATCCTAGCAGTGTGAGATCAGAGTAGGGTCTCCTGCAAAGTGACCCACAGTCCTGGGAAAAGCTGGTTCAGAGATAGTCATTAGAGTTAGAGCTCATCTTGACTTGAAGTTAGATTTCCCCCTCCCCCTATCTCAGACTCTGCTGCTATCTCCTTAAAAGTGAAATTTTAAGGGGCGCCTGGGTGGCTCAGTCATTAAGTGTCTGCCTTTGGCTCAGGTCATGATCTCAGGGTCCTGGGATCAAGCCCCGCATCGGGTCCTGCTCAGCGGGAAGCCTGCTTCTCCCTCTCCCACTCCCCCTGCTTGTGTTCCCTCTCTTGCTGTGTCTGTCTCTGTCAAATAAATAAAATACTTTTTTAAAAAAGTGAAATTTTAAAACCTTAAAATGGCTCTGTAAGACCACATATAATCTGATCTCCTATCTTACAACTTCTTCTCTTCTTCCTTCTGTTCTTGGCCACATTAACCTTCCTGCTGTTTCTCAAACACACTAGGCGTGTTGCCTTTTCAGGGCCTTTGCAGTGTCTGTGCCCTCTGCCAGGCTTACTCTCCCTGCAAATACCTGTATGGCCACTCTGTCGCCTCTTTCAAGTCTTTGCTTAAATGTCACTTTCTCAATGAGGTCTTCCCAAACAATCCTATTTAAACTTGCAGTTCTCCTGCCACATTGACTAATCACCTTCATCCTTCTCTAATTTTTCCTATAATATTTATGACCTTTTAACATTCTATAAAACTTACTCTTTTGTTTTTTTTTAAAGATTTTATTTATTTGTTTGACACAGAGAGGGAAAGACAGCAAGAAAGGGAACACAAGCAGGGGGAGTGGGAGAGGGAGAAGCAGGCTTCCCGCGGAGCAGGGAGCCCGATGCGGGGCTGGATCCCAGGACCCCGGGATCATGACCTGAGCTGAAGGCAGACGCCCAACCGACAGAGCCACCCAGGTGCCCCAAAATTTACTATTTTTAAAACTCAATCTCTCTCGTAACCCCCTGGAATATAAACTGTTTAGAGGTCAGGGGGCAGCTTTACTCAGGGTTTGCTTTTTTTTTTTTCCCCTCTTGAAATGCTTCCCTAGATCTAGACCAGTTTGAATCCTACCCATGATTCAAGTTCCAATTCAAGTATTTAGGTGAATAATTCCTGGCAACTTTCCACCCATACCGTATTTTCTACTTAGCACAGTGACTATCTTTGTACTACCAAAATATATGCTCATTTTAGTAAGAAAATCAATAAAAATCTGGGTATTCATTATTTCGGCTCCTGGTAACTAGTTCATTTGGATTTATACTGAATTAAAAGAGCACTGTCACAATGATGATTCTAATTTGTACATCTTGTATTGTGTTTTATAACTATTCACTTGCTAACTTACTGCACTGCAGAGCCTAAAATTGGAATCTTTAACGTTGAGGTAGATATCCCTTAAACAATCTCCTTGTTTCTGTCACTGATTAAGATTTCAAATTTGGAATCACATTGGAATTCTAGATAAAAGCATCCTATTTCTTCCTGTTTGATAGAAGAGTAAGTTGGAATCTCCAGAAGATTGTTAAATATCTTGAGTAGTTTGAGTCCAAGACTTGCAACTGACCATGAGGTCCTGGTCTCATAATACATACTTCATTGAGTCACTGTTTTTCAGCACTTTGCTCCCTTTATTTAAGTTATATCACTTTTGATTTGTTGGTTGCATTTTACTTGCACTGGATTACACATCATCTCCTGAATACATCATACCCTTCCGTGAATTTGCATTTATTTTCAGTGCTCAGTAGATCCTGCCCCTTTACTCCACCCTCCCTTTATTACTTCAGCCTTCAAAATACTGCTTAAAAGTCACCTCTTCTTTGAAGTCTTCCCTGATTGCAGCCAGGTAGAATTCTATCACCTCTGTGTTCTTGTGGCATTTTGTATATGCTGCCACTACTAGAGAACTATTTATTAGTGAAGTTACTTTCTTCTGTGTGTGTGGGTTTTTTGTTTTTGTTTTTGTTTTTTCTATTTCTCTGCTCCCATTTCACCAGATTGTGACTTCTTTGTTCTTATATACCACATTCAGTACTGATTACAGGGACCTAAAAGACTTAGGGGCCTAAAACTTTCTAGTTATTTAATCACTCCGTCTTGTGTAGTAGGAAGGATTTATATATTTTCAAAATATTTGAGGAGCCTTTCTGAGCTTCTCTCATGAGTGCTCAACCCAGCTGTTCTACAGTCTGTCTTTGTAGCTGCTTGTTGTACCTTTCAGCCCTGTTCTCGGGTTACCTTGAACAATCTTGTCAGACTCACACAAAACACAGGCTACCTCTCTGCACAGATGCTGCAGCCTTTCTAGTCCTACCCTGAGAAAACAAACAGTTCTAGTTTTTGGCAAACTTGGGACCTAGGACAAGCATAGGGTTGGAGAAGAAAGAAGGAAGGGCCAACGCAACCTTCACTGGTGATCTAAAGATCTCTGCTTCCTAGAGGCTGTTGTACTTTTAAAGGCACCATTTATTTTATTAAATATGAGATTTAAAATTCTAAGGTGAACAATTTGCTTTGAATTATTTCCCCACTTCTTCAGACAAAGGAGGACTATTTGTTCTACATTTGTGTGACAAAAGGGATATGTTGAGGTCCTCTCTCTCCCCACAATAAGTAAGTGAATGAATGAATGAATCAGTGAATCAATAAAAGTAAAAGAGGGTTGGTGGCTCCTTGCTTTTGGTGCAACCATGAATATCTAGTAACTTTTAAATAAAGTTTTCTCATTAAAAGTAGTTTTCATTCTGCTTCACCAGGAATTCTGCAACAAATTGATCCTTGGAGCAGGATCTCATAATTCTTGGGCATTATTCTCCACTTCCTTTTTTAAAAGCAAACCTATATGTACAAGGCACGGTGGATAATAGAGAAGTGTATAAAAGATAATTTTGACTCTCAAGATGTTTTTGCAAGCTGGTTGGGTCACAATGACATGCATATAAAACAAATTAAAATTTATTGAGCATTCATTCCAGCTACTTTTTTGCTTACATTATTTCATTTTAAATTTCTCAAATAAGTTTCAAAATAAGTACTTTTATCCACAATTTGCACATAAGAAAACTAAAACTCAGGTTACTACATCTAGTAAATGGAGAAAGCCGGACTTAGTCTGTAGGCTTTTCTGTATCCAAAGTCCATGCTCTTTTACTACTGTATGTTGATGATTTTATCATTAATTAAAAATAAATGCCATAAGAATTTCAGAGAATTACTCTATATAAAACATTATTTTTAAAAACATACACTTTGCTCCTTTATACAACATTAAACCTTAATAACCCTATTAGGTGTGTATTATTGTTTTCAATTTTACAAACAAGAAATCTGAGACAAAGAGTGGTTAAGGACAATATCAAAAATTTACAAATTTTAAATGGTATAGTCCGTATTTGAAACCAGGTCTTCCTAAGGCTAGAATCAATATTCTAAGGAATGTGGTTACTTTGTGTTTTACAAACCTAGTATTCACATTTGTCAGTGACAGATGGTGAAATGTAAGGTTTATTGTAAATTAATGATTTGTGTTGTGTTATTTATCATGTACTGATTTGACTGTGTGATCATACAAAATTAATTTGTTGTATGACATACATGTTCATTTGTGTCTGAGGAAGATTTAGATTATGTGTGGCTGTTCCTCATATGTGATTTCCTATTTAAACCAAATTAACTTTTGTTCTCATAGATATCATCACTATGTGTGTGCTGAAAGGCATGGGTTCTTTGGAAGATTGATATCTAAATCATTAATATCTTTAGTTTGTTGAAATTTTATATTTGATTAAGATTAACTTCTATATGTATTAGTTCATGTAGAGTATTTATTTCTATATATCAGGACATGTCTGTGTATGTGATTTTGGGGCACGTTTTCACCACCTATGAGTGTACTCCCTAGTGGATGTAAACACATCAGAGCCTCTCTGCATGCAATTACAATCCATTATCTATTTTAATTTTACAACAAATATTTTCAAAATGGAATGATTCCTATTATGGGAGGTTAAACTATAATTTGAGTTTATCTGCTTCAGTCTAAAATCAGCACAGCAGTACATCGCCTTTGTGATTCTATAAAACATTGCTAAATCTTCTTTCCCATTGGTTTTCTGCACAGAGAAATCCATTCCTTTTACAAGTATGGAAGAAATGAATTTTATATCTATTATTTAAGTATAGAAGAGAGAGGGAGGATGCATAATAGATTTAAATATGACACATATGTATCCAGTGGGAGATTGGGTTGCGGAAAAGTCTTCTCCTCACTAGGAAAAGGTTATCATTCCAAGCAAGAGTGACAGTGACTTGTGCCTCCTACATCAGAGCTGTGCCATTGCAAAAGGGAACACCTACCAACTTCCTAGTTTATCCAATTACTCACTCTTAGAAGAGGTATTATTTTCCTACCAATTGGCCATTCAAAAAGAATTGTGTTTCAGTATTCTTATAAGCCAGTTTTATTTAAATAATATGAAATGCCATTGAAGAACTTATAATTTTCCTTCAAAGAAGAAGTGCAATATAAAAACTCTGATGCTGTTGTTATTTTTAGAATTTATCTTTATTTAGCATTTTACTGTCTCAAGTGGCTTCATGGCTATTACAACTAGGAAACAGACTAAGAAGTTCTCACTTTTCTAGATTAAAACTAAATGTTATATGTTAGAGCTGGAGTTATTCTCCAAGGTGTAGAACTGTAATTTTTACTTAAAAATCTTGTCAATCCTTATGCCTATCAATATTTTGGAACTGAGGTTTTTTTTCTCTATCACCATATGTTTGATTTTCAAAGCAAGAGATTGTGATTTTGGCCTCATCACAGTCTTTACACATAGAATATGTTGTTGGAGTTTTTTGTCACTAGAAACTTCCCTGTTTTAAATTCAGCACCATAAATCCCTCTTATTCTTTCCCTACAACTCCTCATTTTCACTTTTTCTTAATATGCTTTGGAAAGGTGTTTCTTCTGTTCACGTCTTTGACCATATCCCAATCTGTCTTTATGTTCAGATACCATGCTTCGTACTCTTCGAGTGAGTCTGTGCTCACTGTTTATTTGGGTTTTCTGCATATGTCAAGCTTTCTTACTTTTTACTTTTTCAGGAAAATTTGTACTTGCCTGTCATTGGCTTCCCTCTTCCATATTTTTTTACTAGATTATTGTTTGCTGATATTGATGAGCCTTTTTGTCCTTATTCACCAAGCAGTTTCCCATCCCTTGCTTTGTCTACAGTTGCAAATGAGATCTGTCTGCTCTCAAAACATTACCTAGTCCCAATAATCAGAAGATAGGAAAGCAATTCCTCTTGGCCACGATTGTCTATGAATGGGGTTTAATAACTAATCCTCATTACAGAAATGATACTATATACTCATCACATTACCTTTACGTTGTATCAGCACATTTGTTTAGGAAAATTTTAATATTTATTGTTGTATTAATCTGCTCTTTGCTATTTACCTGTGCTAGTAATTATTTTATCATAGATTATAATATTCATTGGTAAGAAGGGATTTATATGTTTTTACATTAAACTTCCATGTATTCAACATTATGTACAGAAACATTCAGTTAATACTTTAAAAAATTTAATGCTGATGCTTATAACAACAGTCTATAAAGGTTTCCAACTTAATAGAAGGTTGTTCCTCATATTAAGGGTAATCGGAGCATTGGACAACAGAGAAGTTAAGTACTGAACTTTCTCGTTTCTCATACCATTTACTCAAACTCTTCAAGATGTAAGTTTATAAAATAATTAGTATATGAAATTCCAGATAGGCCCCCAATTTTGTTTCATTGTAGTCTCTGAGGTCCTTTCCTTCAAATTGAGTTAAACATTTTTGCTCTCAAGAAAACACAAAATGCATGCAAAAGTGACATTTTTGTTCTGGGTCATATAGCAATTTCAAACTGTAATAGGAAATAAAGAATTAAAACACCAATAATCAAGATGGGTAATGAAAGAACAATTGAAGTTTTTTTTAAAGCAATTTTCTCAAAATACTCACATGCCTGTAAACATTATATTTCCCTTAAAGAGTTTAAGTTACATTTAACTTAAAGAGTTATAGGATTTTATATATTTAATCATTTCAGAATGGTTTTAACCAATTTAAAAGCATGGTAGTAAAGGATAGAATAAAAATAAGAGAAAATATATGGGGGAAAACAATAAAGCCCTGGTAGGATTAGCTCACAGAAATATTTTCTGTATAGGCCTTTTAGTTGCTAGGATTGGCCACAAATCTGCCTTTGATCTATTAAGCAACTAAATTAAAGGAGACAGCATACTTATACTATAAGATGAGTTCTGTTTATTAAAAAAAAAAAAAAGCAATTTCTAGAAGGAATCCTAGTTTCTTCAGGTACTTACACCTGTAGGAATTTTTTTCCTGGTTCTCATGAAGGCACATTGTGTACTCTAGTGGATAAGTAGTAACCCTGTCTGAGACACAATAAAGCCACCTCTTATAATATCTGTCAGTATATGCCAAATCGGTAACTCCAATGTGAAGTTGGATAAAAGCAGTTTTAAGAGGTGCTAAAGCATTACGTTTGTAGTTAGAATTAGTTCATTCATGGTCTGGTCGGATTGAGATGTAAAATTTAGACCATCTGGCCTAAGTAATGGATGCGCTGTATGTCATTTAGGCAATCCTCCATAAATATTATTTCTTTCAACTAGAATTTTGATAAGGATTAGATAGCAAAGAGTACAAACCTTGTACTCTTTGGCAAGAATGTGAAGTTCAGAAATCGTACATGGCTTAGACGGATTATCTAGAGAGAATGCAAAGTGGAGGTTTCTGTAAAATAAGGTGCCTAAATGAGACCGCGTCTGAAATGACTCCTGCCTCCACCTAGTCATGGGAATGGGCTTAGAAAGGATGAATGGGAAGAACGAAAATCTTCTGCAAAAACATTTTTTAATTCACTCCAAAGGAGATGATTAGGAATTTAAGGCCTTGAAGTTTCTCTCTCTGGAATGATCTGTGGCTTCTCATATATTGGCTAGTACTTATTCGGGGCTCAGGGACTGTGCTGTCATTGCAAGGTATTTGTGAATCCAAACATTTGTTCTCCAATGTCTTTTGGTCAATAATAAAGCCGGAATAAAGACTGGCACACTGTGGCATCTTTCATACAGTGTTTCGCCAGATAAAGATACTCTACACATTTTTTTTTTTTTTGATCCTGGCCATGATAATCATTTTGTTCATGAAAATACCCAAAGCAGTTGTTTGCAATCACCTACCACAGCCACAGATAAAAGTTGAAAAATATTTCAATAATGTTTACTTTTAAGCAGTTTAGCTCCCTCCTGAACAGGTTAAGACACATGTTTTTAATGGATCAAAAAAAAAAAAAATTAGGGGTGATATGGTCAGCAGTTTTTACTAACCTGGATAGAGAATCTTTCAGACGGCCTACATTGCTGTCCTTTCTCAGAGGCTTCACATAGGCATAGATTACTCCTTTCTGTACGTCACACCTGCTTTATTAATGCCCTTTCATTCTTGGGGTCAGAGTTCAGAGATTCACTTCCTCTAGAGAGCCTTCTGACATCACAGGCTTGATTAAGTCTTCCTGATCCATGCATCCTGAGCTTCCTTTCACATCAGTGATCACACTTTGCAATTACATATTTGTGTGATTATTAATTTTTGTCTACATACTTCATGAAGGTACTGTGTCCATTCTTCTCCTTCTCTCATCTAGGTACTTAGCAGTAGCTGACACATAGTTATTCAGGTATTTGTTGAATGAATACGTGAATGAATGAGCACACAAATGAAGTGTCACTAAAATTCTCATCTAGTCCATCAACCTGTGATTTGTTAAACTTAGTCATCATTTAATAAGTGTTTTGATTTTTGGAGTTATTTTGTATTTCCTGATATTATACAGGTTTTTAGTGCATTTATAGCAGATTATTTTATTTTATTTTGTATTTTATTTTCTTTCCATCACATCCTGTTTTTATTTTTGGACATGAAATAATAATAATTCTTATGCCTAGAGGTTAAAATTCAAGGCACTTGGAATAATTAGAACAGAACTATGAACTCAGAAGCAAGCAGGTAAGCAAGCAAAAAAAGAAATACAAAAAGTTTCTAATTCATGTCTTACATTCCATTACCTTTATAGTGGAAGTGATGCTCTGTTCCCCCCATTGTTTATTTGACTTCCTAGTCTACTTGCCATCTAATTCCATTAAAATCCCTTGAAATAATGCACAGATTAACCATGTTATACTCTCTGTGTTCATTAAGTGAATGGTGAGTGGCCCTGCATATCAATGGCCCTGCATAATTACTATTTTAGGACATTGTTCTGATGACCACAGTAGGAAGAGATCAAGCTTTTTGGGTGAATTTGTATACCTTGAGAGAGAGAGGAACTATATACATCAGTAAGGTATTTTGAAATCATGAGCTTCCGTTTGATTTAAGTGCTCCTACAAACAGGAACATTATATTTTTGGCCTATGTGAAAAGCTGGATTATGTAGTGATTAATGGTGTTTGCCTTTAGCTACTTGGAAAAATAAGTAACTTGTAGCACTTTATTCCCCATGATAATGGATAAATGAAAGCATAGATAATAAGAGTTAGTTCTCTGAGAAAACATATTTCATGAGCAGCGGCCTACCTCTTCACTTTATATGAATATGTAACAGTGATACATGCCCTATCTTTCAGTATTTGGAGCCTAATTTTTTAATTGCCTCAGTTTTCTTTTAGGTTGTTATGTATGGAAAGCTTTTCTTTATTTCAGTAAAACTCATTTTGATTATTTTAATTCATCACAATGAATAGTTCTTGTTTTTTTTTTATTTTTTTTTTAAAGATTTTATTTATTTATTTGAGAGAGAGAGAATGAGAGAGAGCAAGCACATGAGAGGGGGGAGGGTCAGAGGGAGAAGCAGACTCCCCGCCGAGCAGGGAGCCGGATGCGGGACTCGATCCTGGGACTCCAGGATCATGACCTGAGCCGAAGGCAGTCGCTTAACCAACTGAGCCACCCAGGCGCCCCTGAATAGTTCTTGTTACTCTTGATTCTGGCCTATAGATTTTTTTCCTCTGATAATATTTTAATAAATATTATCCCAGTGTCATGATGTTTATGCTTTCATATTACTCATTGAAAAATAAGATTAGACTTAAACTTTAACCAGGGATGGCTATTTGTGAATCTATTCCTTTGTTGAGCAATTTATATTCTATCATTAAAAAGTTTCATTCTGAAAAAAAAAGTCTCATTCTGACTTATGAGGCATATGTGAAACATGGCAAAGATAATGAAAGTTTATAACTGAAGGAAAAATATTATATGAATATACATATGTCTGTATGAATATCTATGCATGAAGTTTTGGCAGAATGGTTCTAGAAGCAAATGTTTTTAACTCTGAAGAGATTTATATGGATTATAAACATAACGTAACTTATAGGAGGGCAAATTATTAAAGGTACCCAAATTAGCTTTGAGGATAGCCATTAATATTGGTTATTTATTGTCAATAAATATATGCTTTTTATATAAAGAAGAAATGATACATTTGACAAAAATTTCTGTAGATATTCCCCTCACAATACCAAATAAACTAAGATAGCTATGCAGGCAATGTAAAGCATTGTTTCTAATAACAGCAAAAATACAAATAATCCGTTTATTAACAGTGAATAATGATTGGCAGCCTTTTTTAAAAAAAGAATAATATTTCTATTAAACATTATTACATTTTTTTTACTGGACCAAAAAAAAGTAAAAAAAGAGATTATATTAAAAAAACAAGATTGTGTATCTGTGTTCTTGAGCATCTCTGTTACAGGGGTACATGTGCAAATGCCAGCTGTTTAAGAAGAAGAGAAAAATATGACTCAAATTTTTAATGATGGTCACCTCTGAGGGACAAAGGGGTAAAATTAGATGTATAGAGGCATTTCTGTATATATAATTTTTTTTTTAAATGGGAGTATGAAATGGTGGTTGGAGTTTTGTTTTGTTGTTTTGCATTTTTTCCCTTTATTTTTAAGAATTTTTTCTTTATATTTTTTAAAGATTTTATTTATTTATTTTCAGAGAAAGAGAAAGTGTGTGTATGTGAGTGGGGGGGCAGTGGGTGGAGAGGAGCAGAGGGAGAGGGAGAATCTCAGGCTCACTCCAGGCTGAGCCCTGAGCTGACAAAGGACTCCATCTCACCACCCTGCTGTCATGACCAGAGCCGAAATCAAGGGTCTGAGACTAAACCGACTGATCCACCCAGGTGCCCCTTTTTCTTTTCATTTTTAAAACACAAGCCACAAAGATTCAGAATGTAGGACTGGCATTATTTAACATTTTAATTTAGGTTTGATTGTGTCCTATAAAGGTACACTATGGGAGTCAAAATTTTTCTGAAAAGACACCTGTCGTCTACCAGGAAGCTGAACTAATGGGCTCCTTGAAATCAGTGCCTTTGAAATTGTGACTTCTAATGTCTCACTGGACAGAAATGGGCCTCAGAGTTCATTATGTCATTATTAAAGACAGAAATAAATGGCTATCCATTGGTTAAGCGGGTAAAGATCAGTTTGGTGGAAATTTGGATATATTAAAGTCATGTAATTCTGTTGTTTAAAAAATCCACTCTTGGGACACCTGGGCAGTTCAGTGGGTTAAGCATCTGACTCTTGGTTTCATTTCAGGTCTTAATTCCAGGGTTGTGAATTCAAACTCTGGATTGGGCTCCATGCTGGAGTGGTACCTACTAAAAAATAAAAAATCCACTCTTTATTTGACAGTTTATATGAGTGGATACACATTGAAGAAATGACTGGAGTAAATTCTTAAAGTTTTAAAATTACTCTTCTAATTTTATAAATGCCCTCTCTATACACCATATTTGCTCTTTGAAAGGTAATATTTTGAACTTATGAAATGTTTTATTCCTCAATCCAATCTCCTTCTATACCTATCTTAGATACATGACATATGAATGCCAAGAACCTAACCAAAAAATTACAAAGTTTTTCTGTAATTTGTTGTTGAGTGAGACTTGTCTTTGCATCCTCTCTTCTTGTGAAGTCCTTGGGTGATTCTGAAGTCCATCATGAAGTTTCTTTATTATATCTTTATTAAATTGTCATCACTTATTATTTAAATAACTGGAATACAACTCTCAGCAAAACACAACCTATGAAACACCTTATGATAAAATAGGAAAAATAAATCTCTTAAGGATCAAAAATAGTTCGCAAACTGTAAAAAATACACATTTGAATTATAGTTTTATATTTATATATACTACCTGAGCCAGTGATAATATCCTATTATAATGTGTTTTTCAATTCCGTTACTGGACATAAGTCTCAGGCTGAAGTGATAGGAATAATGGTTAAAATAGGAAAGGACATTATAGTGATCAAATATAAAGAGACTCTTTCAATATGTATATATAGCCATGAAGGAATTAAAGAGTGTGTCAGCAATAATAGCTAAGATTAAACACAAAGATGAAGCATGAAGAAGAAGCTTGATGTATAAAAGTTAATATTCTAGGCTACTGTGTGGAGAAATGTGAATTGATCATTGGATTGGCTGTGGAAGAAAATTTGTCACCTTCTACTCAGGCTAGGAAGGCTTTGTTCATTTTCTCGAAGGAATAACATTACTTTCTTATAAAATGTCAAATATTCTTAACTAGAATAAGTGCATCAAGTCCTTTCTTGACATTTTCAACAGTCACGTATCATATGTGCAACCAGTGACAACTCTGTATTAACAGAAAGGCATACCCACCTACTAAATTGCCAATAGTTTGATTAATCCCAGTGAAGTTCACCAGATTGTTTACGCTCTGTGCCTGTGTGTGTAGACGTGGAAGTGTGTGGGTGGGTGGAAATGTTAGAGCAGAATTGCAAGTTCTGGAGGTAAAAGAAGTTTAATGGACTGAATACGGACACATGCAACGTTTACTGTTATTCAAATAATTTAGTAGACAAAATATGTATTTTTCCCCACTAGAAGAGAAAAATTCATTACCTTACTTTCGGATGATTTGTTTTTTTTCTTCATCATGAAATGGGTTTATACTTATGTAACAAACTGGCGGTTGGGCAGTTAGTAACAAATTATTATTTTTTTATCCTTAGAACTTATTTATTTTTAATTTAATTTATTTTTTAAGTTTTTATTTAAATTCCAGTTAGTGTACAGTGTGTAATATTAGTTTCAGGTGTATAATATAATATAATATTCAACACTTCCATGCAATACCCAGTGCTCATCACAAGTGCACTAAATAAGTGATGGGGATTAATTAGTAACGAATTATTGCTACGTAGAGTTCTACCACAATTTTTAAGTGGGGGGATTGTTCTTAATGTTTCTTAAAGATACAACTATATAAAATAGAATTTATGTCTTGATTTGTACTTTGTATCTGTCAGTCTATCTGGAAATTACTGTTTCACATATCAGTAGCACATACTTTGTCTTTTCTGAGCAACTCCTTTTTATTTTCTTTCTTCTAGCTGCTACTCTGGAAGAAAGAAAAGTTAAGACTTAGATATAATGTTAAAAATAAGAGTAGATTGGGTCAGCAGTTCATTGCCCCAGTCTAACTCTGTCAGTGCTGTTGCCTAGCCTTCTGTGGTTTGTGAGACATCAGTGAGGAGTGAGTTTTCAAGAGTTGGTAATGCTGGCTCTTTTTCCACAGCTGAAAATGAAGAAGTATCAATGATAAATCTTACCCTAGAAGGAAAAACATGTTACATTATTGAAAACCATCAAAAGTCTTCTGTTTCTCACTTCTCTGAAAGAACTATTGAAAGAGCAGGATCAGTGCAGGTTAGAAGAACTGAAGGATTTATGGAAGATGCATTTCATGAAGGAAAAAAAAAGGGTGCTGCAGTTTCCTCTTTCCCACAAGGCAAAAGTTGGCATACCAGTTTTGGGAAAAAGAAAATGTCTCTTCCCAGAGGAAGAGCAGTATTTCCAAATAGAAATTCTGCCAGTGAGTTCATGCCTCATGTTATTTGGGGAAAGAGTAATAGTAATAAGGGCATCTGGGTGGCTGAGTCGTTAAGCGTCTGCCTTCGGCTCAGGTCATGGTCCCAGGGTCCTGGGATCGAGCCCCGCATCGGGCTCCCTGCTCCGTGGGAAGCATGCTTCTCCCTCTCCCACTCCCCAGCTTGTGTTCCCTCTCTTGCTGTGTCTCTCGCTGTCAAATAAATAAAATCTTAAAAAAAAAATAGTAATAATAATAAAAGGTTTTAGGGTAATCCCCAAGCCCACCGTTCTTCCAGAAAAGATTATTCATTTGAAGAGTTATTCAAGGATTGGTAGATTCCATTCTAGTTTAGTTTAGAGAGGAATTTTTAGAACCAAAGAGTTTAATAAGTCACATTTACCTTTACCTTTTCCTACTGCTAAAATTTTCCTCACTTAATTTTTCCAGTGACTGTAATTAAATTCTCCTCAGGCTTCTGTGATTAGAGGTTATTTTCACCATTCACAAAACAAGCAGCTACACTTATGTGCTTGCATGAATAAAAATTTTGTCAAGATTTTTCTTCTTTTTTTCTTTAAATGAATTTCCATGAAATTTTAAGTATTGTGTGGTAGTATGTTGCAAAGGATATACAAAAGGATTAGATTCAGGGTCATTATTTAAGAACTGTTCCTTTAGAGTTATCAATATTTTTAAATCTTGCATTGTAGTTTAGTTTTCTCACATCTTGATAAAAATATGAAACTGAAATCCCTTGGATTATGTGTATACTAAAATGAAATGTGCTGTAGATCAACCATGAGTCATTAAAATTAATAAGCATTGATTCATTGCTCATGTTCTAATGTTGGGTTAACATTGTATATATTAGTGTTTGAATGATACCCACCTGGCCTTAAAATGTAATTCTATATTTGTATGGGATTAAGTCTGGGAAGTAAGAGAATAGCTCCCAAATTTACACCTCACACTATTAAAAAAAAAAGCAATTTAAAAAAAAATGAAATGAGTTATAAGAAATACAGCAGGGTCATTAGTGGTATAAATTTTCATATTTATGCATGATTAGTATGGATTTCTGAATTTAACATAGTTCTCAAAGCTTATTTTGAAATTTAAATAAATAATGTAACTCCTCCTGAACGTAGCATTTTAGTTTGTGGTGGTTAGTCCTTAAGTTAGTGGAATATGTCCCTCAACTAAATGAAAAAAAAAGCTGGAGAAACGGTTTGAATTTTAGACATCAGTTTTATTTGGGTTGAGGTGGATATTTACGTTCCATCTGAGTTTTTTCCCTTCCCCAACAACTGGCTTTTGCTAATTAAAATAATGAATTTACTCTGTTTATGAAGTGACACTTCTTTGTTTTCAAAGATTGAAATTGATTGTAAATGCAGAAGGTTTTATGAGCTAGAATACACAGTAAGTAGATTTTTAACAAAGAGTGATTCACTGTGTGTATACACAGATGCAGGTAGACTTTATACGTGTTTATCTTTGAAGAACTGAAAGGTGTTCCTAATTTTTTACACAAAAGCATGAACACTGGATGTGGTTGCAAAATACTGAGCAATGAATTATCTTGCCACTTTGCTTTTCTACAAACTCTTTTATCTGTGTAGTAGCTATATGCTCAGACTTTGAGAATATAAGAAGTGAAGTACCCTGAAAAGTATCACATGATGGCACTGTTTCCATTTCCACATCCAATATTATGAAATAAAGCTATAATAAACTGGTATTAAGAATGGGGTGTAATGCCAATGTATTTTGTATAATTTATGTAAAATAAAAATGTAACCACTAAGGTTATTAATACAAGTACTGGAGTCCTAGATTTTTCACAAAGTATTTTGTAAAAGTTTGTGTTTTTATCATGTCTGTAACTTAGAACACACACAAAAAACAAATTTATCTAGAATGCTAGAAATTTCAATATGACGAAAAACAGTTTCATTAAATATTTGAGTTGCTTTATGAATTATTTTTTACAAATAGCATAGTATATTTTGTATTTCAGTTTTATTTTGGAAGGACTAATGTTGTATCACACATGAGATTTAACAGTGGTAAATATGACTATTCACACAGAAATATTTCTGAGGAATGCAAAGAAAGTGTGGAAATAAGGCTCACATGAAGAAGGTACATGGATCAAAGGTTGAAGGGATCGGAGCATAATTTTAGAGTGAACAAAATTCAAGTGTGGTCAACCTGAATATTTAAAAGGTTCATTAATCTGAAGAATGTAGATGTTAAATGGTGTGTGATTTCAAATACCATATTTTATTATGGTAAACAGCCTCTCCTAAATAATAAGCATGTGGAAAATGGCATTGAGTAATTATCATTTCAAGTATGAAAGTGCAATAATTTTCTATTCACAACAAACAAGAAAAAAGATTGATCAAAACATGATGTAATATACATTGAAGTATAACTTATGTGGAAGTGTATATTTAAAGATTAACCAAGCATCAGGATTTTAACAAGTTTTATCCTTAATAATGAATTAATAATAGCAGATATTGATGCATCTTGCCAGTGGTATGATATATAAATATAAAGCTGTGAGAAGAGGAAATGATGCCCCCCTAGTGATGAAGAACCTAATGGGTAGAATTAGAGAAGTGCAGCAAGTAAGTGCTTTAAGACTATTTTAAATTGTTGTCAGTTTTGTTTATTTTGATATGACAGGAAAAAACAGACTTTGCACAATTTTCCTTTTACTTAAGCTGTGAATTTGACTCAGGGAAAAGAGATGTATAGGAAGTTTTTCTACTGTTGTTCTTTTTAAAATAAATATCTAAAATCATCATGCATGTAAGCAAACCGCACATATTTATCTTAATAAATGCCAAAATTTTATGTGTGAGGCATAAGCCTTAAACCTTTAATCATAAGAGAAACAAATACCTCCTACAAAAGAAAATGTCTATAGAATATAACTAACTGCTCTGATATATTATTGCTTTAAATTGTTTTTCACTTTTAACTTTAAACAAATTGTTACATTGTCATTATGGAGATAATAAATATCTTAATAATCCATTTTAAAATAAGGGATTCTCATACTTCATAGTTTTAAGGCTACATTGGTGTCATATCACCTCTTTTGTGAGAATGGCAGTTTGCATAATATTTTTCAACAAATGAGAAAATTTTAAATTGTGATATTGGGAAATTGTTAAAAACTTGCTTAATGATACAGTGATAAAAAGTATTCATAAATCTGTACTGGAAAAGAGAAAATATCCACTGCAACAATCTGCTCATTTGTCTTATATAAGAAGGGGGGGGGGAAACCCCAGCATACCGAAATAGGAGATTTCTGTGTTCACTGTATTGCACCATGCAAATTACTTGCAATTTCCAAATGCCAGTGTTACTTTTCAGGACAAATTTCACACAAAAGGAATTCAGTGATTATTCATCCAGTTTAATTAATTCAATTAAATAAGTCTGATGCTGTCAGGTGTTCTTTTAATAATTGAATCAACATGCAGATACATAATAAGCATAAAAGCGTTTCTATGGCTGCAGTTAATTTAGATCCAAAAGAATCTGCTGTTCCTCTACATTTGATATAGATTATTCTATAATATTTCAGTAATGGGTTGCACAAAGGCTGGCTTTTAATTCTTTGCTTTCTCGAATGTCTTTATATATAATGGTTTAAAACAGAAGGTGTTCAAGAGAGGGTGACCTTTTTTCCATTACCATGGTTCCTGTCATTAATGCATTATAATTTTCTTTAGAAGTCTGGAAAAAATGTGTATATGTGCAGTACATAGCAGGTACGAATCAAAGCATGTTAGTGAAAGTTTAGAATTGTCTGTTATTACTTTTAAAAAGAAAAGATTCATAGGACACATTTTATTGTTCTCAATATATATTTTTCTTACTAAGAGCAGTTAAACTGTTTTTACATATTATTCTCATCAGACTTAAAAATTTGGTTTTCATATAACAACAGTCATCTTACTAATATTCCTAAAATATGTATTGTAACTAAATTTAAACCAAAGAGGAAAATGGTTCTTAATTTTGATTTTTGCATAATGGTAACCTTATATACAGCATTAAATTATAAAAGGATGTTAATCATATATAAAGAAGAAAGATTGGGGTAAATGATTTACTTGGAGTTCTCAGCAGTGCTTGATGTCATAATTATTGTAAATATTAATTGCTGTGCTAAAAATGTAAGCAAGTCGATTTTGTATTAGATGAAAAATGAAAATAGACTGTGTACTGGTAAATAGATAATCATACAAAAGTAATTGGGGTTTTAAAACCCCAATCTATTCTGCCAGCATGAGCTCGTTTGCATGTTAATCACAAGAGTGATTTCCTACTTCACAAGGAAGTCCACACTCTTTCATAACCACTTTTAATTGCATTTAAAATGATTCAGGTTTGTAACATTAGAAATGAAGGCGTATCTGTGTCAAATTAATAAAAATGTCCCTGAAAATCTTTATAGACTATAAATACTCAAATATTTTAAGGACTTCTATTTTTAATTGGAATATGTAGAGGCCTATTACATATTTTGAGTGTTATTAATGATAGCATAGCTATGGTATAATGTGCCAATTTTAAAAGATCACTCAAAAATAGAGTGTTTTATGATATTTTCAATTATGTGGAATTTTCTCTAATTTTAATATGCAAATACTTACACTGAGACTTAATTTTAAAATTTTACAATAAAATGTGAGTTTACACTAAAAGAATGTACACTGATATTTTGTTACTTTTTTTTAATAAGTTCTTAATGGCAAGTGACTTCATTGTTCAGTCTTCTTTAGATGCACACATTCTCAATATTAAAATTTTACTAGCAGTAAGTTTTTCAATAACAATTTAATGCTTGAAGTTAACTATTTTTAGCTGTGTTGTATTATTTTAGTACTAACTAAAAAGCATTTTATTACTGACAGTAAATATTAAAACAGTTAAAACTATTATGGAATAAGAAAATATGTTAAATCAAAAATATTCTGTAACTTTTAAAAATCATTGGTGTCATTTGTTTCCAGGACCAATGCAAATGGGAGTTTAGTGTTCACATCATGAAATGTCTCTGATTTAGTCTGTATTATGCAATAAGTGAATGTCAGAGTTAAGGCATAATTATTTATCTGCAGAACATAAGAAAGGACTACACTTTTGGTAAATTCACCAAGATTACCCTCTTACCAATCACACAGGTACAGAAACTAAATTCTAGTCGGGATGTTTACACACACACACACACACACACATCTATATACATACCTGATGAAAAGTTTGATGATTAAAGAAAAAGCCCTCACAATTTAAAAGAGCGTATTTTCGCTTTCATCACCAGGTGTTCTTTCTAATATAAATGACCAAGATGATGTTTCCATAACATAGCTTGAGGTGCTCTGGAGATTAAAACTACCAAAACAGATCTATTAAATTTTTCATGGAGAGGGTCCACAAGGAATAATAAGCCAATATTTCTTGTCCCATATTCCAGATGTTTTATGTAATTCTGCATCTTTCTAAACTAAATCGTAGCTTTTCCAGAAGAAAATGTACTATAGAGACGGAGATGAAAGGCAAGAGCTGTTGAAATGTTAATTTTACTATCTGCTGTTGAGGACTGCTACCATTTTATATTTTTTTCTTACTCCCAGTAGCTCAGTTCTGTTTTATGAATGTTGTGGTATTTCAGTTGTTTAAAGTTTAGCAATCTAGGAGCATGACTTTGGTGTAACAAAACAGAATGCTACACTTATATGAAAATGTGGTAGATGAACTTTATCTTAATGATGCCCTCTTTCAACTTTAGTGTATTAAGCGTGATCTAAACACTGTGGTGACCATCAGAAATATAATAATGAATATAGATTTCTTTTGCTTTTTGTGAGCTTTTAAAATTATTGACAAGTGGTTAACAAAGAAAATGACTGATGAAAATGACCCTGTTTCTTTCACATGCTTAGTTTTTGCTTTAGGTTTTGTTGTCACAATTCTCTGTCATGGGTTCAATGTAGAACATTTCCTGAAGTTTTACTTTCTTTCAGCATTAGCTGGGTGAGTGTTAGCACCCTTTTTGAGATGATAGGCCTGGCGGGGGGATCTCTTTATACTCTAGTAGCAAATCCTTGCTTTACTATAGGTCATGTTATAACATTTTAACTCTTACATTCCTTTTGCTGGGCACATAACGACTTGTGTGACTGTGTGCATTTGCACACTTCTGTCTAAAAAAGAGTCCCTTTTCTTCATTTTTGGGGAATGGATTTCTCTTTACTCAGAGTAAGATGCTGTTTTGTTTATGATTAGCTGGAATTCAATTTACACAAACCTCCTTTACAAATGGGCATTCTTACACTTTTTTTATATCTTGTATAGTAGGTAAATACATTTGAGTTTATCTTTTTGAAATAGTTGGATTTTGCCTCCTAGCGATAGCCTTGGATTTTTTTGTTTTTGTTTTTGTTTGTTTGTTTCCAGCAGGTTGCTCACAGTCAAAAGAGGAATGACCTTGGTCTTCTGAATCTAAATAGCAACTGGTATTTGTCTGCTCTCCCTAGGCAATTTAGTCAGAAAACTCTAGAAACTGCTTCTTTATCCTCAATACTATTTAAGTAAAACCATGTGAACCCAATGATTTTATTAAAGAAACACTAGTAAAACTAACTTTTTATTTGTGTTAGGGCTCTTAGAAGAAACTACTGTATACAATGATTTCTTCAGATCCCACAAGGCCATTTTATATCATTGCTTGGTTTCACTTGAATTTGTGAAGATGGTAGTTCAGTAAGTTGGGAGACTGAGTAGCATGTATTACGATATCTATGTTTTGCTATATTATCTGGAAAATGTGTGACTCATAATTGCATGTACAGATGCAATAAGAAACAGAGAAACTAATAGCTATTGTATTGTGACCAAAAAAATGTGTCAAAATGTATGATGCATATATTTTCTTTAATTCCTTTCCATATCACCTAATGAAATGCTTATCATAGGTTGGGCTTAATTTTGGACTCAAGTTCAGGTATATATTGTTGATTCAATCTTGCCATCCTGGGTTAATGCTTACAGCCTTTTGGAGAATGTCATTCTGCCATGTGCCTCATGCGCCTTTGTATGCTGGGTTTTTCCTAACCACTGAGGTGGGATTCTATAGTCAGGCTTTTGTTTGCGATACTTTTTGAAGTTTAAGGTTAAGAAAGTTGATTTTTTTCACATTAATTTCACAATTAGGTTGTTACTACTTTGTGTTTGCATCCTTAACTGTGTTGCAACACCACCCTATGGAATTCAACTTCCGCAGCTTTACTTTTTTTTTAAGATTTTACTTACTTATTTGATATGGGCGAGAGAACAAGCACAAGCAGGGGGAGCAGAGGGAGAAGAAGGCTCCTCGCTGAGCAGGGAGCCCGATGTGGGGTTCTATCCCAGGACTCTGGAATATCACGACGGGAGGCAGACGCTTAACCGACTGAGCCACCCTGGCGTCCCTCAACTTCTGCAGGGACAACTTTCTTTTGTAAATAATCACTGAAATCTTTTGAGGTTCAAGGACCTCTCCTTCTGTTTTGAATAGATTATCTTGTTTCATCAAATATCTGAATTTTAACTAACACCCATACATAAAATCGAAAGTATCCTTGAAGATAAGCTATGTGCTTCATGTACTATACTTTAAAATTCTGTTTTTTTATTTTTTTTATTTTTAATGATTGAGAAAATAATCTTTACTTGTTCTTAAATTCTCTATCTGGAAAGCATAAACAATTACTTAACATTGAAAATCACATCCAACATCTTTTTTTCTTAAAGACTTACTTATTTTGAGAGAGAGAGTGAGAACATAAGCAGGAGGGGCAGATGGAGAAAGAGAGAGAATCTCATATAGATTTCGCTCTGAGTGTGGAGCCCTGAGCCCTACACAGGGCTCGATCTCACGACCCTGAGGTCACAACCTGAGCAGAAACCAAGAGTTTGATGCTTAACGGACTACGCCACCCAAGCGCCCCAACATCCAACGTCTTCTGAACTATGCCATTTTGTTATGGATAAATCCTTCAGTTGATTTTTCTTAAAGTCAAGTAAAATCAAGATCCTTAGAACTTCCATATATTTGGCAGCAGCCAAGAATTAATAGGCAAGGATGATATTGAAAGTTAGAACATGGTATAAAATATTCTCAAAGCATAATTTTTTTCTAATGCAACAAAGCATCATCTTTATTTTGCAGTGACCCCCTAAAGGGTGATCCTTATCAGGTATAGTGTCAAGAATGTAGCAAGAACATATCCTACATGTTGGCTAACTGAACATGATAAAAAAAGAACATATACTGAACATAATAAAAAAAGAACATATACATTTGGGAACAAACTTGTGAATGATTAAGTGTAGATAGATTATAAATAATATAAAGATAGATAAATAGATATCTCCAGGATTGTTAAAAAAACAATCTAATAATGTATCCAAGAGGATAATTTCCCGACTATGAACATCACATGTATTTAAAAATAATTTATTGCTAAAAAAAATCATGCTAATAGGTGTTGATGGTTCTTAACAGGTAATTATTGTAATCATAAATAATAGTCCATCTTTCCATCACTTAAATTTCATTTCTCTGTTTCAGAGGAGGACTTCTTTACATTTTATTTTCGAGGTCTTATTTTTTCTTCCTGACTTGAAGAACTAAAGACAAATGTTCACTCCCTCATTAGTTCGCTAGGCCATTTCTCAGGGATCTTTTCCCATTCTTCACCTTTATGGTTTATGTTCTGACTAGATCAGCTGCCAGGCCAACACTACATTTTATAGTCTGCTCATAAACGTACCCACCTGGCAGTAGTTTTGACTGCTCAAAAGAATCACTGCTAAAGTCTACTAGATTCTTATGACTAGTTTGGAAGCTGATTATCAGGAATTTAGGGTTCTATTCCTGTCTAGGGACTTAACCTTCTTTACGCTTCATTTTGCACCTTGATAAAATGGGTAACTCAGTCCCCTGAGGCTGTAAGACTCCCTGCCAAAGGTTTCATATAAGTGCAAGGTGTTCCTGCTCATTGATTCACAAAGTTTTGTAAGATGTTATTTCTATTACTTGTGTAACAGTAAAGAGCCATCTTGAACTCAGAAACACCAACAAAAACTTCCAATTTGACTAGTCATTTTATTCTCTTAAATTCAAACCAATAAGCATTAATTTTAATAGTTTTTTTTTAAGATTTTATTTATTTATTTGACACAGAGAGAGAGAGACAGCGAGAGAGGGAACACAAGCAGGGGGAGTGGGAGAGGGAGAAGCAGGCTTCCGGCGCAGCAGGGAGCCCGATGCGGGGCTCGATCCCAGGACCCTGGGATCATGACCTGAGCTGAAGGCAGACGCTTAACGACTGAGCCACCCAGGCGCCCCTAATTTTAATAGTTTTGAATGGAAATTATTGTGCAAGACATACAGAGTCATCTAAATCTCCAAAATTGTCTACAACATTACAGTATTACACTTGAGAGTATTTAAATTATAGTTCTTAAGTACCTCAACATAAACTTTGTTCAGTATAGTTTTAGTTTCAAGCATAACCTATTCTAATTCCTTGAATATAGGCTTTTCTAATCATTGGATCTTCTCATATTTTCTCTTATTAGCATATTTATAAACATGTTACTAATAAAAAGTTTAGATAAGATTTTTATATCAATACCTAGAAGTTAGGTAAATACCTCAATTTAATTATAAGATCAAATGATACCCAGTGTTAAGGCTTTGAATATCTTGTCAAACTAATCTCACAATTTTCCTCTTGTACAGCTTGATACGTGAATCTTTAAAGTGTATTTGTTTCACTTCAAAGTTATCCTGCCCACTGTAGCTATTCCTGTCAAAAGCTTATCCTCTCAACTGTCCCCTGTTTATAACTACCCTCTACCCTCAGCATTGAAGATAAACAGGGAAATAAAAAAGGGTTTATAAAAAAAAAAGGGTTTATAAAGAAATGATTATAACAGTTGTGTGGTAATGAACTGTGTAAGACATATGTGATCAATGTATTTGAAGAAAAGCTTATTTTATTCTTATACTCTTATACTCTTTAGAGAAGAAAACATTCAGAAAAACTAAAAATTCCTAAAGTACTGACAACTGAATTTTGATGATACAGATAATCTTAAAAATAACTCAACAAGTGGTTATCAAGCACTAACTTTTCTGTACTTTTTTTTATCATCCTCAAATCATAATTTTGGAATTCACAACTATTTTTAAAATGTTATCATTATGGGGCACCTGGGTGGCTCAGTTGGTTAAGCGACTGCCTTTGGCTCAGGTCATGATCCTGGAGTCCCGGGATCGAGTCCTGCATCGGGCTCCCTGCTCGGCGGGAAGTCTGCTTCTCCCTCTGACCCTCCTCCCTCTCATGCTCTCTGTCTCTCATTCTCTCTCTCTCTCAAATAAATAAATAAAATCTTTAAAAAAAAATGTTATCATTAGAACTAAACTGAGGATTGTCCATATGTATTCTTTCTGTGTAGTTGTTTGTGGCTTAGCAAACACTTCTCATAATTCTAATACAGTTTATTTTCAGCAATTTAAACAGTTCCCATAATTCTAATACATTTTATTCTCAGAAATTACTGAAGTTGTTCTCTATATCCACCTTTTTCCTTTCCATCATCCCATGTGATTGATGAATGATTTTTCTCAGATAAGCACAGAAACTTGCTTAATTAACCCAGCTAGTTAGAGGCAGACTTGTTAAGAAAAATGTACTCATTCTTATTCCAGAATTTATGCATTTTTACTTCTGTCTGTACTGTTGCTCATTTATGATTTAAAAAAAGGGGGGGGCAGGATAAAATGAGTAGGGAAAGAGGGAGAAAAAGAATGAAACAGAGTTAGCATCATAGTACTGAATTATCTGCCCCCTGAGATTATCTATAATAAATGTTAAATAGAAAATTTATAATTTATAAGTAAATAGTTATAAAAAAGAAATTTAATATTTATTAGATAGAAAAGGAATCTGATAATGATTTACATTATGCCACCATTTTTTTATATCTACCAGATAATTCACACTTAAAAAGATTGTTCTTGACTGAACAGTGACATGTAATTTATATGTGTACTTCTCTCCCCTTAGGGCCTCTGTGTGGACTGTTGACTTGAATGTACTTCCTTAAGGTATCTGAGTAGTTAGGTCCTTTACTTTCTTCAAATATTTGCTCCTATGCCATTGGAATGCAACTGTTGACAATTTTATTTAAAAACGTAATAATCTCACAGTGCTCATCATGGACAACACTGTACCCGAAAGGTAAAAAATGCAATAAACTCCTCCTTCCCTGGTTTTCTTCAATTTAATCTTCTCTCTCCATTGTATCTATCACTGAACATTCTATATAATTTGCTCATTTATTATGTTTGCTGTCTCTCACTGCTGGCTAGAATGTAAGCCTCCTGAGGGCAGGGATTTTTGCATACTTATTTTTTTATTATCTGTTTCTCCCTCTGGAATAGAAACTAATGACGGCAAGACTCTTTGTCCGTTTTATTCATTGATAGAATCTGAGTGCCTAGAACATTACCTGACTTATGATTCTCAGTCAATATTTGTTTATCAAATGGAAAATCTGGAGTGCAGGGTGCAGTATCAATATAAAAGAACTATAAGACATGGTAATTCCCCAAGATACTTACAATCTGCTATCAGCATGCGGCACCTATGCTTCTTGGCTTCAGTTCTGATACTCTCATGAATGTCTAAGTACATGACAATGACAGGAGAAATGGGACAGTAGGGAAATCCTATGCCCACTTAGAAAGCTTCGTGGCCGTGGTCTGTCCTTTGAGGTGCACAATGTCATGTTACAAAGATGTTAACATTAACACAGCATCCCACAGCAATAAGAAAATCCATAACTCTCCATTGGATGCCAACACACTGGTTGGAAAGCATAATATGATACAACTTCCCTCTTCACTGGGGACATTTCTATATTGTATTAGAGTACTGTGTACTATTTCAGTTGATCAGTGTTCCAAATGTAAGCTGGGGTTTCATGCCAGGTGGCATGCCTGAGACACATAAAGATTTTATGGATAACAGATGTAGAGAAATGTATGGCTTTCTCAGATTTACTGTAGACATATTTTCTTAAGAGATACACAGTGTATTTATTTTGTTAATCAATATTTAAGGTAATGAAATTGTTACCTAAATATAGCCCTTCCAAATTCCAGTTGAATCCTTATGAACTAAAAATAAACTGTCTAGGGCTTACATGAATCATTTGTTTGATTTTTATATTGCCTTGTATATACAGAAATAACAAAATCATGTTAAAACATGCAAACTACATATCATCTAGTGGGCATACACAAATTCTAGCCCAAGTGCACGAAAATATTCCTTTTTTATTGTGCATTCTTTTTTTTTGCCACCATTTCCCTTTTTATTCTGTAAAAATCTACTCCCCATTTGTAAAAGGAGTACATTTTAAAAGAATTGTATAAACAGGGAAATGGATTGGAAATAGAAATATTTAAAGTTGCTTTACTTTAGAATGAAGACAGTTTGTTGTGACAAGAAGTATAAAACAATGTTTTTTTTATTCTTTCAAAAATAGGAATACTAAAAATACTGTTTTGCACCAGTTTCCACTTCAAAGAATATCTTGCAACCCTGTTGTTGAATTATATAGTTTTTTAAAAATATTTCAGTGAAAAATAAACAGTATTGAAATTGGATGTGTCTGAAATAAGACATTATTTAAAATTGTGTAGACTGATGACAGTCAATTTTATTAAGTAAGCGGATTCCATATGTGGTATTAGGAAAATCATTTTTTGATTTTCATAGTTGTATATTATGGTGGATAATCTTGTAATGTACCATTATGTCTGAAGATATTTTCTGTTACTCTGTATCCAACTTATGATTATTTAGTCTGCAAATGCTTAAACTAAAACTTCTTTCAAGGTAGTGGTTAAGAGTTGTTTTCAAAGCAAATGCTGAGTCTGTGAAGGCATTCCTTAATATTTTCTCTTTCTTTCTTTTCTGGCAGTAAGAATTTCATTTGTGTTCATGTTCTGAGTTCCTTCAGTGTTCATAGTATGGCTGTTGAAATCTATACTTCATATGATCTCATTGTACTGCCTGCATTTCATTAATGACTGATTCTGTCTAAGTCTTGGGGAGTGGAATATTTTTCATATGACACTACCCAAAATGGGTATAGTGCACCAGCTGCAAAAACCACAGACCATCTGATTTTGTGGCTTTTGAGGGTGTGAAAAGTTCAGTTGCTTAAAGTAAAGCTTATATCTGTATTAGACCATATGGAAGTGGGACTACTGTAGACTTAGGACAAATGTCAAAAATATTATATTCCCATCAGTAGTCTTGTTTCAAATAAAGATGAGTAATGTACTTATGTTGCATTTGACCTTCTTAACCTTTGGCTACTTAATTATGGTTTTTATAGTTACACAAATACCAACTTGATCAAAGAAAGGAAAATAAATGATTATGCACAGATTTAAAATAATTTTTATGATTTTAAAGTTAACTTATGGTTATGTAGGATTTCTATTATGAAATTTTAAACAACCATAATGATGTAGAAAATTATAGAAATTACAGAAACTAAGCTTTGCATTCGTTTAAAAATAATTTGATCTTGCATAATTTCAAATCAGTTAATTTATAGGAATTGTAACATAACAAACAGTTTGAAAATAAATGAAAAGATTTATATATGCCCTTGGTCCTGATATGGCTGTGATCTTTTTTGATAACAGCCATTTAAACCAAGTAATAATATTTTATTAATGTTGATTATAGAAAATAACTTTAAGAAATCCCCAACCTATAAACGATATATGAATGTACCACCGAAATAATATGTGTCTACTGGATGTGTCTACTAGGCTTCCTCTGGAGAACAAAATGTACATATATATGTGTATTTGTGTGTACACACACAAATAGATACACATATACACTTACATGTTATTTATATATTAAATATTTTAATATTTATCATTTATTTTAATGCATATGAAATATTTTTATTTAAATATATATGTATATATATTGTTTACGATAGGAAAAATTTAAGACATATTCACATGCATTCTTGCCTTTTATATTTTCTTGGTAGATTTTCAGTGCCAGCTTATTTCTAATCCACTGGCAGTTAATACTGTCACCCCCACCAATTTCTTACTGCAGCAACAATTCCAAGCCTGAAATTTGGTACTCAGACATATAAGGTTATATCAAAATGGAGTCTTAGAAAATTTCCTCAAATAACAGGCATTTATTTTTGGAAAATATCTGGCAGACTTATATATGAGTATTTTGTGAATTGAACAAGATACGAGGTTACTAAAATAAACTTTGTCAATTGCTGTAGTGCTGATTTAAAAACAAGGATATGTGGGAAGTAGGTTAGCAGAAGAGGAATGTGAGCAATGCTGGGGTCAATTAAACAGCATAGGGGAAGTGATTTGTCAGAGATTCCAAGTCTATTAGGAAAGAATCAGGACTTTCTTGCTACCCAATTTCTGTTTGGGTAATATAAAATAAATAATATATTCATGCACATTATTTAAAAATCTTGACCCTTTAAAAAAGGACTTTTAAGAGAAAAACTGGTGAAAAGATATAATTTTAAAGACACTCTAAAATGTAAAAACAGGGTGCCTGCGTGGCTCAGTTGGTTAAGCATCCGACTCTTGATTTCGGCTCAGGTCATGATCTCAGGGTGGTGAGATAGAGCCCTGCGTGGAGCTCTGTGCTGGGCATGGAGCCTACTTAAGATTCCCTCTCTTCCCCTCCCTCTGCCTTTCCCCCACTTCAAAAAAATAATAAAATAAAATAAAATATAAAAACAGTTTGGGGCGCCTGGGTGGCTCAGTCGGTTAAGCGGCTGCCTTTGGCTCAGGTCATGATCCCGGGGTCCTGGGATCGAGCCCCGCGTCGGGCTCCCTGCTCAGTGGAGAGTCTGCTTCTCCCTCTCTCTCTGCCTGCCTCTCTGCCTACTTGTACTCTCTCTCTCTCTCTGTCAAATAAATAAATAAAATCTTTAAAATAATAATAATAATAAAATATAAAGACAGTTTGAAAACTCATGAATGGAAACATAATTAAATAAAAAATCTTAACATTTCTAGATAATCTGACTATATAAAAATCTCCTTTACTCTTTTTGCTTTTATTTTTATTTGCTTGATTCTTAACCATTCTGTTAAATAGTTAAATGGGTTATGACAGTTGAAATATGAGAGCTTTACATCAAGCATTGTCAAGGATGTCTAATTACCTTTAGCAACATTGGTAAATCAAAACCTTTTAATAAGTGAAAACTTAAACATTAGATGCCATGACAGAAGTGTAACTTTTTTTATATGACATCTAAACTCACCGTTCTTTGCTTTTTTCTTTTTTATTCTTTACTCCATTTACTGTACCTTCACTGATTTATCTTTCTTTCCCATGCTTTTTTTTTTCTTTTCTTCCTTTTAAGGACACCCCTTTTCCTGTACTCATATTTTTCTCCCCTAGATGTTTAAGGCATGTTGCCCCATTAAAAATCAGGTTCTTGAACCATTTCAATCGTCTTTTTTTTCTTTTCTCCCTTTCTCTCCTATTTTACTTTCTCTATTCCTGGTTCTAGTTCTCCATCTCTCTCATTCTACTCCACTAGGAGCTTTAGTAAGTCAAAACTTATTTAGAAATTTCTGACATACCTGTTACATAGCTTTGTATCAGCTACTTCTGGTTTTTCTTGCGAAGCCTGGTCTTATGGATATGATACTGGCCAGAATCCAAAAGTCACTGGCTGAGACCAACTCTGGCCCCAGCTTTCTTATATATAAAATTAGGAGATCAAGATAGACCAGACTGACTTTCCATGCAACTCTAAAATTCTATGAAGTATGCTTAGATGTATGGAGTCAGGAAGGCTGGATTTTTTACCTTGGGAAGAAAGAGGGATGCTTTTACAAGGGCTACATAATGTGACTGCACCCTACCCTGCAGGAGTCTCCAGGTTCAAGTCAGAGAATCCAAGCATCAGTTCACAGCTATCCAAACCTTGCCTCAGTTTTCCCTGACAGCCAAATGGGCTCATGATAGGGCCAGAACCTGTGGCAATGTAAGGTCCCAAATATATTTCACAGCCAGAATTTTAAGATTCTAGTTGTGAACAATGTCTGACGATTATAGATCGTACACGTGGATGTAGACTTCTAGAGAGGCACATTGCTTCTGTCTGAGTAATGCATTCTACCACAAAATATTATTATAGAGGCAGGCTTAGACATCGCTTTTGTCCCAACAATGCTTGTGGCATTACCATATTTTTCTCTCTTCCTCAAAAGCACCTTAGACTAACTATAGATCTCAGATGCAATTGAGAGATACTTGAAGCAAATGGTAACTAACATTTAATAACTAAGGCATTTCATTAAAAGTTCTAATATGCAACAGAGTATTTCTTTTTTTTTTTAATATTTTATTTATTTATTTGAGAGAGAGAGAATGAGAGACAGAGAGCATGAGAGGGAAGAGGGCAGAGGGAGAAGCAGACCCCTGCTGAGCAGGGAGCCGGATGCGGGACTCGATCACGGGACTCCAGGATCATGACCTGAGCTGAAGGCAGTCACTTAACCAACTGAGCCACCCAGGCGCCCGCAACAGAGTATTTCTTATAGGGATGTGTAGGTTTAAGTGATAAAATTCAAAGGATAAAGCATTAACAATATTATGAGATGGGAACTATTATCATTTTAGTGATAAGGAAGACGAGGCTTATAGGTATTGAGTAAGGAGCCCAAAGTCACAAGCCAGTGAATAGTGGAACAGGAAACAATGTTAGAGCTGTCTTTTCATTAGGTAAATCAAATAATTTTGCATTTATCATTTATTCTGTTTTCCTTTGTGGTAGTATATATTTTGAGTGTATGATATCTATTTACTTGAGTGTTTGATATTTAAAATATCATAACTGTTTCTAAGATTCTATTTAAGGAACAATAGAATTTTACATAAGAGGCATTTTGAGAGTTTCGTTTACTTTACCAAAAAACTAGTGCTAATTTTTTGCCTTACATCTTCACTCATGTTATTAGCATGTTTTATAGTCAATTAAACATGAAAATAGAAGAAATAATAATTTATGGAGATGCGTACTGGTATGGATGGGGTTTATTAATTAAGTCAATTAGTGTCTAAAATCCTAGGTTAATCTTATTTGTTACACTTATAATGTTTCTGAATCATAAAATAATTGCATAATTATGAATTACACATTGATTAAAGTGATTTTTAAAGGATGACCACAGTTGGACTTGTGGAGTATCTCTTGAGGAAATTCCGTGACACAAAACCTTCCCACTTATACATAGAGAAAATGACTTTAAAATATCACTAAAGATCTATATAGCACTATATATGTCAAGAAATAAACTGTGCCTGTCTAAAAAGTAGCCACACATAAATATATCCTGAATGAATGAAAGAATGAATGGTCATCACCACTCAAAATTGATGTCTTCTATTTATGTTTTCTTCATTGCTGATGCTATTTTCTTAGAGTCATTGAACATTCTCCTTGTATGAATCTCTCAGTGGCCTCATTTAATGTTATTTGCAGTGTAGTACTGAGGCCACTCAGAATGAAGTTGGCTGTGGTGCCTTGATTAAGCTCCTCTCATGGGAGCCCCGGCTGTGGTTTCAGGAGTCCTTAAATATATAGTTGACTCTAATTCCAGAGGTCAGGGATAACTAAGAAGGCATTTCTTAAATACTTTTAACAGCTTTATTAAGGAATATTGATGTAAACTGCATATATTTAAAGTGTAAAATTTGTTAAGTATGTATGTCTGTACAAACATCATCAGAGTCAAGAGTATGGACATATCTGGCAACCCCAAAGTTTTTTCCTGCTCCTTTATGTCCCTCCTTCCCACCTATCCTTGCCTCTACCTCTTCTGCAAGCAACCACTGATTTGCTTTATGTCATTATAGATTAGTTTGAATTTTTTAGAATTTTAAATATCTTTGCTTGTACTCCTTTTTGTCTACCACTTTTCACTCACATTAATTATTCTGAGATTCATCTCTGTTGTGTTTATCAATTCCATCTTATTGCTGTGTAGTATTCCACTACCTGCATTGTATAGTTTATCATTTCACTTGTTAATGGACACTTGGGTTGTTTTCAGGTTTGGGCTATTGAGCATCAATCTGCTATTGGGCATTTATGTACAAGTTTTTATGTGGACATAGGCTTTCATTTCTCTTGGGTAAATACCTGGGAGTGGAACGGCTGGGTCATATAGTTGGTATATATTTAACTTTCTAAGAAACTTCTAAACTGTTTTCCAAAGTAGTTGTGTAATATTATATTCCCATCAGCATTGACTGAGGATTCCAATTTTACCTATCCTTGCTAAAATTTCGTATGGTAATTTAAGCCATTTAAATAGGTATCTGGTAGTATCTCTGTGTAGTTTTAATTGCAATTTCTTAATGACTAATGATATTGAATATTTTTTCATAAGTTCATTTCCCTTCTGTATACCTTTTTAGAAATGTCTGCTCAAATATCTTGCCCATTTTTGAAAGGATTTATAGAAAGCAACAAGGACTCTTCTTGCATTGACAGATACATATCTTGTCTAAAGAGCTGGTATGAGTTATCCTGCCACAACTTATGTAATTGTGTTAAAAATATTTGTAAAATTATTCCCATGCTTCTTTATATAGCATTTGATAGTCAGTGGTCCATGTCTGTTGCAATGAAATTTGATCAATACAATAAACTTGTTTATTTATAAAATAAAAGTAAACTATTAGAATAAAGTATAATTTACACCATTGCTATTTTCAAGAATATATAGGATACTAATGGTATATTAGTTATTGGTAGATACATCATATCAATTGAAAACTTCGTAGTTTATTTATTTATTTTTAATTTTTTTTAAAGATTTTATTTTTAAGTAATCTTTATACACAACGTGGGAATTAAACTCACAGCTCTGAGACCAAGAGTTGCATGTTCTTCTGACTGAGCCAGCCAGGCACCCCAGGAGTTTTATTGTATATTAAATGTGAATGCTAGGCAATATTGTCTTTAAAAAAGAAATTATTATGTGTCTAGGATAAGTAGTAGTTTTTAAACAGTACTTTTAAGGTAAATTGCAAATATTGGTGCTTGTTAATCTAAATAAAAGTATAACTCAATCAAAATTCAATTGCTTTTACTTTACTTTCTTAAGAGTTATCAAATCTATTTTACTTTAAATATACTTTGTTTTACTTAGTTTTATCAAATATATTTATTTTTCTCTGTCACCGTAAAAGATATCATATAAAGTAATAATTAATTTCCCCAAATGTTACAACATAAAATGTAAAACCTGGGCTCCTTGAGACAGAAATCATACCGTCTATTATATTATCTTACAATATATAATAACTGTTAATGGCACAGGTGGGAGAATCTGTGTGTTTTCAATACCTCTTCCTGCACTTTTGTAGAGGTGCCTTAATTAATGTACAATCAGGTGTATTAAATAACAATATGACCAAGACACACACACACACACACACCACAGCCCTGTGTTTTTAAAAAAGTTGATCGAGGTACTTCATTGTAGCACTGTTACTCTTGTATCAGATGTAGGAAGACTGTATAGTACGCGCTAATTATGATATGTCAGATGTTATTTCCATGTATGAACTGGGTGAAATTTCAAGTACATTGAGTTAGAAGATTAGAAGGGGCATATTTGCTGCCCTTTGGGCCTCAGGACATTAACACAGTTCCTCTTCAGCCTTGTTTTAGAATTCTACTTTGTGATGAATCCAGAAGGCAACACCAATAGCAAAGAAGGCAATAAATAGCAGTGTAAATCATTGTATTAGTTCATTAGGCCTGCCATAACAAAGTACCACAGATTGGGTGGCTTAAACAACAGGATTTATTTTCTCATAGTCTGGAGGCCAGAAATTCTAGATCAAGTTGTTGGCCAAGTTAGTTCCTTCTGAGGGGTGAGAGGGAAAATTTGTTCTAGGCCTTTCTCCTTGGCTTGTAGATGGCTGATTTCTCCCTGTGCCTTCACATTGTCTTCCTTATGTGCTTGTTAGTGCCCACATTTCTTCTTCTTATAGAGACACAGTCATTGGATTGGGGTCCACTCTTATGACCTCATTCTAACTTAAATACCTCTCTAAAGATCCTGTCTCCAAAGACAGTCACATTCTGATATACTAGGGATTAGAACTTTAACAAATGAATGGGGGCGGGGAGGAGGGGCACAATTCAGCCCATAACAATCGTCCTTTATCCTAGTAGTTCTAAAATTATATTTATGGTGGTTTTGACAGCTTTTCAGATGAAGCCTCGAAGTCTAATTTGAATGCCCAGAAAACTATATTCCTGAGTCCTTCAACCCAATAGATATGGGGAAGAGAGGTTTTGCTGCTTTACCTGCAATGAGCTTAGGCTGAGAAATATCTAATTCCTCTCTCAGGAGCTGGGATTTCTTGAGACCCCAATCAGCTTCTCACCAATGGTCTATACGATAGTCCTTTAGCTCCATGAAAAACCCCACAGAACTCCTCCTATCCTGGCATGACAGAAATCTTCTAGCCATGTTTTCATGGCCAAAGACGAATCTTTCCTGTCAAGATTGCTGTCTGAAGTCTCATTTCCTCACTCCTGTATAGATGATCTCCAAGGCTCCTATCGTTCACAAACCTTTCCTCAGATATCTTCTCTTCTGTTGCCATTTGTTAAGCTATAGATGAGCCTTTTCTTTATCAGGGGCTCTTTTCCAGCAGAATTTGAAGGCAGTTTTTTTTTTTTTTTAAAGATTTTATCTATTTATTTGAGAGAGAGAATGAGAGACAGAGAGCACGAGAGGGAAGAGGGTCAGAGGGAGAAGCAGACCCCCCGCTGAGCAGGGAGCCCGATGCGGGACTCGATCCAGGGACACCAGGATCATGACCTGAGCAGAAGGCAGTCGCTTAACCAACTGAGCCACCCAGGCGCCCTGAAGGTAGGTTTAATATCATCCTAGGTCCCCAAGCCAACTCTCACTCTTTTAACCATCCCTCAATGGAAGATGATATTCACATACTTCCAAGCACAGTTCTGGGCATACGAGCTGTAAGGCCAACCTCCTTTTTCACTGTGAAATCATATTGGAATTTCAATGAGAGTGATGCCATTGTGGATTGAAAGAACATTCAGTCCATTTTAGTTTCTTTTCAAACTTCTAACTTTTTAACTTTCTTTTAAAAATCATCTGAAAGGGGCGCCTGGGTGGCTCAGTCGTTAAGCGTCTGCCTTCGGCTCAGGTCATGATCCCAGGGTCCTGGGATCGAGTCCCACATTGGGCTCCCTGCTCCGCGGGATGCCTGCTTCTCCCTCTCCCAATCCCCCTGCTTGTGTTCCCTCTCTCGCTGTGTCTCTCTGTCAAATAAAATCTTCAAAAAAAAAAAAAATAAATAAAAATCATCTGAAAGCTTGGATGATTTCTCTATTAACACTTTACTGCCTATAGACCTCGCAAGTGATAAGACTGCTTCTGAAACTTCCTTTTTTAAAAAATTTTATTGTTATGTTAATCACCATACATCATTAGTTTTAGATGAAGTGTTCCATGATTCATTGTTTGTGCATAACACCCAGTGCTCCATGCAGAATGTGCCCTCCTCAATACCCACCACCAGGCTAACCCATCCTCCCACCCCCCTCCCCTCTAGAACCCTCAGTTTGTTTTTCAGAGTCCATCGTCTCTCATGGTTCGTCTCCCCCTCCGATTTCCCCCCCTTCATTCTTCCCCTCCTGCTATCTTCTTCTCCTTCTTCTTTTTTTAACATACATTGTATTTGTTTCAGAGGTACAGATCTGAGATTCAACAGTCTTGCACAATTCACAGTGCTCACCACAGCACATACCCTCCCCAATGTCTATCACCCAGCCACCCATCCATCCCACCCCAACCCCCACTCCAGCAACCCTCAGTTTGTTTCCTGAGATTAAGAATTCCTCGTATCAGTGAGGCCATATGATACATGTCTTTCTCTGACTTATTTTGCTCAGCATAACACCCTCCAGTTCCATCCACGTCATTGCAAATGGCAAGATCTCATTCCTTTTGATGGCTGCATAATATTCCATTGTATATATATACCACATCTTTATCCATTCATCTGTTGATGGACATCTGAAACTTCCTTTTAAAGGAATAACTCCTTTTATAAAACCCACTCCTCCTTTAAGGCTCAGGTCATTCAACTGCGCCACTTTTGCTTCCCCTGCTCTCCACCGTCATCCTTGGAACTTTAGGTCATTTCTCACATTCAGCAAATGATGTGGCATATAGCTTGTAGTCTTCCTCCCCATTCCACATCTCACCATTACATGGATGATGTTTGAGTTTGTGTATGACTTACCTCAATGGCTGTATGGTCTCTTGACTAGTCCACATGGCCTTTATTTCTACTCTCCTTTAGCACCCCACTCCTGTTGTCACATCTGAACTTTGTTATTATCTGAAACAGCTTCACTCCCCAAATCTAAAAATCCAGTATTCCATTGTCTGGATTACCTTTATCTTGTCATCTCTTTTTCTTCCTATTTCCACTACATAGTCACTGGTCATGAATTTCTCCCAGCCTTTCTCCCTTTTCTATATTAACTTTGACTTCCATTCTCATTCATCCTTTTGCTATACCTGTTTGGCAGAATGCCAGCAGTGGTGAAGAGGTGCCCATCAAGGCTGTACTTTCCTTTGTTCCCTCCATCAGCCTGTCAGGGAGAACAAGTAAGGGTGAATCACTCCCATCTTAAAAAACAAAGGTCCCTCTGGATCCTGTAGATGATATCTCAGTTCTCTCTTACTCCCTTCAAATCCAAGTTTCTAAATGACATATATCTTCCCTCCCCACCCCATATCATATAAGTTTGTTAAAGGAGTTATTCTGTGAATACCTGCTCACTTATTTTTAATCGATTAGTTCTCAAATCACATATACATGAAAAATGTACAAATGACATTTCTAAATTTTTTTAATATGAGATATTTTGAAAAGGTAGATGTTGTGGAGAGAGTGTATAAAGAATATAATTATAGCTTTGATGTATATATTTATAGGCAACTGAAATTATTTTCCTATGTGAAAACAAATGAACATTGCTATTTCTTTTTCTGTTGCTATTTGCAATCCTGAATTTTGCTTTTTGAGGAGATGAGTAAGTCATCCATTTATAATTATTTTTGTAATACATGACATATATATAACTAATATTCTAACTTTTGTTCTCTATGTTTTAGAGTATTACAGTGGTGAAAAAATACTCTCTTTTGTCATCAGAATCAGCCCCCCTCCACTTCTAGGATTTAGGGAAATAAAAATAATGGGCAGTCTTTCAGAAACACACCAGGCTACTGGGGAACTGAGCACCTAGCCTGACCTGTGTGGGCCCCTCTGTGGAGTGAGCAAGTACCAGGTTAGTTTGGCCTCCATAGGTGGTTCAAGTCTGGAATGAGATCAAACTTGACTCTCACTTTGATTTACCTGTCCCATGGGGAGGCTGGAGCTACTTTGGGCTTTTAGGCTTGGGGCCTGTTCTATAAAGGTACCAGAATATCCAGTAACCATATGTGCAGTGTTTACCTTTGTTCTGGAGAAACAGAAATAAAGAATTCATTTTTTAAAAATAATACACTTAGGTCAGAAATCAGGTACAATCATTTCTCTGAAAACTCTTCCTGTTTTCTATGGTTCAGATGAGATTCTTTTGGAATGTAATGAAGACTGGATTTTGGACCTGTATTTCAGTGGCCTGAAACATGCCACAGAGCTGATTTTTATCTGTAGCAAGTCACTTATGTCATTTTTAAAAATCACTAACCTTTGATCTTGTATATCAGCAGAGAGACAAGTAGACTTTGTGTATCTGCATGGGCCAAATGCTATAGCCTGGTAAAGGGGATAGCCAAGGCTAGTTGAGGAAAAAGGGTTGAATAGCATTGCTTCTTACACCTATGGTAAAGGTGCCTCTGTACCCTTTAATGCTCTGTTCTTCTAATGCCCTGGACTCCCTGCTTCTCTCATGTGGCCATTAACTTTTCAACATGGATAATCGTTTTACTTACATTTTGGTACTTCAGGTGCCAGAATCCTAAAGCAATCATTAACTCTGTTCAAACTACTTTTGCCCTCACTTGATGGATTTCTGGCCTTTTGCTTGCCATCATTTTAGTTAGTCCATTGCTCTTGTTATTATCTTTATTTTCATTACTTATCATTACCTAAGTGCCTCCGTTGAATTTTGTAAGACTGGCTTTTCCCCTTAAGAAGCCCTAAGTCATAAAAAATTAGCCTTACTCTCTCATAGTAATAAATAAATGAGTAAATAAATGAATAAAATGTATCTTCTAGTACTTGGAGTAGCTTCCAGTTTCAGTTAAGGAACTGATTTTAATCTTAACACACATTTGCATTTTGTCAATTTTGTGTGCCTCGTAGGTTTAGTGACTGATCTGAGAAGTAATTTCATGAAATGACTAATCATCTTGTTATAAGCTACATGATATAAAGGACATTCTGTTAATTCAGGGTCAGACCAGATGGTAAGGCAAGAAGGTGGCCTCTATGTGGCTAAACTTGAAAATGCAGAATTGAGAAATTAAATGAGGACTCCAGGAAATAGCACCTCTAGGAAATATTTCCAGGAAATAACACTTACTCAGTTAGAGGGTAAGGAATGATTGCTGGTTGCTGTAAATGCAAGCATCATATACGTGTAAATATTGGCAAGCTTTAAAGCCTGGGTTCAAAATCAAGGAAAGCTTTGTGAATACCACATGTTATTGTAGATTTCTTAAATAGTGTCAGTGAGAGTAGTAGAGAAACATTTTTATCAATTAAACTGATAAAACAGAGGCATCCTTCTAGTGTTTTTGTCAAAGCTGAGTAATGGTAGTTGTGATTCAAAACAATGACAAGGACACTTGTGGCATATTATAGACATAGACTTCGTAAACTATATTCATGATTGAATTTAGAGTATTTCTAAAAACCAAGAGACACAAGGCTAGGCCATAGTACTCAAACATTTTCTTAGGCATAAGGTCTCTGATATTTATGTGTGTGATGTGGGTAAGGGTCAGTTTTTGCCAGTGAAGAGCACATTTCAACCATTTACCAATAAGAAAAGAGAGTTGACAAAGTCCCAATCTCAGCTCACAGAATTGCTTGGAAGAAGTACTGATGTACTATCTAGATTATCATACTTTTCCTAATAAATTGATTAATACTCAGATTTTTTTTCTTGCCCATTTGAAAACCCTTCTAAGACTGTAAGGATAGACTTGCATTTGCTGAGAATTTATCATAATAATACATATGATTGCATGTATTTTGGGTGCTAACCAGTACAAAGTGTCATCATGTCTTGAAAAAGTACTGCTCCTGAGTTAATAACTGCAGACTGCTATCACATGGGATAAATTTGGAAGTGATAGGAAATTTAATTCAAATGGCAAAAAAATATATAAATGTGGATTTATTGACTCAAATATCAAAAATTAGTTTGGGGGGGTACCTGGGTGGCTCAATGGGTTAAGCATCTGACTCTTGATTTTGGCTCAGGTCATCATCTCAGGGTCGTGTGATCAAGCCCCATGTTGGGCTCCCAGCTGGGCATAGAGTCTGCTAAAATTTCTGTCTCCCTCTCCTTCTGCCCTTCCTCAGCTGCTTGTATGTTCTCTCTCTCTCTCAAAAAAAAAAAAAAAATTAGTTTGGATTTCAAGTTTGGTTTGCTTTTTTAGTTCAGAGCTGTCCTGAAAGGTTTGTCAACTTTGCCTACCATATCCACTTTCTCTGCATACTATGAGCTTTGTCCTAAGGCTAATCCTAAGCTATCTCCTTTCAATGGTTGCAAAATGGCTGTCAGCTACTCAAAGGACTACATGGTTCTCTAGCCACATCTTAGAGGAGAAATAAACAGTGGTTTTTAGAGCTCTCTCAGAAACTAGAAAGCCTCTTTCTTAGAAGTCTCTGGTAAATGCCTTTTCTAGTCTCAGTGAGCAGAACTGGGTCATATGGCACCGTAAGCAATTAGTTTCCAGGCGCATTGACTCAAAAGGGTCTGTATCTATGGATACTTAGATATCTGTCCTGCACATATATTTTTTCAGTATTTATTACACTGAATATTTTACTGAGTAGCAAGAATGCAGTTTGTAAAATTAACATTAGCTTCATTAGTCTAAAGGTAATCCCATCCTTTCTGCCTACAACTGGTTCAGAAATTGTCATGTGATCCAATTTTTGTCAGTGATAAATGATGAAAGGTTGGCTGGGGGCTACTAGATAAGTACTTCCTTGCTCTTAGAGAGTGACAAGAGGCGTGTTCTCCATTCCCTGCCTGCCACTTTCATCTCTTTCATTCCTACATTCTCTCCCCTCGTTCTCTCCCTCCTACCCCTTTGGATGGGAAAAAAAAGAAAGAAGCATTTTACCTTGATTAGTCCTATGAGGAAAATCAGATTCAGGATAAACCCAATGCTGTGGAGCCTTGATGATATTATTGAGTCACTAAGTCAATCTGCTCTCAAGCCCACCCAACTGCTTTTGAATTTCCTGTTATGTGAAAATACAGTTCCTTTTTTTCTTAAGCTGGCAAATCAGGTTTTCTGATGCTCATAGCCAAAAATATCCTAAGTAATTCAATTTTTATTCTCATGCAAATGGAAGATTGGTATTGGAAAGCTACCACAATATTTACTGTACAACCTAAGATATAAAGAATAGAATCAGCTCTAAATTATCCAAGCTAGTAAATACACGCAGAATAATATATAATCAAAATTTTATAAAGCGTTCAGAAATCATTTTAGTTTGGCTTTGAGTAACATTTGGTATTTTATGCACAAGGGATCCCACATGTTTTATCCTCTTAAAACTGAACAATGTATACTTTAGATTTATTAGGAACTACTGGCAATTTTCTAGTTTGTTCAGCCTCTTAAGGTCAGGGACACAATGTTGGAATAGGATACCATCATTGTCAACCAAGATAGATCTGCCCTTCCTTTACTTCTCTTCTGAGCCTTCTGTCTTCCTCTGGATAGAACAATGCTTTGGTTCCAAAGGTCTCCCATCAGAGAAATGTTAGGGAAATATGAATAGAAATTAGGGACAGTACTCAAATGATGATAAAACTATATAAGAAATTATATTTGGTGTTAAATGTCAATAAGAACGTGAAAGCACAATTTGCCTAGGATAATTAAGAATTGATTTCAGTCTCATGTAAGAAGGTAGAGAAAAACAAATAGGGAAATGCCTCAGTGGACTTAGTTCTTTCTAACCAACATGAAGAAATTGTTCACAGTATAAAAGGAAAGTGAATATTGGGAGGTAGTTGCTGTATTAAATTAGGATTTGAAATGGCCAAGGAAGAAATTCCTAGATATGGTCAGAAATAGATTGTATGCTTTAGGAAAGTAGGTTTCAAATATAATTTGTTCAGCCATAATAATGATAGTTCTATACTTAATGCTCAAATTGTACAACAGTTACTTCAATGGAAAAGAAAAAATTTAGGAGCAAGAGAATTGACAATAAGTTGCTTTTCCCATAGAAATTTAGTAACAATTTTTTTTTTTTTGGTGTGGCAATCAGTTTACATTCACACACAGCAAATTAAACATTTGATGACATCTCAGGAGCTTCGCTTCTTCTCATTTTTGGCGTTGTCATTAACTCAAGATGTCTTAAACATTATTCCAATTTTTTTGCAAAGGATTATAAAAAACAAAATGAAAGCCCACTCAAAATAAGCAATGGAGTTGCTTAGAAAACACATTTTTTTCCAAGACTGGATTGCTAGTTCTTAATGAAGATTGAAGGGAAACCTGGAATGGTCTGTGTAGTGCAAATAATATCGCTAAGTCATTTATTATTTCTTTTAGTTACAAAGATCTGCTATAGTAAGAATGCTTAAAGATCTGGCTGAGCCCAGAGCTAAAAACACTAAAAGGAACCTGGCCAAAAGGATGAAAGAGTTCAAATATAAAATTCTAATAATGTTGATATGGTGAAACTGTGATGGCCTAGGGGGTAGGATGGGGGTAGAATAGTAAGAAAAAAAAAAAGACAAATATTAAACAATATGGTGAACTTATAGCAAAAGGTTAATAAAAAATTTGGATTTGTGACAGTGAGAAAAAATATCAAGGAAGGTAAACTCGGGATTCATGGAAGGCTTACAAAAATGGCAAGGAAAAAAGGTCTTTTTGAGGTATGTTCAAATCAAAAGAATAACGCATGGGTTTGTTGCTTAGAATGAATGGTGCACTGTTAACAGATTATGATTAGAAAGTAAAACTCAAGTCCTACTTTGCTTCTTCTCTGTCAAGGAGAGTGATCTGCAGTGGGTAGGAAATACAGATTTCAGAGGAATTCTAAGCTAAGTGAGCAATGGAGAGAGAACACTTAGCTACTTTAATATCCAGGAGCATACAGAATGTAGGTACTGAAACAACTTAGGGTTATCATGAAACCAAAGTGAGGGATGCTTGAGACTGCAAGCATAGAAAGAATTTAAATGATTGGAGATGAGCTAAAAGGGCAAATTTTTAAAAGTAGAAAAGCTGGATACTGGTAGAACGTCCATATGGGTTTTGTGATTTTGATAATGAAAGAGGTTTATGAGCCTTTAGAAGTTTTGGTATTACTAAGAAATAAAATGTTTTTTTACTAAGTATGTGCTATGCAAAATCAAACTTGTTTTCTTTTTTGATAGAATACTTAGTGAATGCTGTGGATATAATTAACCTTGATTATAGCAAGCCTTTTTGACAAAGTCTTTGAAAATATTTGTGTGGACAAGTTGGACAAAACTAGACTGTAGAATTAAATGGAGCATAGCTGCCTGGATGGTTATACCCAAGAATTACTTCTTAATGGATGGATGACGGCACTAGAAGAGAGGTCCATGATTGACATGCCAGAGACCCTATCATTTCCAACATTTATCAGTGACGTTGAATGAGGAAAATATAGGAGACATAACTATCAAATTTAAGGATGATACAAAGGTGGGAGGCATAGTTAATATAATCCTTATTCAAAGAGATCTCAATGGGGTAATAGACCAAAACAAAGCAAGTAAAACTTAATAGGGATGTATCTATTCTTTCTTCTATTCAGAGTTCACTTATTAAGCACCTTTTATATGTAAAGCACCTGGCTTGTTGCTAAAGAGGCAGAGATGAATAAGACATGTGCCTGTTTTAGAAGTGTACAAGAGAAGACGTTTTAACAAATAATTACAATTAAATGTAAGCCCTGCTATATTATAAGCATGTACAAGTTGTTAAGGAGGCTCAGGATTGTGAATAAATAATGGATTGAGTGGGAAGTATGAGATACAGGTTTTTGGATGAATTACAAAATAGTAGGCATGCCTAGTTTAACATTATGAGGGAAAAAATGTGTCAGTGGCATATAATGTGAGTGCCTTAAAATGTAAATGCATTAAAATGATAATATTTAAACAAAGTAAATAGGCATTGTTGTATTTGGTTCTGAGCTCACCTTTCAAAGGATGTAATTAGAAATGAAAGAAGACAAACACAGAGATGTAGATCCAAGAGGAGATGGCAACTAAATAAATTCTCTTTAGTGTTAATGAGGAGAAATCCTAACAATTGAGTAAATTATGGCTCTCTAATTCTTTCCATAAGTATAATGTTTTTTAGTCTTACTTGATCTTTTAAAAAATGATACATTAAAGATGCTTATAATATTACTATACGACATCCTCTAGGTTAGAAGTTACCCTTTTTCATATCCTGTTCCCTGTTGCTGACATGTTTGTGCATGTTGTATATGTTTCAAAAATAAAACGTACACAATGACAAGATAAAGAAGCACACTTAAGGAGTAGGTTTATTATTGCTGTCTATAAGGGGTACTGCTTATACATCTTCAATAATTTTCATTAAGAATATTTTGTTAGAAGTTTATGTAATTCGGGGCACCTGGGTGGCTCAGTTAGTTAAGCGACTGCCTTCGGCTCAGGTCATGATCCTGGAGTCCCTGGATCGAGTCCCTGGATCGAGTCCCGCATCGGGCTCCCTGCTCGGCGGGGAGTCTGCTTCTCCCTCTGACCCTCCTCCCTCTCATGCTCTCTGTCATTCTCTCTCTCGCAAATAAATAAAATCTTAAAAAAAAAAAAAAAAAAGAAGTTTATGTAATTCAAGTCCTTTCTTTTAAGAGGCATTTCGGTTTAAAGTTGACTTTTAACCAACTGAATGAAACTCAGGTGAATTAGCCTCAAGTACTTAGTCTTTTTGAAGCTCATTTTCTGCTTCAAATTCATCGTGGTTTCCTTGTAATGACAGTAGAGTTGCATTTCATGAAATTTGTTTCTTGTAACATATTAGTTCGAGGAAATTTACTGGAGAAAACAAAAAATTGTTTCTCATATCAATATATTGAAGGTTGATGCTAGTGTTTCTGGCCTGGCAAGGTAGGTATTTATTTTAATCAGTGACTGGTTAGCTCACTTGGCTACCCATGTTGTTAATGAAGCCGAGGTCATGGGTTTCATCCCCATGCAGGCCAGCAAGCTTGTCTTTGTTATGTGGCACAGGAGAAGCCCCTCACCCCAGCCAGCTGGCTGGCAAATGTGTGCAGTTGGTGACAAGGAGAACTGGGTGAGACTGTGTAGATGGATTGGTGCAAATTCATCACCACAGCTAGGAAAATACCTGTGAGCAAATGCCTCCCTAATGGACAACACATGGTTGTTTATATTCAATTGAACTGTAGATATATAGTTTGTCATTAATCTTACTTAACAGAAAATCTCACTTTTATTTAATGGATAAAATAACTTCCTGCTTTAAAATTTATTGGATTAAATTTTTGTAACTCTGGCAAATATTTTTTCGTTCTGTTTTCATGTAATGTTCTTTTACATGTCAAATTTTGTAACTTTTTAAGACATTTTGGATTTGCAATAGTCTCATTTAGTTTGTAACACCATGGGTGAAAATCACCTGAGAGTATTGATGATTTTGATGAGAACAAATCAGTCTGTGCTGAATACTAATTGTGGGGAGAAAAAATGTTAAATCAAGCACATAATCTTTGGCTAGTGTCATTCAGACATCGCTTCCTCTGCATTTATTAGTATGATTTGGGTAAAAGAGTAAATTTAGTATTGTGTTGGTATTTGGAAGTCTGTGTGCTTTAACCAGCACAAATTAAATTAAGCTATTCACTACTTTCGAAAAGGGCGCTTAATAATATTGAGTAAGCTTTCAAACTCAGTTTACTTCAGCAGACACTAATTACTCCCATCTAATCATGCTGTATCATGTAATTAATATGAACATGGCTAGGATCCACTTTTAATTTTTTTTTTTTCCTTCCAGAGGCTCTCATACAAAATAGCAGTATGTATAATTAAAAACTACGACTTAAACAGGCCTGACTTTCCCTTTAAAAGCAGTATACATTTCATTTGGTCATCTCAGACATTTCATAAGAGGCAACCTTACTATAATTGCATGCATTCTAGTTTAAAAATGGTGAGTTTAATTTAGTACAGCAGAAACCTATTTTATTCTTTCAGCCTAATTAATGAGCATATATCAAAACCTTAGTTTTAGGACAAGTAGATTATAGAATGTACACAGTGAATTCCTGTTAGACTTAAAATGGCTTTTTTAAACCTATTCAGAGTTTTGATTCTAATACAAAATGTAAAATATAAATGTTAAAACTGAGTACCACTATTGGTAAGGAAGTCTGAGAGCCATGGAATATATAATTACCTGGGCTTTTCTGAAATTAAAGCTCTGCCGTTTTCATTGTATAATTTTTTACATTGAAATGACTTCTGTGTTTAGAGAAGATTAATCTCTTTAGACCTCTCAAAGACCATTTTCAGACCGCTAGGGTCTGACAATAGCCCTTTCCTGAGATTTTAAGTTGTTTCAATCTAAATTTTACAATAAGCTATAGACAAGTACAATTGATGGCAACCATCGTGTAGATTTCCTTTTTTTTTTTAAAATGTCATTTCAAATTTTCCCTGTGGAAAGTACTTCTCATACCTGATTTCCAGAAAAACAATTCTATGTTTACATTCTGTGGTTATTTGACATGCCATACAACAAAGACAGAGAGAGAGAGATGGATTTAATTTTTCAGGGGTTTTTTTGTGTGTGTGGAAACTTAGGAACGTGCTACTAATCATTTTTCCCAAAATTCCTATTTTTATGAGTTTTAGGGTTTTTACAGTCAGTATGAATTCTGTCAGAGTGCGGACCCATTGACAATACAATCATTTAAAAATCTAATTACTTTCACCTGTTTAAATAAGTGAAGTTCATGCTGGAAAACGTGTGCAAACTGCCACGGGAAGTAGTTGAACTCTCGCTCAAGGAAGGTTTTCCAGGCATCCTTTTTGTCCCTTGAGGTGTTAATGTCCTTTTAGAAGTCTGTATGGATTTGGTCTATAGCCACAGATTTGTGACTAAATGACTGTGTGATCGAAGCTACTAAACAGTAATAAGGCTTGGTAATAGCTGTTTGAGGTTTATTTCAAAAGCTTCATGTCTAATCTCATTAGAATACCTATGGGTACAAGTGTTATTTTTCCCTTGTGTGTTCTAAACATAGAGTAAATGATAGATCATAATTAATGTACTAAAAAGGCACATTTTGCCTTTGTTTTTATTTTACAATGCACAGTTCACCTAAACCTAACAAATATGCATTCATTTTCTTTTCGTTTTTGTTTTGTTTTAACTAAATAGCCTGCACTTATATATTAGAAGGAGAAGGTGCATCTCTGTCACTGAACAGAGTTCATAGCTCTATTAATCAAATCAAAAGCAAAAAGAATCATTCCCTAATAGTCTTGAAACATATTTGAGGCGCAGTCCGTTGTTTGTTTGGGAAAATGAGTGGAATATGTGTTATGAAATTTCTCAGCAGCAGTAGTTATACATTTTCAGTTGATAGACTTTTAAGCTGTCACATCTTTATTTTCTTTTCCTGGCAACAATTATTGCGTCATGAAATGAAGATAATTGTAATTTTGTTTTGTCTTAGATGCCATTTATAAGATATGTTATACATATTATTACCTCTCATTCCTATTAGATTTTTTTTTTAGCAAAATTAGAGTTTAGTTGATTCAGGGGAATTATACTACTGCCTTTAAAGCATTATTAGCATTTTGTTAAGATTGGATATTAAGGAATTCAAATGACCAGGTCTGTTATTAGACTAGGGAAACAAATTTGACTTAACTATTTTGATTTTTTTCCTCTCTCTTTCAATATGTAGAGCATGTACTTGGTACACAGGCTAACTTAAAATATTTGTGTGTGTTGATGTATGTTTTATATCGTATTTAAATGAATACTTTTAGATGATAGGATTTACAAATATAGTTCAGAAGTTTTGAACCCCTGTGCCTTTGGGAGCCAAACAAAGCCCACAAAAGAATAAAATAGAGTTTTTCCAAGAAATGATAAAGTGATGCAGACAGACAAAACTGGAGATTACAGACCTTTTCTAAAGATATTCAGATTCAGTTGTTTTAAAATACCCTGTGTAAAAATAAATAAAATAAAATACCCTGTGTACTGTCATTATTAAGGAAAACACTATGACTGACTGAATTGGGTCTTTGGGATATCAGTTTGACTCTTCTAAAAAACCCCAGTTTTTCTATATGTCACCCATCAGGGATTTTTCCGCCACAGAGGAATCACTCTCTTGGCCCCTCCAATCTGATGCATCTGTTTGAGGAGTGTTTCAGGATTTGTCAGTATAAGTATTAGTAGGTTACTGAATATTCAAGTTTGATTAATAGAGCTATGAACTCTAAGACAAACAGTATCTTAAAATTAGTGCTTTAGAATAACCGCAGTTATATCTCTCTTCCGTCATAGGTCTTTACATTTTTGAAAGCCATTTCTACTGAGTCCTAAGTCCAGAATCTTCTATTCTTACAACCAACAGACACGTCCATCTACTGTTCTCTGGTCCTCAGTGATGCCCGAATTTTGTAATCCCATTAGAAATCTCAAGCCAGTGTTTCCTTTCTAAGATCATGGAACATCACCTCCTTCTAGTAGAGGCAAGAATATGTTTGTAAGAAAGATGACTAAAGAAGCACTATAAAACAATTGCCATTTATAGAAATACAGGTTATATATGTACAGTCCTAAACATAACTGATGAAAATTTTAAAATTTTTGGCCTGGCTTTGTATAATGAAAAATATCTGGTTTTCTTTAAAATTAAGCATTACATTGAAACTGGTGAAATGACACATTTGTTTGGGCCTAAGGGCAAGTACTATTCTAGTTTTATAACTGTTAGTAAAACATCTGTCTGATTTTAAAAGCTGAAAGGCATGCTAATTATTTTCTTTAATTTTTAATTATTATTTTTAGTTGCAGTGATACCCTCACTAGTCTGAAGTGACTTATGAAACCTGTTTTATTTACAGTATAAATTTCTAATTGAACTAAATTATACACATCGGATGGTGCTCCATGGCATATAGAATTTGAAAACAAAATTGGATACTCCGTACAGAACAAGAGAAACAAACTGGTGACACTTCTAAAATCTGACTGACATACATGGCTTTATTTTTAAAACTAAACAAATGTCTCCACACTTAAAAATTCATTATTTGAAGAAAGGGCCATTTTGAGAATATAAATAATTTTAGATAGTTTGTAATCACTGTGAAGCATTAACTTTTAATAGCTAATATCTAGGTCCAACTTCAGAGGCCACACTGATCATAGTCAGAGCCTCAACCATGGGCATTAGTCTGAAGAAGGGTGGCGAAACAGTGGGAGTAAAATCCCTCTACCATTTAAAAAAGTCTCGAGTCTCTAAGGGGATTCATGAGGAAGATTGCACAGACTTGCCGGAAGGTCTGGCTTTTGGAGGCTAGTGAACACACACATGCACGGCTTCAACCCTGATGCATTCTGCCAGTCAATGCTGTCTGGCTAGAATTGTGCCAAAAATAAATGGCATGCCAATAAACAGAACTCTGATGTGTCTTGCTGACTAGACTACTCTCACAAACATTGCTGTGACCTTTTGCTGTGTAACAAAACATCTGAAAGCTAAGTAGCTTAAAATAACAATAATTTGTTTTGTTTACATATCTACAGTGTTGGCAGGGCTCAGCTGGAAAGCTTGTCTCTGCCCCCTGTGCCTTCAGTTGGGGCTGCTAGACAGCACTTGTATGGTCAAGCTACATAGGAGAGTTCACTCACAAGGCTGGCAAGTTCTGGCGGGAGGCTTAGAATTCAGCCAGGGCTGGGCGCCTGGGTGGCTCAGTCGTTAAGCATCTGCCTTCGGCTCGGGTCATGATCCCAGGGTCCTGGGATCGAGTCCCACATCGGGCTCCCTGCTCGGCGGAAAGCCTGCTTCTCCCTCTCCCACTCCCCCTGCTTGTGTTCCTGCTCTCGCTATCTGTCTCTCTGTCAAATAAATAAATAAAATCTTAAAAAAAAAAAAGAATTCAGCCAGGGCTGTCCACTGAGTGCTTTGGGTCCTCTTAACGGAGTTGCTTGGGCTTCCTCACAGCTCAGCAACAAGTATTCCAAAGAGCGTTCCCAGGCGGCAGCTACAGGCTATGAGGCTGCTATGGAAGTCCAAGAACATCATTTCCATCCCATTCTGTTTGTCTAGCAAGTCAGTAAGACCAGTCCACTTTCAAACGGAGAAGAATTAGATCCCATCTCAGAAGAATTTGTCACCATCTCTAACCTACCATAGCAAGGGGGTGAACTGTGGGGTTGGTGCTCCTTGCCCAGGCAGAGGGGCTGTTCCCATGCCAGGAGTCCTGCACAATCCACTTGGAGCAGGCTTCCTGATTGTAAATGGTGCCACTTCTACAGCTAACCTCTACCATACAGGTAGTATATACCATGGCCAGGCAATATAGTAAATGCTTTATAGGCATTTTTTAAAGATTTTATTTATTTATTTGAGAGAGAGAGGGCACAAGCAGGCAGATGGGCAGAGGGAGAGGGAAAAGCAGACTCCCCGCTGAGCAGGAAGACCGATGCGGGGCTCGATCCCAGGACCCTGGGATCATGACCTGAGCCGAAGGCAGACGCTTAACCAACTGAGCCACCCAGGTGCCCTGCTTTGTAGGCATTTTTAAAATTACATTCTCACATCAGTTCTTTTAGGTGGATAATGATGTTATCTGAGGCACAGAGAGGTTAGGTTACTTGCCCAGGGTTCATAGCTAGTTGTTAGCAAATCCAAGGTTTAAATGCAAACTGTCTCATGCTACAGTTGATACTCTTTACCACTATATAATATAATTTCATATGAGATGGCTCATTTGTCTCTCCTACCTTTGACAAGCAGGCTGTGAAAATACACCTGAGCCACATATGAAATGACTTCATTGAACACAGAAGTCTGGTAACTTGAGAGTTTCTCCAAAAAAGAATCATCTTTTGAAAGCATCAGAGACCTAAAAGTCCCATGAAGATGGAGTTCTGTGTCAAGAGCACAGTTTACAAGTAGAAACCAGATCCACCGTGTCCTGAAAAAAAGATGTCATAGGATGCTAGAGGACTTGGGGTGGGGGGCTGATTAAGGATATGGTTCAGCACCCAAGTCAGAAAAAGTATCTGAACCATAGCTGAGAAGTGCTAAGTTTAGAGTCAGGAAAGCATTAACAAGAGTCAGCTCTGAAGACAGAAATATAAACCAAAGAATGATGAGTGATATGAAAAGTTCTGTTGATTTTGTAAACTTTGTTCTCCTTTCGTAATCCCTGCCTCTTGTGAAGCTTCCTGCACCTACATAGGACTTTTATCCTGATGTTTATCTGGTCTGAAATCTGTTGTTGTTAGGCCCCCCTGGATACTACAGTTTGCCTGTGAACCGAACATTTTTGCAGTTGTGACAGCTGAAACCATGTCTGCTAGCACCTGCACCTTCTTGTTTTCTCCTTCCTGCTGACAGTAGGCTGGTCTGGCTTGGGCACTGCCAGAAACAGAACATGAAGGCCCTGATAGACAGCTTGATGCTTCGTACAATGTCCCTGCCCTTCATGACTGCCATAATAGCCAAAATAAACTATTTTAATAGTCACTACATTATATCAAACATGTACCAGAATAGTCTATCCCCATGTGGTTCTGATTTATAGAAATTTTGCATCCTTTTATTTAAATCTCTGTCAACTGATTTCCAAAGGATTGTACAACACATTAAATTTTATTGTGTGTATATATATATATGTATTACTTTCATTACACTGTTAATTGCTCCTCTTCTGTGTCATTCATTAATTGTCTTTATGTTTGCCAAAAAAATCATATTCAAAGAATTATATTTCCCTGCTCATTTCTATTTAAAACTCAAAGGTGTATCCTAATGGAAAACATTTGGCTCGAGGTTGTCAGTATATCACACATTATGAGAGTAAAGAAGAAGTGTTTAATGTTCTGATTAAACCCAATTACATTAAATCTATTAATGAGATTGAGTTGTACTTGTTCTAAATTCAAAATATTGGAAAAGAATGACGTTTTTTTGTATTGTTCCTGCCTTGTGCTTTAGAAATTTGATTAACTTTTATGTCAGTCTCAGACTGGTTTTTCTACTTTTGACTTTTCTTTATTACCCTATACTCTTCCTAGTACGTGAATTTACTGACCCTTTAGATGTATTCTCATTAGGTGTACTTGTACGGTTCATTAAAGTGTCCTTAGACAGATAGGGATCACACAGGTATGCAATGTCCAATCCTTCTCTGAAGCAAGGGAGTCGTGCCCCAGTGGCTTTAGGAGCATTCACTTGTCATGCAGTTGGCTTTTGGCCAAAGGGATGAACAAATTAGTAGACTGTACCTGTGTTGGCCCTGTTCCTCGTCTCATTTATGTAATTGATGTCTGGTGGCCTCATTATGGATCATTAGCATATCAACGTGGTGTCTGAGCCTGGCAAAGTGCTGCTTGTTGTCAGGCATTAGCAATTTGCCATAACATATAAAGCAAGAGAACTTGGACATGCTAACTGGATTATTGGGAAACCAATATGGTAGCATAGGCGGCTCAAATCCAATAACCTTTAGAGTTCCATTGTGTTTGAAATAGTAACAAGTTTGGATTTATATTAGACTGTTTTTCTATAAAAGAAAAGGTACCTGTTATGTTAATAATGATACTCTAAATATGTGGGTTTTTGAATATTTTAAGTTCCTTCACATTAATTTCATTTTCATTGCGTTTATGTCTAATTAATGTACATATATGTTGATACCTATGGTCAATAGTAATTTTTGTCTTCAATAGAATGGATTTTTAAGCCAAAGAATTTACATATTTAGAAATGATTTTTTTTTTTATTTTAGTGTAATAGTTAAGTGTAAGAATTAACTATCTTACATTGCTTGAGAAGAATCCTAGATTATTTTATAGCTAACCTGAAATACAGGTTTGAAATTCTCTATTTCAGAGAGGATATGCAAAGGACATATGTTTTTAGAAGTGGAAAATAAACCCTGCTTCTAGGGTTCTACTTGTTATAACCCACAACCTGTCACTTAATTCCTCATAGTAAAATCTGTTCTATTCATAAAATGAAAATGATAAAAAAAAAAAAATACCATGGTGTGATTAGTGGCTTTTTTCTCCCCTGAGAGTAAATATTTTGTCATTTCAATTTTATAACCCCAGTACCCCGTGTCTAGTATGTAGTAAGTACTAAATTAATGTGAGTACTAAATGAATGAATAAAATTCACACCTTTTTAAAAAGATTTTACTTATTTATTTGAGAGAGAGAGAGCAGGAACAGGGAAGGGGCAGAGGGAGAGGGAGAAGCAGGCTTCCTGCTGAGCAGAGAGCCTGATGTGGAGCTCGATCCCAGGACCCTGGGATCACGACCTGAGTCGAAGGCAGACTCTTAAACCAACCAGGGATCCACCCAGGTACGCCCACACTTTTTAAAATATAAAGTACCTGTATTTTTGTCTAATTGCCACAGTGAGAATATATTTATTGTGAAACAGACAAATACTGAAAAAAAACACAATAGAAATCATTGGTAATATTTACTGTTAACATAACATAATATTAACAAGAATATTCTTTTCTTTGAATCTATGTATTTATAGTTTTTTAAAAAAATTAAAATATGGTGGTTCTTTAAACAATGATAACTTGCTCTTATCACTTAATTATGAACATTTTTCCAACTCCTTAAATATTCTATACCTCATTTTCTTCTTGGTACCCAACAGTAACTATCATATATTGAGTTCCAAGTGAATGCCAAAATGAATTCTCTATTAAGTCCTAAATAAATACTTTGTTCTCTGAGGTAGGCATTATTTCTGTTTTAGCAATACAGAAATTGAGGTTCAGAGATACTATTACTTACCGAGGTGAAACAGGTACTAACAGAGGAAATATTTGAATTGAAGCTGCCTGACTCCCAAGCGCATACCTTTAACCACCATGATGTATCACCACCCAATACTAATGCAAATTTGCTTATATATACTCCCTATTGACTTTTAGATGATCCATTCTTTTATTGTTACTGCACTGAGCCTTGTCTGAGGACAGAAAGTGGAGAAAAGAAAGGAATGAACAAGGGACAAGTGGAAACTTTTAGGGGTGATGGATATTCATTATCTTGTTTGTGTCGATAGTTTCAGAAGTATATATCTACCTTGAATTATGTTGGGATTATATCCCAACAAGCCCATCATAATTTGAAAATATTCTAAGTTGAAAATGCATTTAATACACCTAACCTACCAAACATTATAGCTTAGCCTAGCCTACCTTAAATGTGCACAGATTACTTACTTTAGCCTCCAGTTGGGCAAAATTATCTAATACAAAGCCTATTATATAATAAAGTGTTGAATATCTCATGTAACTTATTGACTACTATCCAGAAAGTGAAAAACAGAATGAATTTTGGGTACAGAATGGTTCTAAGTGTATTGGTTGCTTGCCCCTGCGATCGTGTGGCTGACTGGGAACTGTGGCTCACTGTGGCTGCCTGTCATCACAAGAGAATATCGAACTGCATATCACAGCCTGGGAAAAGATCAAAATTCAAAATTTGAAGTATAATTTCTACTGAGTGCATATCGCTTTTGCCCTATCATAAAGTTGAAAATCATTAAGTCAAACCATCATAAGTTGGAAACTGTCTGTATATACATACATTGAAACTCAAAAAACTGTAAACTTGATGTGTAGTTTAATAGGAATAAATGATATGTAAACAAAGCTATAGAAAATGTCTGAAAAGAAAACTACACTGAGATAATGTTTCTATGTAAAGAATTGACCTATCGGGGCGCCTGGGTGGCTCAGTCATTAAGCGTCTGCCTTCAGCTCAGGTCGTGATCCCAGGACCCTGGGATCAAGCCCCTCATCGGGCTCCCTGCTCGGCGGGAGGTCTGCTTCTCCCTCTCCCACTCCCCCTGCTTGTGTTCCCTCTCTCACTGTGTCTCTCTCTGTCAAATAAATAAATAAAATATTTTTTTAAAAAATAAATAAATAAAAAAGAATCGACCATATCTGTGATTATTTCCTTGATAAAATTCTTGAAGAGTTTTTTGGGGGGGGATCAAATTTATTCATATTTTAGTACATGTGCACTGGAAATGTATGAATGTACACTTCTTCTATGAGTGTATGAAAATAGTTGTTTTAAAATAAGACTATAATAATCACATACTCAGATTTACTGTGTATCATATATTCTACTAAGTGCTTTATTATCTCCTTTAATCTTCATGTCACCAATTTAGATGAGGGGTAAAAAACAAATACTCAAAAAAATTACACAACTTGACCATGGTAATATAGCTAGTAAATAGTAGATGAAAGGTATGTTCCCCAAGCAACCTAATTATACTGTCCTGTTCTCTACTCTCACAAATGTGAGGTATTCACTAAATCCTTATATTTTTTACACAGTTTTTTTGAAAAGCTGTGGCCCAAGGATGAAGGGAATTGCCAAAAGGATGAATATGAGGTGACTATATAAATTTTCATCCAAACTTGTACACTTATGAATATGAAAAGGGGTGCTATTAATAATTAAACTGGGACAACAGGTGTAAAGAGAACATTGCTGGGCAAACTGGGAAAAGAAAAAGTGGGGAAAGACATGAAGTTTTAAATATTATTTTAAATATCTTTTAAAGATTTATTTATTTATTTTGAGAGGGACAGAGAGAGCAGGGGGAGGGGCAGAGGGGAAAATCTCAAGCAGACTCCCCTCTGAGCGTGGAGCCTGACATGGGGCTTGATCTCAGGACCCTGAAATCATGACCTGAGCTGAAACCAAGGGACACTTAGCCAAGTGAGCCACCCAGGTACCCCTTTTAAATATTTTAAATATTATTTACCAAGCACTAAGTACTACTGTATGCAGGTTTATTTCATTTTACTCCTCACAGTGGCCCTTGAGATATTTGTGGTCAGTTTCCCCCAAGGAATATAGATGCAAGGCGCCTGGCTGGCCCATTCAGAAGAGCATGTGACTCTTGATCTCAGGGTCTGCCTCTTCTTAGGAAAAATATCTGTTCAGATCCTCTGCCCATTTTTTTTTTAATTGTTGTATAAGTTCTTTATATATTTTGGATATTAACCTTTTATCAGATATGTGATTTGTAAATATCTTTTCCAAGCCAGTAGATTGAGTTTTCATTTTGACAATAGTTTACTTCACTGTGCAGAAGCTTTTTAATTTGAAGTAGTCCCATTTGTTTATTTTTGCTTTTGTTTTTCTTGCCTTTGGAGTCAGATTCACCAAATCTGAAAAAAAAACATCAGGTGTTTTTTTTCTAGGAATTTTATAGTTTCAGGTCTTACACTCAAGTGTTTCATCCATTTTGAGTTAATTTTTGTGCCCAGTCTGAGACAGTGGTCTAGTTTCATTCTCTTGCATGTAGCTGTCCAGTTTTCCCAGTACCATTTATTAAAGCAACTCTGTCCCTTCTCCATTGTGTATTCTTGCTTCTGTTATAATAAATTAATTGTCTGTATACATGTGGGTTTATTTCTGGGCTCTCAATTCTTTTCTACTGATTTATGTGTCTGTTTCTTTATGTTAATACCATGCTGTTTTGAGTACTGCAGCTTTGTAGTATAGTTTGAAATCTGGGGGTGTGATGCTTTTGGCTTTGTTCTTTTTCAAGATTGCTCTAGCTTTTCAGGATCTTTTGTAGTTCCCTTCACATTTTAGAATTATTTGTTCTAGTTCTGTGAATAAGGTCATTGGGATTTTGGTAGGAATTGCATTGAATTTGTAGATTATTTTGGCATGGACAGTTTAACAATACTAATTCTTCCAAATCATGAGCACAGAATATCTTTCAATTTATTTGTGTCTTCAGTTTCTTTCATGAGGGCCTAATTGTTTTCAAAGTACAGGTCTTTCACCTCCCTGGTTAAATTTATTCCTAGGTATTTTATTCTTTTTGATGCAATAGTAAATGGCATTGCTTTCTTAATTTCTCCTGATAGTTTATTAGTGTATAGAAATTTCACATATTTGGCATATTGATTTTGTTTCTTGTAATTTTATTGAATGCATTTATTCTAACAGTTTTTTTGGTGGAGTCTTTAAGGAATTTTTCCTTCAAATTTTTATTTAAATACTAGTTAGTCAACACACCATGCAATATTGGTTTCATGTAAGATTTTTTATACATAGTATCATGTCATCTGCAAATAGTGACATTTTTACTTCTTCCTTTTCAATTTGGATGCTTCTAATTTCTTTTTCTTGCCTTACTGCTGTAGCTATGACTTACAATATTATTTAAATAAAAGTGATGAAAGTAGGCATTCTTGTCTTGTTCCTAATCTTAGAGGAAAAACTTTCAGTTTTCCACCATTGAGTGTAATGTTAGTTGTGGGTTTGTCATATATGGCCTTTATGATGTTGAGGTATGTTCCCTCTGTACCACCCTGTTGAGAATTTTTATCATAAATGGGTTTTGAAATTTGTTTTTTTCTCCATCTATTGAGATGCTGATATGACTTTTATCCTTCATTTTGTTTTTGTGGTGTATCATGTTGATTGATTTGTGGATGTTGAACCATCCTGCATCCTTGAAATAAATCCCACTTGATCATGGTATATGATTCTTTTATTGTATTATTGAATTCAATTTGCTAGTATTTTGTTGAGAATTTTTGCATCTATGTTCATTAAAGATATTGACCTGTAGTTTTCTTCTTCTTCTCTCTCTCTGTTTTTCTCTTTTTTTGTGGTGTCCTTGTGTGGTTTTGGTATCAGAATCAGGGTAATGCTGGATGCATAAAATGAGTTTGGAATGGTCTCTCCTCTTTAAATTTTTGGAAGAGTTCTAGAAAGATGGATATTAAATCTTCTTTGAATGTTTGGTAGAATTCTCCAATGAAACTGTCTGGTTTTGTACTTTTTTTTGTTGGGAGCTTTTTAACTACTGATTCAGTCTCTTTACTAGAAATTGGTCTATTCAGATTTTTTTCATGATTCAGCCTTGGAAGATTGTGTGTTTCTAGGAATTTATTTGTTTCTTCTAGTTTGTCCAAAGTGTTGTTGTATAATTGTTTGTAATAGCTTCTTATGATTTCTTGTATTTTTGTGGCACCAGCTGTAACTTCTCTTTCATTTCTATTTTTATTTATTTGAGCCCTCTCTTTTTCTTGCTTTATCTACCTAATCAACTTTACCTTTTCAAAGAACCAGTTCTTAGTTTCATTGCTCTTTTCTACTGTTTGCTTAGTCTTTATTTCATTTATTTCCTTTCTGATCTTTCTTATTTCCTTCCTTCTACTAACTTTGGGCTTTGTTTTTTCTTCTTTTTCTAGTTCCTTTATATATAAAGTTAGATTGTGATTTTTCTTGTTTCTTGAGTTAGTCCTATATTGCTTTGTACTTCCTTCTTAGATCTGCTTTTGCTGTATTCCATAGATTTTGGTATGTTGTATTTCTGTTTTCATTTTTTGCTAGTTTTTTTTTTTTTAACTTTTCCTCTGATTTCTTCAATGGCCCATTGGTTGTTCAGTATCATGTTGTTTAATCTCCACGCTTCTGTATTTTCTCCAGTTGTCTTACTTGTATTGATTTCTAACTTCATGCCATATGGGGAAAAAAGATGCTTATATGATTCCAGTCTTCTTGATTTTATTCTTGAGACTTGTTTTGTGGCCTAAGAGGTGATCTATCCTGGAGAACATTCCATGTGTATTTGAGAAGACTGAATTCTGCTTTTGGATGGACATTCTGTATATATCTAATAAGTCCATCTGGTCTAATGAATTTGTAATGCTAATGTTCCCTTATTTTCTGTCTGGATGATTATCCAATGATGTAAGTAGGGTGTTAAAGTCCCCTACTATTATTGTATTGCTATCAGTTTTTCCCTTTATGTCCATTAATATTTGCTCTCTATATTTTGGTGCTTCTGTGTGGGTGCATAAATATTTATAAATGTTATATCTTCTTGTTGAATTGATCCTTTTATCATTATGTAATACCCTTCATTGTCTTTTATAACAGTCTTTTTTTAAGTCTCTTGTTTTCTGATATCAGTATAGCTATGCCAGCTTTCTTTTCATTTTCATTTTCATGGAATATTTTTCTCCATTTCTTCACTTTCAGTTTGTATGTGTTCTTACTTCTGAAGTGAATCTCTTGTACACAGCCTAGATATGGACCCTTTTTTTTTTTTAATGCCATCAGCCATCCTATGTATTTTGTTTAGAGAATTTAGCTCATTTACATTTAAAGTAGTTATTGGTCGGTGTGTACTTATTGCCATTTTGTTGTTTTCTGTTTCTTAAGTTTTTGTGTTCATTTCTTCTTCTCTTTCTTCCCTTTTGGTGTGATGGCTTTCTTCAGCATTATATTTAGATTTCCTTCTCATTTTCTTTTGTGTTCTACTATAAGTTTTTACTTTACGTTTACTGTAAGATTCATATATAACTTCCTATGTATATAATGGTTAGTTTTAAGTTGATAGGAACTTAAATTTGAACACATTCAAAACCTCCAGTTTTATACTCTCTTCCCCCCTTCTATATTTTTGATGTTGCATTTGGCATTGTTTTAGTTTATGCATTCCTTAACTGATTATTTTAGTTTTAGTTATTTTTACTACTTTTGTTTTTAGTTCTCATAGTTCCTTTATAAGTAATTGATCCAATGTCTTTACTATATATTTATTTTTCCAGTAGAATTTTTATATTCATATCTTTTCTTCTTATTAATTAGTACCATTTATTTTCAACTGAAATATGTCGCTTTAACTCTTCTTGTAAGGCCAGGTTAGTGGTGATGAACTCCCTTAGTTTTTGCTTATCTGGAAAACTCTTAATTTCTTCTTCAATTCTGAGTGATAACTTTCCATGGTAGAAAATTCTTGGATTTTTTCTTTTTATTTTGTGAAACAGTGGATCTTAGCTAAACCTATTGTGGTAATCATTTTTGCAAAATATATAAATCAAACCATCATGCTATATGTCTTAAACTTATACAGTAATATATTTCTCAATAAAACTGGTGGGGAAAGGAAATAATTGTCATAAGTTGTAAAGGAAAAGACTAGATATCCAAAATCTCAACATGATTACGTCAATTATGTAGACCTTGGACATCTTTCTTTTTACTCTTTCTTTTATGTCTCAGTGACAAGTGAAATTATTTTTTAATTGGCATTCAAGGCTTTATCCATGTAAACTGTGTACATCTGTGTAATCATGCTGGCATGGTATCATAGAATCAAACAATTTTCATGTTACAAAAAAACTGAGCTACAGAACAATATTTAATCCAGTGGTTCTTAAATACAATTTGTGGATAAATGCCAACCATGACAAAGTGGCTTATGACAAACAAAAAAAAAAACTCCAAATGGAGGGGCTCCTGGGTGGCTCAGTTGGTTAAGCATCTGCCTTTGCTCAGGTCATGATCCTGGGGTCCTGGGATTGAGTCCCACAAAGTTCAAAATAATGTGAGATTTAAGGCAATTACCATTTTCTTTTTTTTTTTTTAAGATTTTATTTATTTATTAGAGAGAGAGAGAATGAGCAGGGGGAAGGGCAGAGGGAGAGGGAGAAGCAGGCTTCCCGCTGAGCAGGGAGCCCGATGCGGGGCTCGATCCCAGAGTCCTGGGATCATGACCCGAGCCGAAGGCAGACGCTTAACCGACTGAGCCACCCAGGCGCCCCGGCAATTACCATTTTCTAAGTGTTTATTTGTGTTCCTTAAATGAATTAGGAAAAAACCTTAATGTTTATTGGATATTCACAATGAGAAAAATGGTCAACCAGAGGCTGTGAAGTGAAAGATCATATGATAAGGTTTGTGCTTTGAAGAGGCTTATATTTTAATAAGAAGGGGAAAACATACATGGTGCCTCTATCAAGTGGAGTTAAGGGATTCTGGTGGCCTTCTCTTTTGGGACTCATTATTTACTATTTTGACTTGTAATCATTTGTGTACTATGGTTTATCTCCCCTACCACACTGTGGAGAATCACTTCTTGTTTGAAGTGATTGTACCTTATCCTTATTTGTAATTCCTACTAGCATCTGAGGCAATGTATCACACAGTGAATAGCCCATAAATAGCTTTGGGGTGAATAATATATAAAACACTAAGAATACTAAGGTATCTGTATATCTTGTGGTTTTCCTTGTTTCATGAGATAGACCTGTATTGTTGCTATGAACTTCCTCTATATTTCTTCTGCCCAAAGGCATAGAACTGGCAGAAGGTGCTATAGAAGTTCATATATGGGATGGGGTTGATCAGGAGACTTTCCACAGAGCAGGGATTGGTTGAGTGAAAATGTGAAAAAGAAGTATAGAGAAATGGTGGTATGTGTGTGTGTGGGGGGGTTATTCCAGGCAGGTGTAAAAGCAGGTAAGATGTTTATAAGTTATATTTTTTATTATATTAAGCAGAAAAGTTATATTTTATATTTCATTGGGCCTGAAGACTGCTGGGAGGTATGATTTTTATAGAAAAATATTGGTGAAGGTTGAAACTAGCATATAGGTCTTACCTACCAGCTAAATAGAAAGCCTATATTGTCGGTTTATATATTAATAAACATCAAAGCAATCCTTACCTTATGACAAAAGCTGTGTCATTGGTTATTTGGAAGAAAATACATTCTTTTTCCTAAATAAGTGTGTTTCTTTCTCTTCTTTCCCCCCTTTCCTCCCAGAGAGTGTAATTCTGTTTTAGAGTCTGGGCTCTCTAGCTAACCTGCCTTGCCACAGATCCTCTTTGAGACACTTACTGTATGAACTTGGTTGTGACTGTATAGCCAGAATATAGGCTCTACTCATGTCACAGACACAAGTTTCTTTCTTTTTTTTTTTATTCTTCTTATGTTAATCCCCATACATTACATCATTAGTTTTAGATGTAATGTTCCATGATTCATTGTAACAAGTTTCTTTTCCATAAAAGTCCAGCTGGTATAGTAGCTATTTTAGTTATATTCTTATATGACAAACTGCCACAAAACTTTGGGGACTTAAAAAAAAGCTATTGATCCAATGTTCTGGAATTTGGGCAAGGCTCAGTGAAGAAGGCTCATCTCTGCTGCATATCATATCAGCTGAGCTGACTCAAGTGGTTCTTGAGCATTCAAGATGTCCTCAGTCGTACATCTTGTGCCTTCGTGCTGGCTACAGCTGTAGTCACTGATTCTCCTGCATGTAACCTCACTCTCTTTATGTGGTGTCTCATTTGGTAGTCTAGCATGAGCTTCTTGAGTGGGGTCTGGCTTCCAAGAGGGTGCAGACAGAGACTGCAAGGCCTCTTAAGGTCTAGCGTGAAAGTCACAATGTCATTTCTGTAACATTCTATTGGCTAACACTGGTCACAGCCAAGCTTTAAAAGGAAGAAAAATACCTCTGGATGCAAGGGATGGCAAAGTTATAGTGCTAAAGGACTTACAGAATGGGAGGAATTCTTGGAGCCATTTTTGGAAATAATCTATCAAAATGAATCTCCTCTGTGAGGTCTTGAGAGGCCCAGACTGCTTTTTCATCTTGCTCTGCCATCTCTAATGTTGCCCTCCTCTGTGTGGTCCAAGATGACTCACCACTGTATTCTCTTTCCAGCCAAAAGGCAAGGGGAAACACCAAAAGGTAGACACCTTCATCCCTTTAATAGTACAGCCAGGATTCAGGTCTTTGTCCCAAGGCCTACCTAATTAGAAGCCTGAAAGTGAAGTCTTTGTTCTTGGTGGCCATAAGACACCTGAAAATTGAGGATTCTATTTCCATGAGAGGAAAAGGGAAGATGGAGGTTGAGGGACAGTTCATAATCTCTGTGACAGTTAACACAGCTGCTTTCTGTGTGAAATGGGGGTGATACATGCACCTACTTCATAAGGCTGTTGTGAAGGGTAATGCACAGTATGTGTGAGAACTTAGCAGTGTCTGGGGATAAACATTAGTTGTCAGTCTTCTTTCAGTCACACATCACAGAACTCCTGCCACCTTCCAGGCACTGTTCTGGACTCCAGATGTAGAGAGGTGCATAAGACATTTTTCCGCACCTGGAGGACTAAAACTCTCCTGAGAAAGACATACTTAAAAACAAATAAGAGCAAGAGGTGAGTGGTGAGATAAAAATGTGGATAAAGGCCTGTGGAGGTGGATAGCAGGGGTGCAGGAAAGTCCGAGATTTCAGAAAGGAGCTAACACTTAAGGTTGACCATGAAAATTGAGTCAGAAATGACATCTCAGAGGGACTGAAGAGTGTGGCATGTTTAGGAAATGGTCAAGAGGCTTTCGCCCAACCCTTCTTTTGTCTAGGATGCTCTCTCCCCTCTCCCCCTTTACCTGGGTAGCCCCTACGACTCGTCTTTCCGACTTCTGCTTGAAGCTCTCTTCCTCAAGAAAGCTTTCCCTGACTTCCCAGACTCAGTCAGGTCCTCTTGGTAGATGCGCCCATAGAATCTTTGTGATATTCAGTCTAATTATGACTGAAGTTCTGCTTGTGCAAGTAATAGTTGGATAACTCTTTTCTTCACACCACTAAAATTTTAGCTCCTCAACAGCAGAGAAAAAGTCTGTCTTATCTACTAATGGGGCTTGAATCATTCCTGCCTCCACCTCTAACACAGAACAGACTGAGAAGTAGACACAGGGGTCAGAGGGTCAAAATTACAGCTTTACTAAAGCTAAATCTCGTTTGGAGATTTCAGCCTGATCTGCGGTCAAATTAGGCTTCCTACTCCTTCTCTCAGAATTGAACCTATTTACCCAAACGTTAGAAGAAAAAAGGGATAACCACAGGCCTCTCTGCTCTATCTTCTGCTACCTGCAAGAGTTTCTCGTTTAGAATAGGTGCTTACAAGGCATTGCTTGTTGCCTTTTGATTTTTTTTCTCTTTTAAGCGATGTCTTCTTACTTCAGATAAGGCTTTCTAACATCCTTAATCAAGTGCACAGTAATTGCTTATGGTTTCTCCTTTATGCTTCTTTCCCTGAACATAACACACAGCATAATAAACAGTCCTTTAAGGTTTCTTAAAGGTTTTACTACAAACAGCAGAGGGGAAATTATAGGAAGTAAAACAACTTTCTCTCATACCTCTCTGCTTTCTGTTGGTAAAGCTTTTTAAGCTTTACTTTTTTTCCTTACTCTATATTGAAGAGCACAAAACATACGAGTCGTGGGATTTGTTTACCAAATTCAGGACATTCGAGAATTGAGAGGAAGACTAGATACAGGTTACCCTAGGTCACACAGGTCCTAACGGCTACTTCAGGACTGAGGGCTTCCCCTGGACCACTGTAGTTTTGTGAAAGGAGCCAGGGGGGCATGGCCAGGTGACAGGAAGGGCAGAAGCAACTGTCCAGTCTTCCTTCTTCTCTTTCACTTTTGCTGGATGCCTCATCACCTTTGAGGATGCCATGCTGACCTAGACTTAGAGTCAATAAATGGGGGGAATCCTGGGAAGGAATGCTAATCCTGGGCATCAATCGCTTGACAGAGGCTAGAGGACAAAGGAAAAAAGAATAATCTCCACTACTGTTTGGTGGGATCAGGGTCCTCAGGCTATTTCTGAGTATTTGTATACCAGGGCATTTTGTATATCTGGGATACTTCCTATTGTTATTATTCAGTAACATTTAAAGTTATTTGTTTTCATATGACAAAAATATAAACTTACTGCTGAAATATTTGAAAAATACAGAGAAGTATGATAATGAAATATTAATCACACATAATCATATCCCCTATCTCTTCTCCCAAAAGTGCTTTTTGATTTTACATTTAACATGATTAAAATAGATTATGGACAACTTAACCTTATCAGAAAAATTATTCAGAGAAACAATTTTCCCAGTCTTCTGTAACAAGTATTTATTTTCACAGGTAGTTAATTTTATATGAATTTAACTTCAAAAGTTAAATGCTATATAAACATAGATGAGAACACATAAATATGTTAAGCCCCAGATATCCTTTAAGATAAGAGGTTTCTCCCTAGTTCTGTTTATTCATTCACTCAGTTATTCAATCAATCTCTTGCTTATTTATCTTATGAAAAATATTATACACATGGGCTTTGAAAACACCTACATTTGGGGGGAATAGAGTTATTTCATGTAAAAGGTATGTTAATCTTCAAGTTTTTCATTAGGGCATTGGACATTTGGTTAAAAAGTATTCTCTCCTCTTGAGGAAATTGTATTCCATTTCCACCCTGACATACCACACAGTCCACTGCTGATATCGTTTCATTGTAAGCAAGGACTGTGTGGAACATGAGTCAATTCTAAGTTGTTAAGAATTTCCTTCTTTTCCCAGTGGAATACACATGATTGCTGTTGGAAAATGGTCTGAAATCAGATTTAACCTTTTGTTTAAGTTTGTTTTTGTTTTTGTTTTTTTAATAGGATGGAGGGGATGTGAGCCAGTAAAAGTGTATTTTTTTTACTATGTGTTGAATAACAAAATTTTGGCTAAGATGTAAGCTTGCAAGAAAAGTTAACAAACTCAGTAGACACACAAAACATTGCCAATGGGTAAATAGAAAAAGGTTATAAACTTTTGTAGAGTTCAAGAAAATACAGTAAAAAAGGTTCTTGTAAATTATTATAAAATGCAGTATTTCTGATATCCTGGTGTGGTTTCTTAGGTGACAGACAAGGTAAACTAATTAATTTAAAATGAATTTGTTGGCATAGTGCTATTGAAAAAATTAGACATGGGAGGTGTGGAGAAAAAGAGAATGAATTAGAGCACCATGAGAATTTTGATTTTGAATTTCAGAGAGACCTGTCACAATGGAATTGCTTCCCTCCAACATTCTGTTTCAACTGTATTTTTAAATTTCACCTTAAGTTTTCAATCATGGAGTTCCCAATATTAAATGCTTATATTTTAATATATAACTTGACAGGGAAAGGTGCAAGATTAATGCCATTGATATACAAAGTGAGTTAAAACAAGGCTTGACAAGAGGTTTAAGTTGGCCAACTGGTTATTCAAATCTCCTAGGTCATATTTATTCACCTTAACCTCCGTGAAGAGTTTTCCTTCAATTTTAAAGCAGGTGTCCTCATACTCTCGCCAGATTTGGCAGCTGGGCCTCCCTTCCCCAGTGGTAAATTATAAAATGAGCCTCACCACTGTAACTACACATCACAATCCTGTTGTGTCTCTGTAAAAATGGCAGTTTGTGCCATCAGACAGTTTACTATGTAACCTGACAAAGAATCCGTCTTTCCTGTTGTTGTTGTTGTTGTTGTTTTTCTTCTTAAGAATTTTATATTTTAAAACCATATGCCTTCTTAGGAAGCAGGGTTACTGAAACTTCTGGGAGCTTAGAATTGAATGACGCTGTTGTTTCCTTGCCACGACGGTGGAGTTTCCTCGTTACAGCTTTCTTGTTGTTTAAAAAAAAATGGACTTATTATTACTAACTGTAGTTCTAATAGTCACATTTCAGAATTTATAATATTGTGGGCTCTACAAATCTGGTAAAAGACAAAACAAAAACAATGTACTTTTAAAGAGATCTTGAATTTCATCTATAGGCAGTAGCTTATTTTTTCCTTTCCGAGATTCTTAACAAGCTAATGTTTAGATTTAGGGAACTTATAGCCTAGAGAAAAAGTAGTAAGAAAGCATATATTGGAAATGTTATAAAGTACTAGATTATTGAAGAAAAATAGAAATTGTCAGTGATTTTATAGTAACTTTATTTGCTGGTAATTGTTAAGGCCAAATTTTGCCACACAGCTTATAGGAATACATCAGTAAAAAAGAAGTATAAAATAAGGGTGGAACTTTGAATATTAGAAATGAAAGCAGAAGGTGAAGATTGATAAAATAGAAGAACAGAGTGCTGCAATAATCATTAGATTTGGGCTGCAGATCTGGTTTAAGTCATATTTACTATGTCATCTGGCTATGACCAGTTTTCCTGAGCAATAGAGTGGACACCAGCCACCATGTCATGGCTATAGTGGATATGATCATGCTTACCTGAACCTGTTTATTTTCATACACCCTGATGGAATATAGACAGCATTCCAAAGTTCAACTCAGTAAAACTAATTTGACAGCAGACCAAGATAACTTGGCCCATTTATGCAGAATTTCTAGAGGAATGAATGAATGAATTGCTTCTCTCAACAAGATTCCAGCTGAGAGTTGGCCTCCGAATATGTGAAGGGTACTGAGCCTAAGGAACTTTTATTCTGAGGTGGGTTTTTTTTTAAGATTTTTATCTATTTATTTGACAGAGAGAGAGAGACAATGAGAGAGGGAACACAAACAGGGGGAATGGAGAGGAAGAAGCCAACTTCCCGCTGAACAGGGAGCCCGATGTAGGACTCGATCCCAGGACCCTGGGATCATGACATGAACCAAAGGCAGACGCTTAACCGACTGAGCCACCCAGGCATCCTTGTTCTGAGTTTTTGACTAAATATGCACCCTCTGCTTTCCTTAGACATCATATAGGCAGACTTTAAGTTTTGATCATCTTTTATAAAACTTAAAGTGCCAACTGAAAATCTCTCTTTTTCTTCTGCAAAAGAGAGTACCTATATGTAACGATAGGATTTTTCACAGGAAACTACTTTCTTAAGAAAGGGGATGCATGTTAACAAATTACTGATCAGTCCCCAGTTGTGTCCAAACACCATATGGCTGGACAAAGATGATTGTAGCTTAAAGAAATTTCAAAGCAGACCTTAGAATATCAAATGAGATTTAAACCATGAATAACTTACTCATTTATGGTAAGAAAAATGCATAAGAAGTTCAAAGAAGAGTTAGTGACAGTTAAAGGGGTTTTTTCTGACATAAATATTACCAAATGACTTAATTACAAGATATATACAAAAAATAAAAGAATTTAAAAGTAGAAGAAAGCATGTAGTATACTTAGCTTAAACAGAATAGTTAATCACAATTTAAAGAGGCAGAGAATAATGGATGTTTTCATATGAAAATGAAATGTAACAGAATTTATGAAGATTAGCATTTCGTGATTGTCACTATCAAATGCCACTCGCTGGGTAGATTACACATTCCACAGAGAGGTGGTGCTCAGGAGCAGTACTTGAATTTGCTTATGAGAAATCATATAAGATATATAGGAAATCAGATAAGATAAGATATATAAGATACTAAGATATATATAGTATTAAATTGGATCATCATAAACCTAAGCTTCACCATTTGTTATATCCTGCAAACTGATGGCTTGCAGGCCAAATCTTCATACATGTTTTGTTTGGCCCCCTAATTTTTAAATTGGTTTTTAACATTCAAAAATCTGGCTCTAGAAAACATGAAGCTCTGGGGATACTAAACCCACATTTCATGTAGCAACATATCCCTTTAGATTGGGCATGCATCTGTCTGTTTGCCACATTTCCCACCTTGCTTCTTCACTGGGTTAAATATCTGCTTAGCCTGAGTGAGCATCTCTCTCTCTTGCTATCTCTCTCTTCCTGTCAAATAAATAAAATCTTTAAAAAAAATTTCTTTTTGTCATAGCTAACCAGGTATTAAGAATCATCAACCAACTCTTTTTTTAGCCAAGAAAATATTTGGGTCTCAGATGTCCACATATACCTAATAGTTTGGGAATCTAAGGAATCACAATAAAACCATCCTTATTAATTCTAGTTTGAATTCAGCCGTGTACTATAAAAAGAACACTAGTTAGAATTAAGGCATGCCAACAGAATTCATATATGCGATTTTAAAATAAATACATTTGACCCATGAACAACATGGATTTGTACTGTGTGGGTGCACTTCTACTCAGATTTTTTTTCAACAAATACAATACAGTACTGTGTATTTTCTCTTCCTTATGATTTTCTTAATAAAATTTTTTTCTCTAGCTTACCTTATTGTAAGAATACAGTATGTATTACATATAACATACAAAATATATGTTAATTGACTGTATTATCTATAGAGCTTTTGGTCAACAGTCAGCTATAGTAGTTAAGTTTTTGGGGAATTAAAAGTTAAACATTGATTTTTGCCTGGGGGTTAGTGCCCCTAACCCTCACGTTGTTCAAGGGTTAACTGTTTTTTTTTTTTTTTTTTGACAGAGAGAGAGAGACAGTGAGAGAGGGAGCACAAGCAGGGGGAATGGGAGAGGGAGAAGCAGGCTCCCTGCTGAACAGGGAGCCCGATGCGGGGCTCGACCCCAGGACCCTGGGATCATGACCTGAGCTGAAGGCAGCCGCTTAACTGACTGAGCCACCCAGGTGTCCCGGGTTAATTGTATTTTAATTTCATAAATTATGAATATATGATTTATGTCAAGGGAAAATATGTTGTCAAGATCCTTAATACAGTACCTGACATAGAGTAGGAATTCCTTCATTTGTTGTTTACTGAATCTCAATGTTCAAGAAAGAGTAAGATATGCTCAGATGGTGAGATTTTGCCAGGTGGAAACTGAAGCGGAGAGTTTTTCAATAGATCTAAAAGAGAGAAGCATTTGGGCCAACACAGAAGTTAAAAAATGGTGTTGGGAGCCAAAGACCCAATAAGCCAACATGGAGACTGAAGGAGTCCGAGACAGAAGGATCCAGAAGTCACAATGAATATGATCTTTGTGGGACCAGAAACCTGAGAACCAGAGTGGTACAAATACAACTGGGAGTAAGTGAGGAAGGGTTTGAAATGTTGTCAAGAACAATTTTTCAGACTGACTTGTTTTAGGGAGTGAATAGATCATGAAGCACAGATGAGGTAAGCTAGTCTTAAGTGGCCAGCGTAGGAAGACCTTTTGAAATAAACACTGAGTGACTCTGAAGCAGAATCTATGAGCACTTGTGGGATCAACTGGGAAGATAACTAAAACAATTTGAATTGCCTCTTGACAGTGAAGATTTTCTGATAGAATATAAACATTAATTTTTTTTAGCTCTGATTTTTCTGGGTTTTTTTCATCCTCTGGCTCCACACAGTGATCCCCACACAGCGTGAAGCTTTCTTCTTAGAGTAGTCTCAGGTCCTACATCCTCACATTACCAACTCCAGGAGAAGATAGGATTTGTATCTTTTCATTCCCAGAAGTCACTCTGGACCAGCTTAGTCAAATGCCTACCCTTGTACCAGTCATTGTGGCCGGGTGAATGACATATACTGATCGGCTAATGTCTTATTCCTTGCCCATTTCGGAACTAATTACAGTAGCCTGGAGGATTGAGATAAGCTGATTGGCTTACGAGAACCAGTGTCTACTTGTGGAGCTTGGTGTGGAGTTAGTCAGTCCAAACCTTGTAGCTGAGAAGTTAGGGTACTCAGGAAGAAGAGAATATAGAATGGATTCTGATGAGGAGAGCAATAAATGCCCAGCATATAAAGAGCTTAGAATACTCATTTTTGTCATGGTAGTTGGAACATAGCAAAATATACAACAGAATATCAAGGTGATGTGGAATTCAACAGTTCTGGAGAAGTTGTTGTTGATCTCGTTTCTCATGCTCTTTAGGCCAAGTTAAAATATTTTTCGCTATGTATATTTCAGAAACTTTCTACCTAAAACAATAATAATAGCTTTTCCTCTTCTTTCATTCCATTCCTTCTTTGCTTTTTCCTTTCCTTCTTGAATAGGTTAGTCCAAAGCCATTAGGTGGGGCAAAAGATAAGGTGTCTGTATGAGAAATGGTATGGAGCCATCGTGATCCAGTGTAGGGTGTGAGAAACTTACCAGGGTGTGGAAGGAGAGATGTCCTACTCAGGATTACCAGAGCCTGAGCACAGAGAGGATATCCACACAGAAGGGCAGCCTGACATGGAGTTTCAGAGACTAAGTGGGCTAAGGATCATGTCTACATGGGGTGAATGGCCTGGTATGGGGAGGTAAAGCCATAAAAGGATGGTAAAGACATATCTGCAGAAGGGTACAGAGTATCAGAGCTCAGCAGCATGACGGGGACATCCATGTGGAAGAATAGCCTGGCATGGTTGCTGCAACCCCGGCTGGGAGTAGAGCATCCAAGCAGGAGATGAGTGGAAGGGCAGAGATGAAAAATGAGTTGTCTACAGAGAATTTGTCAAATAAGTAAATACATTAAGGATATGGGAGCCAGGTTCCTCATTGTCCAAGGTACAAACATGGAAAGGGAGAAAACTTGAATGAACTCAAAGGTGTTGGATTGGGATTGCAGGTGGCAGTGTAAACTCATATTTTTCTGTGGCTATAGATATGGTTATGGATATGGATAGCTCTGTCCACTGGGATGTCCTGGAGTCAGCAATACCCCAAAGCAATTAGTACACACCTGGGGTCCATATCTTCATTTGTACATACCTGTTTCCTCTAAAAGAAAACTAAGCTCCTTGAAGAAATGCCTCTGTATAACTGGAGCAGGTAAATTAGAAAATGAGCCTGCTGTATCTTGTCCCAGAAAATAAGGAAACACTTAAAGAATGATGGGAACATGCCCCAAAGGCAGAGAAACCAACCTGAAGAAGCTTCCACTAGACAAACTGGAGACAACTGGAACATCAGAGTAAATAATATATGATTTTAAGTCAAATTAATTATAAAGTAAATAATTCTAAACCATTAAAAAAAGGGAAATATGAATACACACACACACAAACACACACACACGCATTAGTTTCCCTTTATCATGAGGCGAACATTCCAAGACCCCCAGTGGGTTCCTGAAACCAGGGATAGTACCAAACTCTATATATACTATTTTTTCTTATACGTATATACCTATGACAAAGTTGAATTTATAAATTAGGCATAGAGATTAACAACAATAACTAATAATGAAACAGAACAGTTATAACCATATGCTGTAATAAAAATTGTGTGAATATGATCTCTTTCTCTCAAAATAGCTTATTGTGCTATATTTACCCTTCTTCTTCTTGTGACGATGTGAGATTATAAAATGCCTATGTGATGAGGTTAAGTGAGGTAGAACGACCTAGACATTGTGACATAGCATCCGGCTACTATTCACCTTCCGATGACACATCACAAGGAAGATCATCTGTTTCTGGACCATGATTGATCACTGGTAACAGACCTCAGAAAGCAAAACTGTGGATAAAGGGGGACTACTGCACATATAAATTGCAAGTTTGATGAGGAATGGAGTAATGGTATCTTGATAGAATTTTAAAATAACTCCCAACAAAGTGATTATTAGTTACAAAAAGGAAAAGAGTAACTTTACAGAGGAGAAGCATGGCAGATGCACTTTTATCAGCTGATCACAGGGAACACTGTAAGTAAGGAGATACACCAAAATCATGTATGACCTGACAGAATATAATGAGAAAAATAAAGCATCATTTCTGTGTTGTATCTGCCAAAGATGTATAACTTGAAACTAATCATGGGGAAACACAGACAAACCAAAATTAAGGAATATCTACAAAATAACTGGCATGTAATCTTCAATTGTATCAAGGTCATGGAAATCAAAGAAAGATAACTGTTCAAGACAGGAGTAGACTAAAGAGCATGGAAACTAAATGTAATGTGTGGTTCTGAACTGGGTCCTTTTGAGACAGAGGACATTATTGAGACAAGTGACTGAACTTAAAAGGAGGCTGAGTATTAGATAGTCCTATAAATGTATGACTGTCAATTTTCTGACTTTGATGGTCCTGTGGTTAGGTAGGGAATATGTCTTGTTTGTAGTAAATACACACTGAAGTGATGGGGCAAAAGCTTGGCATCTTACTTCAGGAATAGTTCAAGAAAATAGTTCAGAAAAAAAAATTCTCTATATCATACTTGCAACTTTTCTGTAAGTTTGTGATGATGGCAGTATTTTTCCAGGTTCTCTGTGAGAACTGAAATTTATAGTAGGCAAAATAGCCATTCATTCAATGCATTTTTGAATGTTTATAATGTATTAGAAATGGACACCCACAAATAAAATATGCTAGCCATTGTTTGAGTGGGTCAACCCAAGAGGTATAATAGTGCAAAAGGAAGAAGTCCTTACTGAAGGGTATAATTAAAAAGATGCCAAGTAAGCATGCTGAAATAGATTGTAACAAGTAGAAAAGGGAATTAGGGCACTGCAGAGAGAAAAAGGACAGAATCAAAAGCTCAGACATTTTGGGTAGTATTGAAGAGTAAAGATTGGTTCAAGCATGGGGGTTTATCTAGGGAGTAGAGGGGGACACATTTTGAAAGGAAATATATGGGGCCTTGAATGCCAGATTCTGAGGTTTGAATTTCACTTTTTAGTTAAAGGGGAAACAATTTTTATGGGTAAGAGAGTTTCATATCAGAATATTTTCATATGAATTTCAAGAGTCAATGCGTCATCGCCATTATAATTAGATATGACAAAGAAAGCAACTGTAGATTTGGAAAGTGGGGTTTATAATTATGTAATTAGATAACCTAAAGATAACCATGAATTCCTTCATAATGACTAAATAAAACAATATACTAAAATATCAAATACTAAAATTATAGCTTTTCTGTATACTATCAAGAGGACTAAAATGAGCAAACGAGCAATGAAAAGCATAGAATAATTAGGAGTAGCCGAGAAATTTTGGATGGAGGTTTATTGAAAATATTTTTAGCTTATCTGAGATGTTTCTATTTGAAAAAAGAACAGTAAATGGGAAAATGTCATTTAATCATTTGGTAATTCATTTATTCAGTCAACATCTCCTACCACTCAGTGTTCCAGGAATGGGGAATAAGAGTGTTGGAACAAGACAGATACATTTCCTGCTTTCGTGGAACATGAGAGAAAGCGCTGGATCATAAACACAGAAAAATCAGGCAATAGGATTTCATATTTCTATATGATAGAAAAAGGCCAGGAATATATGCAGAAGCTACTTTATATTGGGTTTTCAAGAAAGACTTTATTGAGGAAGTGAAATTTAAGTGATTTGGATTCAGCAAAACTAGCTCACTGTGAAGGAGCCATGCAAGCAGAGAGAAGAGCTATAAAAATGCCCCACTCTAGCAGTGCAAAAAGGCAAATATGGCCAAAGCAGGAAGCAAGATAAACAAAGGATAGAGTGAGAATGAGATGCTGCTAGAGAGTTGTGTATGGATCAGATCAGAGGGTTCATGGCACAGTGAAAGGACATTGGAGGGTTTTCAGCAGGAGAGTGACTTAATTTTATTTACATTTTTAAAGAGCAAGAGCATAGCAGGGGTAACAATTAGGAAGCAATTCAGGAGACCAGGCTAGAGATAATGGTGATTTAAACAAGGGTGGCGGGAGTGGACTCCAAGTGATCGGATTAGAAATTTTGGAAGCTGAATTGAAACGATTTTCTAGTGGCTTATATGTAAGAAGAAGAGAAAATTCAATGACCAAGTTTAGTTTTTCTTTCCTTTTTTTTTTCTTAAGGAATAGGAGAGTGATTGCATTAACTGAGAGAAAACTTGGGGGGAGGAGGAGCTATAATAGATATCCCTAAATATAGACCTTTTATTTAAAAATTAACATATAATAAGAAAAGTGTTCTAAACTAAGAGCAAAGAGATAGATTTTCAATAAAAGTCTTGAGTAAATTGGCTCTTTGCATTAAAAAGTTAACATTTTCAAAAATATCATGTCAGATTCTTAATATATTTAATTAAATGTAAAATTGTAGTGATCTAATATCCAACCAAAAATTATGCGGATATTAATTTAATCTTGGGTTAGGAAAATGCTTTTTAAACAGACAAGAAATAAAAGGAACCACAAAGAGATTATATAAAATAAAATAAACTGGAAGGTATTTGTAAAAAATATATCAAAGCTTAAATGTCCTTAATAGTTCATACAGCATACTTTTCAATCAATAATATACACTAAAATAGAAATGTAGGAGAAAAGCTGTGAACAATTTTCAAAAGAAAATATATAAATGAAAATGAAGAGAAAGTTCAAATTCACTAGTAATTTTTTAAAGTAAATTACAACAGTGGTATACTATTCCTTGATTAGCAGTTATTTTAAAAAATATTAAGTAATATTAGATGAACACTCATAGTAAGCTGGAATTTTTTTGGTTGAGGGGGAGTGTGGGGTATTATACAAGAGAGTAATATTTGAACGGATTTGTAAAACTGCTCATTTCTAATAATTTTTAATTTAGAATGAAAAGCTCATTTCTCTAAAATTTTTGAGGACTAAGAAGTTCCTCATGAATTAATTTTCCACATAATTGAAGCTCTTTAATTTAAATATCGAAACACATTTTTTTCTAAAATTAAAAATGGATTCAGTTTTTCCTAATTCCAAAAGTAATGCAAACCTATCACTGTAGATTTCAATAATGTGGAGGAATAATAAGGAAACAGTGCAAATTATTGATAATATTATTACCCAGAGAAAAGCATTATGAACATTGTGATGCATGTCCTTCCAGAAAGCTTGCAGTGAAACTTCTGCTTTTTAAAAGCAATAGTTTCTTCCACTAAGTTGTAGAGATTAGGGCCATTAAACTTGACATTTTTCCGTGCTCCTCCCACTTCTCTTTTTCCCCTCCCCGCACCACCCCATTTAATAATACCTAATTTCCTACCTGGCACCTTTCATATATTAACCTGCTGTAAGCCTCCAAGCATTGCTGCTAAGTCAAGTGTTATTATTCACATGTTAACAGTGGAGAAAACGGAGTCTTTGGACAATAATTGTCTTGCAGTTCAGTGATTCATTGTTAAGGTGGAGCTAAGGTCAAGGCCAAGTCTATCAGATTCCGCAGCCATCACCCTCTTGTATACTGTGCTGATGTCTCACCTGTGGCTAAAGGCACAGCATTGCAAAGTTCAGTTTAGCATTTGAAATGAAAGTGAATCAAATGCTATTTATAGCATAGTTTAAAAACTACTGTGTACAGCTTAGGTTGTTCCTTTAAAAGAAAGGCATACTAGAAGGGATATAGAGAAAGCAAAGGGAGGATAATGAAGGAAGTAGTGGTGAATGTCATCTCAGTCATATCATTTCTGGAGGAAAGACTAAGTAAGTTTGACTTAGAGAAGAAATTGAAATATTGAAAGTATTTTTAAAAGATGATGGTTCTAGTGTTTATTTTCTATCGTCATAAATTAAGAGGAAGATATAACATTAAAGTGGAACTATTTGAGTACAAGAAATTATGTCTCCATTGGCAGGCCCCCATCCCTAGTGATATTTGGGTAGGAACGCATGTCTACCTATTTTAAACAGTTCTACACAACTACGTAACTGGAGCATTAGACTTTATCAATTAACTAATTCATTAAACAAATACTTATGAAGACCTCCTGTGTGCCTACCACCATATGCACTGGTATAAAAAAGCTGAGTAAACCATATATTTTGTTAAAGTGTATTCTAGTCTAATGGCATTACAGAAATCTTGCAACATGTCTTATGCAAGTGACTTTGTTTGTTCTTACCAACTACATCTATGTTCTTGCCAACTACATCTATATTCTTAACCAGCTTAGTTTCTACAGGCTCACATGCCCTTATCTAAAGTCCTTGGGAGATACATTTCAAAATTTAGAATTCTTTGGATTATAAAAAGGTAATGAGATATGTCCTCTGTATGTTATGTAACAGTTCCTGCAGAGTCAGGGGAGTATCTCATGCTCAAACACAATGACATACCTTCCGTGAAATATATGCATACAAACACTAACAGCCTCCTGTCAGTTTTGGTTGTGTTTCACTGCCATGTGCATTCGAGCTAGGCCAAATTTTATCATCAACTAAATTACAACAAACAAACACAAATGCCTTTTGACTCTCAGAGCTTTTTGTATATCAGAATTGTTGATAGGAGATTGTGTAATACATATACAAGGAATTTTTAAGACTGACTTGGGCTTGCAAAATATGTTCCCCAAATACTAACATATATGGGATTTTAGAGTTAACTAATGACAAAGAGGAACCCCCTCCTCTACAGTTCTCACAGCCAGTTAACAGTCTTTGTGAATCTACAAGAGACTCAATTTTTTTTTTTTTTTTTACAGCAGAAGCTATTTATTACAAAAAAAAAAAGAAGAAGAAGAAGAAGCTATTTATTGCAGACTATCTTGGGAAACTAGTATCTTGTGGAATAGTCTTTGAGACTATGGTAGTGATATAAGGAGACCATAGGTGACCCTCACCCTTATTTGTTTTGTTGTTTTGGGTGTTTTTTGCATTTTTATTTATTTATTTATTTATTTATTTATTTATTTATTTATTTATTTATTTAATTTATTTGCATTTTAAAATTCACAGTTGATTAAATTTAATGGTCTAAATGAAGCACAGATACCAATCCCTAGGAAATACTGGTAAATCTCCCAAAGTGACAGGGAAATTAATCTGGCTTTTGTGGAAGAGCCTGATAGAAGGGAGCCCTCTCCAGAGCCTCTCATTTTTCAGCTGTCTTAGTCCATTCAGCTGCTAAAACAAGAGTAAAGTACCCATAAACTGAGTGGCTTATAAACAATAGAAATTTGTTCCTCATAAACCTGGAAGCTTGGAAGTCCAAGATCAAGTCAGCAACAGTTTAGGTGTCTCATGAGAACTTGCTTCTTCAATGTCACCTATCTTCTTTCTGTAACCTCACATAGCTGGGGGATAAGGGAGCTCTCTGGCCTCTCTCTAAGGGTGCTGATCTCATCAGGAGGGTGCTACCTGCATGACCTGCTCATTTCCCAAAAGCCCCACCTCCAAACACCAGTATATTGCAGGTTAGGATTGCAACCTATGGATTTAGTGGTGGGCAGGAGCCACAGACATTCAGACTATAATAATAGCTATACATGCCAAATTTAGCCTGGTGATGGGTATTAAAGAGGGCACGTTCTGCATGGAACACTGGGTGTTATACACAAACAATGAATCATGGAACACTACATCAAAAACTAATGATGTAGTGTATGGTGATTAACATAACAATAAAAAATTTTTTAAAAATGTAGCAGAAAGCATTAAGGTATGATTTGAAGTTTACAGGGGAATTCCCCTGGGACCAAAATAGTTCTTACTAGCCGATATGATTTATTAATCAGCAATTTATTCCTTGCGTTAAGAAGGACCCTCTTTGGGGCACCTGGGTGGCTCAGTCGTTAAGTTTCTGCACAGGTCATGATCCCAGAGTCCTGGGATCAAGCCCGGCATCGCGCTACCTGCTCGTGGGTAAAAAAAAAAAAAAAAAAGAAGAAGGATCCCCCCCCCTTTCCTTGGTCCTCCTGTAAGGTGTACATTGATTTGCCTTGGAAGGCAATGTAAATTCACTAGTGCTGTATTTAGCCTAAAGGTGTGACCATTCATAAAAATTATAAACAGCCCAGGTGAGGGTGAAATTGAGTTGAGTACAGGAAAAGGAGTAATGCATGGCAAGAGGGGTACCAGTAGCAAATGATGATTACTTTACAAATTTGTCAAGATTTAGTCCAGTTTACCTAGAGAAATGCCACTGTTTGGCAAGTGCTAATAAGAATTTGGAAATACGATTTGAGCAAGGAAAAATGAGATGGGTTTAGCAACTGAAAATTCTAAGTGAAAAATTATTAAACTAAGGGAAAATGTCCTACTTTAAAAAAGTATATGAAATAAATATTGTGCAGTAAATTCTAATTGGCTACATAATAGTTTATTAAGTATTATCAGGTGTTGATTTTTGGAAGGAGAGAATTTTCACTTACATACGAAGGCATAAAATTGCCTAAGCAAATCTATTCCTCTGAAGCATTGTATATGTTTAATCTGTGGACCAGTGTTTTCTTAGAAATGAAGCACATCAATTGCTTCGATGAAGAAAAGGAATATAAAAAATAAAAAATCAAAATCACCTTTTTAAAATTAAGGTTTTATATGTTGTATAATAGGTAAACTACTGTGAAGTGCAGTTGCCTGTTTAACTTTATATCTGCTTTGATTTTGGCAGTTTAGCTAATTCAAATAAAATTTGTGAAGTTAAGCACTTTCAAGAAAAGGAATAGGAGAACCTAATTTAACCTAGAGTGTCTCTTTTATTCTTCTGTTATTCATTTGAAGTGCCCTATCAGCTTGAACTGACCAACTTCAGTCATTTTTACCCTTTTATTTTTTTTCTCTAATGTAAACTGAAATTCCCTGCTGTTCATGGTATTTTACTGTTTAGCATCACTTAATGAGCAGGTATCATTAAACTTAAAAGGTCCTTTTCTGTGTATCTCTGATTAGTTAGTGAAGGAACCAAAGAATTTCTCTTAATATATTTTGATGTTGGCCCATTTTACATTTAAGTGCTTTTTGATGAAGTACAAAATAATCATTTTGGTTGAAGTAGGATGGATTCTGTCAAGTGAATATGTGGCCTATTGTTAAGTTGTAGAAGAGAAATTGTTTACAAGTGTTGCTATACATTTTCCCTTATAAATTTATGTGTGGGTTTGTAAACAATTTATTGTGCTTTACTTTGACTTGTTTTTCTGAAAAAATAGATATAAAGATAACTAAGCTATATATAGATGCTTTAATATCAATGTTTGTATAGTCCTTCTTATAAAAGAAGGAGTTTAGTGAATATATACATCAGAAGAGAAAAGTCTTTAATACTAGACTCATTTAATCGAAGTTTCACACTACACTTAATTGCAGTTTCTTTTAAGTTATATAAGGAATAAACTATTAATTAGTAAAGAAATAGTAACACCCATTAATTGTATACTTTCTATCTGATGTTCAGGTATACTGTACCCACCATGGCTGATATTTTATTGTTAGTTCTAAGTTTGCTTTTAGGAAGAAAAGGATATCTCTGAGATAAATAGCATGGAGCCAAAATAATGAGGCTAAAACACAAGCAAAGGTCAGACAATGTGTAATAAGTTACAGATGGCACTGTGATGGTAACATTGGTAACAGGTAGAAGATGTAAGAGTGCTGCCTACTGGTAAAAAGTAGTAGTGTTTAAAGGGTAAGTGAGAATAGGTGTAGGTAACCAAACTGTAAATTATATACATGGTTACACAGGATTGCTGTTATTGATACCTGTGACCCAAAATGTTCTTTCCATTAGTATTAATGAAGGTTTTTTGAGAGCAACTTTTCTGGCGTGGGACTTCTGTTTTTGTTTTCTTGGAGAATGTATTTGAATAGTGTGCTTGTTCCCTTGCTTTCTGTCTTTGTAATCTGTAATTTTTTTTTTTAAATCTGTTTGTAATATGATGTCTGTGCCGTTTCTCTTATGGGTGGCCCTTCTTCGAAAACCTTGACTTTTTTAGTTGTGACAGCATTTCCAAAGTATATTTAGTTGAAAAATAAAACCCATGCCTGTGAGAGACAACTGTCAATTTTAGTATTAGATAGCTGATAATTTAGATTGTCCGGTGAAACAATGCATTCACTGAAGAAGTATGATTTGTATGTGCAGCAATCAACACATGATAAGTCTAATTGAAAAAAAAATGACAAACTGCTTCAAAAGTACCAGGTCAAAGTTTTAGCAAATTAAAAATCAAGTGTGCCTGTATGTAGAGTTTATTTTTTCCATGTTCCACCTAAAATAAGTGCAAAGTTTTCTGTGCTAGAAATAAACATTTTTGCTAGAATTGCTTTGGCATATATCTTAGTTTATTTTCCAATAAACTGATTTTGTTTATAGTCTTGAAAAGTAATTAAAATTACTCTTAACATTAACTCAACTGAAAGTGAAGCTCTAATTTTATAACCATGGTTAGTTTAATATTTGTTGTGCAATGTTTATATGGGCATGACATGATAGACTTAATTAAATGTGATGATTTCATTATTCTGATTTAAAACTTATCGTACACATTTTAGCTTTATTTTCAGATATCCATTATATAAGACTTATTAAAACACCATGCACTGTAAAAATAGTTGTCACAAAATGAGGAAACTGCTCTTTCATTATGTATAACTTTCTCACTTACATAATGCAGTTTCCATCCTGAAAAAGAATTGAGCCAAAACTAAATTGATGAAAAAGAAGAAAAAAATAAAGCATTTTTTCAATACCCAAAACTTGCTTTTACTTTCTGGAGGGAGGAGGAGTACAGGCTATATTGTCTCTTTCGTGGCATAAATACACTCCATCCACATTGATTCTCCTTCTTCCTCTCTTTTTCCCTCATTCCCCTTCCCTGTCTCCTCTCTCCCCAGCCTATATGTCTTTCACTCTATTTATCTTTATGGGACGTATCTTTTTCTATGTTAACTTAGATGGACATTGCCACTAAATTCTGGTCAAGTAAAATTGGAAGCACTTAAATATTATTTTTGAGAATTTTATTTCTGCTCATATTTAACTTGTAGAGAAAGAAGAAGGGAGAGAGAGTGGAAGGAAAGACAGGAGAAAAGTGAGAGAAAGAATAAGGAAGAACAAGAGAGAAAAGTAAGAACAAGTGAAATGGAAATAAATCAGATTACGTTGTATGCAGATTTTTGTGTATGGAAGGTAAAGTGTGAGAACCGTCTAAATGGGTGAGAAATTGATATTTGCATTCTTGAATTTTTCCAGTCTGCAAAATAAATTAATAAATAGTAAATACAATACTCCTGGAAGGTTCAGTGATGTCTAAAAGCTAAATAGTTGGAATTACCATGTTACTTGCTTTGCTAATAGAACAATCAAGTATCATATCGCCAAGATGGTATTTTAGTAGTATAGAAAACAGCAGTGCAGTTCTTATTTTGAAATGTAGCAAACATTTTTCCTGTGTGAAGGTTTCTGCTGGCTTCATAACATAAGGAACAGTGTCAAAACCCAGTGCTAACAGTAGTCTGCACTGTGGTCTTTATCATCTTAGATTCTTCACCTAAAACTCCTGGAAATAGTTTTCAGAAAAAGGACAAGAGAAATGCTTTACAGAGTGAGAAGTGCTGGATTGCAAATCTTATATTATTCTTTTTAACAATATGAATAACCATATGTTAATACTTTTCCCTTAGCAGCCAACAAAGAAAAATAATTACTTTTATGAGCAGGTTTTTCTAAAGTATAAGTTCTTATCTATTTTTTATTTCTATGTGAATATTGAAGTAGTTTATTTTTTGACCTGTGTGTTTATTGTATTTTGCAAAAACTGTAGTACATGTTTAGGGATTAATAATTTATCTAGGAAGTGCTTATTATCTCGTAAAGATGGAGGAACCCTTAAGACAACATTGTAACATCATTCAGTAAAGATTTGTTTTCTATTCTCTTGTGTTTTATAACATTTTCATCTAAACATAGCATCCCCACAAGCTATTTTAACTCTTAACATGTTTTTAAAAATATGCTTGAAAGGATATACAAAAATGTTTTAATTCTCAAATATTAATAAAACCATTTTCTTTCTGTTTTATTTCTTATACAAATGTAAAAGCTGAATTTTTCACTGATGTTTTATTTGTAAAATTGAATAATCATCATGGTGATTGAAATGCTTTATTGGCATACTTTTTAAATTTATGAACTTTGGTACATTTGGCATCAAGTTAATTTCTCCCCTTTTTTGTCATTAAAAAGGGCATCAAAACATAAATATGCCATAACACAGCTTGATTAGCAGATTGGGCTACCACAATTTAAATAAAAATTTTAACCCTCATTTTTTTGTCCTGATTATTTTTAAGTCCAAATTTATATAAACATAGTTTGCTGCTATAATTCCTGAAAATCTTAAAGTGCAAAGCATGCCAACATTCTAATTTATATCTTGTATATAATATGTAACAGTGTTCATGTCTATGACCCCATACTAACTAATATAATGAGTGTATATCATCTTTTCACATCATTGATGATCTCATGTTTTAGGAAAAAAACACTTGTTAATTATAATTCAAAGTGGCAAGAAGAAAGCAAACCTTCATTTTTGCATTGTCTACTTTAGTACTTAGTATTTTTTCTTCATTGTCTTATTGGTAACTTTTGGTTTTTCTTTTGCTATAATTCCTTGGAGTTCTGTCATTTCTCATTAATGAAATAATCCTTTAAATGTAAAATTGAGCTGTTTGTTTAGAGGAAAGTTATCTGTTATTTTCTTAATTACTATTGATTTAGCACTTTTGGTATCTTCTACAGGAAGATTTTAGCCATTAATTTAGGCTTGAGGCAACACTTTTTAGAATTTTTTGGAAAACAGTACTGCCTTAAATGGATGTAATAGCAATTATATGATTAAAACTCATTTAATAAATTAAAATTTTTCATTAGAGATCTATTATCTATTCTGTTATTTTTTCCTCCTGAGGTAATCATAAAACATATTGGATACCTCACTTTCACACACTCAATGATATTATTTGTTCCTTAACTCAAATCCAGGGATGGAGTACATACAATGCTAAGAGAGCACATAAGGAGGGCTTAGCTATAGATATTTAAAAATCTTATTGTTGTATGGAAATCTTCCTGCATTGTCTATAAGATAAAAATAGTTTTGTCTCATATTTAAAAGAATTTTTTTTAAAAAAATGAAGAATAAATTCAATACATTTTAATGAATATTTTATTATTGATTCTTTTTTCTTTTTTCTTCAAATAAATATCTTAACTGAATACTTAACTGTTCTTTGTTTTCCCACACTAGTTGGTAAGTGGCTGTGTTACTCTGACAAGTGACTTAATCTTCCTCTGCCTCAGTTTCCCCATCTGTAAAATAAGAAAGGTGATAATTGTACTTACAACATAGAGTTATCAGGATTGTTTTCCAACTGATTTTTTTCCTTCTCCACTTTCCATTTATAATTTTATTTTATATACTGGTCAAAGTTAGCTTTCCTAAAACACCTCTAATCTTATCACTCTCCAGCTTCAGTAACAATTTTGATACATTATATAGTATAAAGAATATAGTTCAGATTCCTCCTTCTGACAATTTCAAATCTAACTTACACTTCTAAGGTAACTAACTCATTGAGTATACCCCAGTCAATCTGAACCATGTGCCTATCTCAGGATATAGCTCATCATTTTGTTTTTAGTTTTGCATTTTTTTGTCTGGAGCATTTTCAAATATACTTCCTTTTATAGAAATCCTGTTTATTCATTGGAAGAAGACCAGTTCCAATTCTGGAATCTCCTCCTTATAGGCTTCCTTGATCTCCCAGGATGACTTTCCCAAGTTCAGTACTCATACTGTATAGCATTTGTACTCTCTTAATGTACTTATCATATTCTAACTTGTGTTCTAGATAGGTTAGATAAGATCTATATCTTATCTATAATTTTAACTTCTAATTAGAAGTTTCCAGGGCAGGGGTGGCTGGGTGGCTTATTAGGTTAAACCTTTGCCTTCAGCTCAGGTCATGATCCCAGGTCCCCGGGCTCCCTACTCAGCAGGGGGTCTGCTTCTCCCTCTCCCTCTGCCCCTCCTCCCTGTTTGTGTTCTCTCTCTCTCTAATAAATAAATAAATCTTGAAAAAAAGAAGTTTCCAGGGCAGAAACTAGATTATGTTTTACTATGAATTCCTTTCCCGTCTTTCCCACAACACTTAACAGAACTCTATACATACAAGATGGTACGTAAAATAGTTGATTAGGGAGACACTGTGGCATAACAGAAAGGACATGGGCATTTGAGTTTAAAAAACAAAACAAAACAGAACAAAAAACACCTTGGATTTGAAGACTGAGTTAAATATTGTCTACCCTGATCAGCTTAACCTGTAAGAGTCCCAGTTTCAGCAATTTGTAAAAAGAAGAATATTATCTACTTTTTGGGCTGGGTGTAAGGATTAGAGACAATGCATGTAAGATGTTTGTAATATGTAGTAGATGTTCAATAAATATTTCCACTTTTGCTTTATGTGATGAAACTTATTTCTTTTGCTGCCAGCCATATAAACTATAGCAGTACATCTAAGATTGGTCACTGCAGGTATGCTAGCAGAGTTCACTTTTGAGTAACAGTTAGCCTGTGTTGTCTTGAGAAAAAAAGAAAAAAATTACCACTGCCTTTGTAAAAGATACCCTGGCTACATGATGGCCACAGGTGAGTGTTTCCTTGTTTGCACGGGCTAACTTTTCCCTCTCTGAAATATCCCTCTCCATAGCACAGCTAGAGTGCTGGAGACAGACAACAGGTAAAGGTGGCAGTAGTCAAAAAAGAAGACTGCTGCCACCTTCATCAATAAGTATTCGATTTCTTTATTCATTTGGGCGACAGGTATTTGAAGGGTTTAACTATGTGCAGATCACACTAGTAGATGCAGTATTGAACTTGGAACAGATCATACTGTCAATGAACTTAAAATATGGGACAAGAAGGTGAAATATATATTTAAATGGCAATGAGATAAAAGGGACATGGATAAGGTATTAAGGTTGTGATTTAGTTGCAACTCTGGAGCAAAACTCAAGTGGTGGCCACAGAAGACTACTTCACATCCCCACAGCTGGACCATATTCTCTCTTCAGAGTTGGGATTACTAAAGTGATGTAAGAATGCATTTAGACTGATGGCAAGGAAATTGGGATAATCCTCAAGCCTATGTATTTATTAAAATGCTGATTAAAAGAAATATATTTTTCCCATTCTTAAGTTCCTGACCATGAAAAAAATACACCTGTAACTCAAAGTCGCCACACATTTGAAAGACACAGAATTCTCTCTGTAATTTATGTTAATTTTTATGTAAGCTTACAAAGACTATAAGCATAACACTCAAAATATGGAGACCTTCCCATTTTTGAATAAAGGAATTTCACAATACTGCTGTAGAACAAAGCAGACAGTTCTCCCATGTTTCTGTTTTGTTAAAATATGTATTTCAGCTTTTATCTGCTTGAAATGGTGGCTGCAATTTGGTAAATGCCACCGATTGAGTTTAGATTTTATTGTTACAGTGTTACAGTTTTGATAGCACTGGGCATTTCTTCCTGTTAGTTTGTTCTGCTTGCTTTCAAGAATGGTATTTAATCAGTGTCCTAGCTCATTCGATGTGTCTTGCTTATAGATCCCTTTGCACTAGAGAGAACAACCAAGTCTTCTAAAAGCTGACAGTTGTCCAGAGGATTTACAACTGATCATACCAATTTGGGGGAAATTTGACCTTTCCTACGTTCTTTTGCATAATTATTTCCAGGGGAAAAGCAAGATAGGTTTTGATAGACCCCAGTGCATGACACACAGTAGGTACTCAGTGTGTTTTTAAAAATAGATTTCAGTGGAGCAAATTGTTTGCCATGTTATCCCTTGAAATGTGCTTCTTTTGAATAAAATTATCAGTGTCATAATAAAGTGGCATTGCTCACAGGGTATCCCATATTCAAGAAACTAAAAGATTTTTAAGGATATGCTATCAGAAAGAAGAAAACCCTATAATAAGGACAAAGGAAACACCACAGTCTGGTTAGAAATCGATTTCTAAAATGACTCCTATTATTTTGGAAGACATAAGTTAAGATTTTTCACTTAGTGGCATCCCCCTGATCACACACCCTGCCATAGGGTTATAAAAAGAAAAGAGTTTTATTATATAATGTAATGCAGTCAGAGTCTTTTATGTTAAGCAAAATTTGATTGTGAAAACTAATATGCAGAGTGTAACATTTTCTTTAATAACCGGGAGTTATTCCCAGGGGATATGGAAAAGTAGTATGCTGGTAGTAAAGAGTGGGGGACTCCCAGGAACAAAGACTTGACAAAATGGGTACACACTTCCTCCTAATACATTTTTTTGGTGATTGTTTGTGTACATTGAGAAGTATTTGCATTAGTTAATTATTTCTTTTCCTGGTTTTTGTCACCTTTATATGTGCTTAGTGAAGCTTGCTATAAATTATTTAGGCCTGAACTGAAGGTTAATGTCATTGTAACCAGCCAAACTTGACGCACCCCGATAGAGCTTTGTGCGGGAGGTACCCATGGCTTGATAGCTGTGTGAAACTGTTGCCTACAGAGATGGGCTCTTGACACTGTCTGCCAGCCTGAGGCTGTCCGCTTTGTGTCTGCTTTAATTGAAAATTAATAGTTAGGGGGTTGCTATGGAAATGATACCATTGCTTGCAGACAGCAAACCCAGCTTTTTGCAAAGAGACACTAGTGGTATTGTTTGTCCTTGTTGACCTCAGAAGTTCAAAAGCCTGGAGGAGGAAAGGAGATGCAAATATTTTACTTAAAAAAAATGAATTTACATATTTATAACATTATTTTTGAATGTCAGAGATATCAAGTTTTTTTAACTTTTGTTGGTAAAAAGGAGTATAAGCTTTTAAATTTTATGTTAATTGCTACTACACTGCTCTCTAGGTTGATAAGGCACTACTGCTGAAGAGCATTATGTTATCATTTTAGTGAATGTAAACAGATTTGTGTGAAAATGTTATTTGACTGATGTGATAATGGAAACTATCCTTTATTTCCTCTGGAGTACATAAAGTCATTTGTGTCATTGTATATATTATTCACAGTTTCTTTGAAATATGGAAGCACTGTAAAACTGTGAAGAGTTTGGGAGAAAAAAATTTTTAAATGAACAAAGCAGACTTAAAAAAAATGTATTCCTGAATATATTGTACTTGAATATTCGCAATTGTTTAATTTCCTTCACATAGAAGTTACTGTTGCTCACACAGTGATTTCATTTGCTTTGTTCGTCATCTGATAAAAGAACGTTAAAAATAAATGTTTCTAAGGACTTGCCTATTTCACGAGAGCTTCTGGTATTTAAATTTTGCTTTGAAAAATAACCAATATAAACATGCTTTTAATGAGTAAATTATTTAACTACAAAATGAAAAAAAATTGCTAACAGAATATTTAACTGTCTGTATTGCAGAGCTAAAGAATAAGTGCTTTCAGTTCCTTTCAGAGGAGGTGGAGAAATAGTGTAGCCTCAGGGGTTGAAGGTGAAATGTGAAATTTGCTGTAATTACTTACCCAAAATGTCTGTATTAAAGGCTATTAGAAGCAGTTATTTTAAGTACTTCTTTATACATCTTTCCCTCTTCTGTTTAGTATTTAAATGTGCAACAAAGTAGAGGCAGATGTTACTCATCTGAAGGAACTAAAACGATACGGACTAAGTCAGTGGCAGGAAGGGTGGCCGCTTGAAGATCTCTTCGAAGTGTATTGTTCAGTAACTGCTGTTTTATCTCCCGTAAGTTGTAGGTAGAGTGCTGTTCAAGCTTGTCCACTCGCACTGGTATTCAGCTCAGACCTGTAAGTTCAAGTTGTCTTTGCCCAGAGTTAAAGGCCATAAAACTAAGACAGTGCTGTGCCTATCTTGGGCGTGACTCCTAAAATACTAACCAGTTCTGGCAACGTGAGGAAAATTATTGCAAATAAACCTTTGATTTACCGGTTTCAGTAAGTTGTTCATTC